>NW_019154134.1:5581767-5953188 GCF_002288905.1 Enhydra lutris kenyoni
CTCTCTCTCTCTGCCTGCCTCTCTGTCTACTTGTGATCTCTCTCTGTCAAATAAATAAATAAAATCTTTAAAAAAAAAAAAAAAAAGAAACCGAAACAGGACCATCGGATAGGGTGCTGAGATAGGATGGGGTAACTGCAGACAGGGGTGGTCAAGAAATTTTCTACAGAGAGAACATCTACGCTGAGACCTAAATGATGTTGGGAAGGCGTCACCCCCAAAACAATCAGAAGTAATTCTTCCAGAATAAGAGAAAATGCAGAGCCAAAAACAGGGAAGAGCTCATCATGTTTGGGAATAGAAACATCAGTGATTGAAGAGAGTAAGAGCCAAGGTATAGAAAGGGATGAAATGGAGTCAGATGGATGGGCCCATGCCAGGTCACGCAGAACCCAGCAGGCAGCGTGAGGCCTTTGGACCACATCTATATGTTAGAAAAATCACAGGAGAATTTTAAGCCAGAGAATGTACTAATTTGGTTTCTGTTTCTTTCTTGCTTTCTTTAAGATTTTATTTATTCATTTGAGAGAGAGAGAGAATACAAGCAGGGAGAGAGGCAGGCAGAGAGGGAGAAGCAGACTCCCTGTTGAGCAGGGAACCTGATGTGGGACTCAATCCCAGGATCTTGGGATCATGACCTGAGCTGAAGGCAGACGCTTAACCATCTGAGAGATTTCTATTTCTAAAAGATCATTCTGACTGCCATGTGGAAAAGGGACCACACAGCCTAGGAGTAGCATCACTGTGCCTAGTTCAGGGACCCTTGTTGGGTCATCTAGGATGGGCTTGGGGATAGTTTAGTCCTGGCTGGTTGCAGGAGAGAGAGGAGGGGAAGTCTGGGATTCCATGTTGGAGGTAGACTTAAAGGTTGCCTTGGTTGTGCTCTGATGACCGCTGGGAGCACAGGTAGAAACACCAAGGTGAGGCAAGAAAAGGTCTGACAAAGAAATGAGACCTCTTTCGTCATGAATGGACAAAGGGGCTACTGACAAATAATGGTGGGGATGTGGCTTTGAAAAAGGTCAAGAACTCTGAACACCAGGGGCGCCTGGGTGGCTCAGTGGGTTAAAGCCTCTGCCTTCAGTTCAGGTCATGATCCCGGAGTCCTAGGATGGAGACTGCGTAGGGCCTTCTGCTCAACAGGGAGACTGCTTCCCCCTCTCTCTCTGCCTGCCTCTCTGCCTGCTTGAGATCTCTTTCTGTCGAATAAGTAAATAAATAAATCTTTAAGGAAAAAAAAAAAAAGAACTCTGAACACCAGACAAGGAAATCAGACTTCATTCTGAAGGCAATGGGAAGAAGTAACTGATGGGTTTTAAAAGAAAAGAGTGACAAGAACCAAGCTGTGCTCTTAGGTTTTGCCATTGTTGGGTCAAATAGCACACAAAGATGACAACTGCATATGTGTGTGCGTGTGCGTGTGTGTGTGTGTGTGTGTGTTTGAGCAGGGAAAGTTAGAGCCATTTGGACTGTATAAAGCCCCAGACTTCTTTGGAGGTTAATTTACTTCTCTGTTTATTGACGTTGCTATGGCGATGTAAGATGCTAGCCAAGAGGACAGAGAACAGTCCACTGTCTCTGTACTTAATAATCTGATTTTATGTAAGACATCGAGAAAGAATGCAATAACTCAGGCCCTTTGCAGCGAGCAGTAAGAGAAACCAGATGAGGCTGAGCTCACCTCCTTCCAGGCCATACCAATGCCTTTCCTCGGGTGCAGTGTTTCGGGCCCAGCTGTCCTGGCACCACTAGGCCTGGCATTTGGAGGAACTCATCCTGCATTCTGCCCCGTCTCCCCATTGCTCTCTCAACCAGAAATTTGCAAGCAGCCCACAAAGTGAAATCCAACCCCAAGGAGATGGATAAAGGAATTCTGCCTATAAAAAAGGGTTTGCAAAGGGAAACTAGCTTCATTGGTGATGCAAAACTACTCCCTCCTGGGTTATTCCTTGATAATGGCCCTGAGCATGGCTTTTTGGAGAAGCTGCAGATTCCTATCTAGATTTGCATGTTTCCACTTTCTTCCAGGAAGTCAGTGTTTGGAAGCTGGTGGTCAGGTATTTTTTACCCCTAATGAGAAACACACTCTTTCTGTTGTTTAGGATAAAACCAAGAATTTTTCACTTGCTTCCATGTCCCTGTAAAGTGAACGTTATGTTCTCTAGCTGGATTTTTGATGTGAGTGGTAAAAAACAAAAACCAAAACAAAACAGAACAAAACCTTAAAGGAAACCTCTCATCGTTTCTGAATTCTAGACCCTGGGCATTCTAGGTTTTTGATAATATTTTTACTCATTTCACAGCTTTCGGGCTCCTTTCAAATGCCAGACACCATAGTAGGCACTAAGAATACAGTCGCGAGCACCCCGGCTCTTCTCTAACTGTTGTTAGAGCGATCCTGAGAAAGACGGTCAGTACGATTTCATCTTTGCCATGCATGTGCCACTGTGGTCCCTCGGTTACCCTCACGGCCTTCCTTCAATCTCCCAGCAATCGTACAGAGTATTAGTATTCTCCTACTTGCATAAGTGAAGAAGCTGGGGCTTCATTGCGTGGCAGAGAAACGCACCGATCATTAGGGCATTTATGCTTGGTGTGATTTAAGAAGTTAAGAGAAAGACCATGGGCACACTGAAAGAGCAAAGACACTGTGTTCCCCGGGGTTAAGGGTGAGATAAAAATGATTAGTCCTTAATACCTTCGACCAAATAGCTCTCTAAAAGGCTCCCCAGCTGGGATGTTGTGATTTGTAAGAAAAATAGATATTTGGTCTTCTTCCACGGTTCCTGGCTCACAGCTCCCCACACCCTTGGAATTTCCTAAGTGCTGAGAGGATCAATGCATCTTTTGTTATGTTAATGAGGCAACTCTTGGAAAGAGCCTAAGAATGGGGGCTGGTTGCTGGTGGAGCCCTGCTTCTTATTACAGTTGGAACTTTTCAGTCCTACTCTGATCTCCAGGGAGGGGTGGGGGGCTGGAGATGGAGCCCAACTGCCAATGGCCAATGATTTCACTAATCGTTTGTATGGAATGAAGCCTCCACAAAAACCCGAAAGGACAGGGTGTGGAGAGTTTCTGGTTTGGTGAACACATAGAAGTCCATGGAGAGGGGCACCTCCAAGCAAACCACACCCCAGAAAGCACAGCAGTTCCATGCTCTCTCCCCAAATATCCCCTCCACTCTCTTCCACCTGCCTGCTCCTGAGTTGATATCCTTTTACAGGGGCGCCTGGGTGGTTCAGTGGGTTAAAGCTTCTGCCTTCAGCTCAGGTCATGATCCCAGAGCCCTCGGATCCAGCCCCGCATCGAGCTCTCTGCTTGGCAGGGAGCCTGCTTCCCCCCCTCCACCCCCACACCCTGCCTGCCTCGCTGCTTACTTGTGATCTCTTTCTGACTTGTGATTTCTGTCTGGGAAATAAATAAATAAAATCTTAAAAAATATATATCCTTTTACAATAAACCAGTAATCTAGTGGGTAAGTGGGGTTTTTGAATTCTGTGAGCTGCTCTAGGAAACTGACCAAACCTAAGGAGAGGGTGTGGGACCTCCGACCTACAGCCAGTTGGTCAGAAGCAAAGTTGGGGGGTGGGGCTGGCATCTCCTGCATGTGTGCGAGGGTGCTTTTGTAGGACTGAACCCTTACCAAGTAGGGTCAGAAGCTATCTCCCGTCAGAAGTCTGGAGTATTGTAGGCCGTGTGGGGGAATCAACGTCCCCAGATTGGAATTGGTACCACAAGCACTACAACAGCATGGCAGGTAGCTGAGAACCATTCCTACTGAGAATCGAACAGGAATGAGGGCCAAAGGCAGTCGGGCCCAAGATGGGCCACGTTGGATATTATTTTTTATTTTTTTTTTTGGAGGGTAGATATTATTTTAAATAAAAGTTACATAGGAGACAGCCTGTGCGAGAAAAACACTCATACCCTCCTCTGTCCCCTGGAAAACAGAAAACAAATCTCCCATGTGAAAGGTGCTCACCTAATACTGGGAGGTAAAGAAACATCCTTATCACCAGAGGTGGGAAATTTAGAGCAGAGAAATCTGTATACAACCTTTGTGGGGCACCTGGGTGGCATAGTTGGTTAAGCATCCAACTCTTGATTTTTTTTTTTTTAAGATTTTATTTAGTTATTTGACAGACAGAGATCACAAGTAGGCAGAGAGGCAGGCAGAGAGAGAGAGGAAGGGAAGCAGGCTCTCCACCAAGCAGAGAGCCCAACGCGGGGCTCGATCCCAGGACCCTAAGACCATGACCTGAGCCGAAGGCAGAGGCTCAGCCCACTGAGCCACCCAGGCGCCCCCAACTCTTGATTTTTGCTCAGGTCATGATCTCAGTGTCTTGAGATGGAACCCTGCCTTGGGCTACATTCTGGGCATTGAGTCCTCCCAAGAGTCTCTCTCCCTCTCATCCCACCCTACGCTCTCTAAAAAACAAACAAACAAAAAACCCAAAAGCAAACTTTGTTACTTTGACTGATTTACTACCCCAGCCCAGTATCTGTTTCGAATTCCTTACTAACTGAAGCTCCCAAAGTTAAATTTTCTTTGCACTGTCCACGTCATAAATTTATTGTCTCCTTGTCCAAAAAGCATAAAAACCATCTGTCTTAGGCATTTCTTTAGGTCTCACTGTCATTACTGGGTCTCTGCGCACACACACAATAAAACTTTGGGTTTTGGAGCACCTGGGTAGCTCAGAGGGTTAAGCCTCTGCCTTTGGCTCAGGTCATGATCTCAGGGTCCTGGGATCGAGCCCTGCATCGAGCCCTGCATCAGGCTCTCTGCCCAGCAGGGAGCCTGCTTCCTCACCCCCCCCACAGCCCCCACCACCACCTGCCTCTCTGCCTATTTGTGATCTCTCTCTCTCTGTCAAATAAATAGATAAAATCTTTAAAACAAAACAAAATAAAACTCTGGGTTTTTTCTTCCATCGATCTGTCTCATGTAAATTTAATTCTTAGTCTAGCCCTAAGACCTTGAAGGATAGAGGAAGAGTTTTTTCTCCCCTTCACAGGTCTCCCTCAGTCTCTCACCCCGGACAGTCTATCTTCATGCTTTTCTTTATTAAAAACAAACAAACAAACAAACCCTATCCTGGGGCACCTGGTTAGTTTAGTAGGAGAAATGTGTGACTCTTTTTTTTTTTTTTTAAAGATTTTATTTATTTATTTGACAGAGAGAGATCACAAGTAGGCAGAGAGGCAGGCAGAGAGAGAGGGAAGCAGGCTCCTCACAGAGCAGAGAGCCCGATGTGGGGCTCAATCCCAAGACCCTGAGATCATGACCTGAGCCGAAGGCAGAGGCTTTAACCCACTGAGCCACCCAGGCGCCCCGAAACGTGTGACTCTTGATCTCAGGGTCATGAATTTGAGCCCCACATGGGGTATAGAAATTACTTAAATAAATAAAAAACTTTAAAAAAAATTATATATATATATATATATATATATATATATATATATATATGACCCCATTTCAATAACTGCTAGGTTGTCCTGGCTGAGTATTATTTCATCAATTCCCTACTCTTTCTGTGGTTGCCTTTAATCAAGTTCCTTATGGTATTGTCAAGCTCCTTGCTAATATTGATTTATTTTATTCAATATGCATAAAGTGTTCTCTTCCCGTAACATTAGAGGATTTCAAGAATTGTTCCAAGGGGAGCCTGGGTGGCTCAGTGGGTTAAAGCCTCTGCCTTCGGCTCAGGTCGTGATCCCAGGGTCCTGGGATCAAGCCCCACATTGGGAATCTCTGCTCAGCGGGGAGCCTGCTTCCTCCTCTCTCTCTCTACCTGCCTCTCTGCCTACTGTGATCTCTGTCAAATAAATAAATAAAATCTTAAAAAAAAAAAAAGAATTGTTCCAAATCTGGTACAAAGTAGGTGAAGTTAAATCTCGTAGCCTTGATAACTTTGTATTTAATAGAATAAGAGCTCCCTTGCTCCTGATCTGTGATGACCTCATAAAATCACAATACCTATTATATCTAGCACATGCTAGAACTGAATTCTGAATCAATATGATTATATACACCTAAAATCAGAAGAAACTACTCCAATAAGCAAAGACTAATAAACTTCAATATAACACAGAATATTTTTTAAGATAAATTAAACAGATTCACACCATCCACTCCAGGTTGATTTTCCAATAGTAAAGAAGAATGTTTGCAAATCACAATAAGAACTACTCAACTGTCCTCCTTTACAATCTAGCATGAGGGGCCTTAAAATGAACATCTTCAAAAATATATGCAAGACAAGAAGGAGAATGCTCATTTAGAACAAGAGTGTGAAGTAATATACTGAACATTTTAAAGTGTTCATTTTATAGTTCTTTCCTGCCTAGGTACAAGACATTGGGGAGTGTCTACAAAATTTCCACCATGCCAGATATGAGATAGACTTGGTAGCAAAATCCTGAGTGGTGTTCATTGACTTACTCAAGAGCAAAGTGGCAATGTTGTTGCCTTCAAGAATAGTAACAAGCCACAACAAAATCTCTCTTCTTTGGGGAGGATTTTCCTGACACTTTAAGTGGACCATGTCCATTGGTATTACCCCACTCTGACCCTATGACTTTCATCGATAGCATTTGTCACAAATGCAATTTAAACAAATATTTGGGTAATAATTTGTGTAATGAATGCTTTCCTCATTAGAACATAAGGTCCATGTGTCCTATCACTTTTTGAAGGAATCCAAATGTTTTCTCAATATTGAATTTATGTAAGCTCAATTCATTTTGTTGAGAGAATCAGAGGGGAAAATTTACTCAAAATGATAAACCAAAAAATAAAAAGAGTGATTTCAGGCAATAAACAGGAGGAAAAGAAACCCTTAGCTTGACACACATTAAAAAAAAAAAAAAAAAAAAAAAGAGTGAGTACATTGAAAATGAGCCAAGATGAGTTCTTTCCAAAATTTTGATACTAAAAGAATGGTCTTCCATGACAGTGCCTGTACTTTTAATTATATTGAGAAAGTCTGTAATGATATACATGTCCTTGTGGATTCAGTCATGCCTTTTAAGGTTTTGTATTTTGTTGTGATTCTATCTACATATACTTGGAAAATAACAGGGAGTTTTTGCATGCGACGCATGATTCATTCCATCTGCAGAGAAGACCACAGTCAAACGCACACATTTGGTGTTTTCTTCCACAGCTCCTTGAATATCAGGGGACTGTCACCCACAATCTGAGAGCTACTAGGTTGCTGAAACATACCCCCAAATTGCTCCCTGTTGGAAAAGTCTGAGGTTCATAAGCTCAGTGTTTGACAATAAGGTGAATAAGCAGGTCTAATCCTTAATAATTCGCACAGGACCTGCAAAATCTCGAGAATGTCTTTCAGCCTTCAGTGCTGCACAATAAATATGGTGGCATGTACATTTCTGAGGCATCTTTTCAGTAACATAGATATCCGTTCAAAAGGAAGCAGGAATGAGGGAGTAAATACCCTCACCTCTACCTCTGGCTCCTCCTGTTCTCTACTTTCTTGTTGTTGCTTCCCATCTGCCAACCCCAACAGAAGCCCATGGGCAAGGGAGTCTGGACAATACAGTCCAAAGACATCAGCATCTTGGGGATTCTTGTTCAAGATGGTGATATAGGAAGACCCTGAGAACACACCAAATTACCCCTATTTATAGGACAATTCCTCCTGAAGAAGAACTGGGGGCCAACTGAACAGCTTGTGAACAACCAACGATAGAAAGAACAGCGAAAGAGAACAAACAGCAAGAGAAAGGGAGACAGACATAAGCATCCCAAGACACAGTCTAGCACAAAGAAGGACCTAGATTGGATCTACGGGGTCAAATGTTGGGTAACTAGCTGTGGTAAAACAAGAAATACATTTGGTTTTTGTCTTGCTTTCCTGGCACAAAACTCTATAAACCCTTGTCATTTCCCAAGTGATAGGACTATCTTTTGTGATTCATAACAAGCCTTTTCAATCACACCTGAGTTTATATCGATGAAGTGACTCCGGGTGAGGTCCCCATATAGGTTCAGGATGGGCTGAGAAAGAGTAAGTAAATTAGAGGGAGATTAAAGGAGATTAATGTTCCAGAAAAACTCCTGAAAACTTACGTAGGGACCTTCTATTCTCTTCTATGCCAATTCATGGTTTTCCTGTGCCTTACTTTTCTTACCCCTTGGCTGGCCAGATCCAGTGAAAATTACCCAAAAAACTTAACTTCTAAAAATTAATAGCTGTTTCTTCAAGAAAACTCAGAAAGCAAAAGGCCAAATTGCCCATAATCCCATCACCAGAGAGAACATTTTCATCTAAATCCTTCTATCTTTATTTTCTGTGTGGATACCCATGCCTATTTATACAAAATTTATTTTAAAATGGAATTATTCTATACACACTGCTTTGCAGCTTACTTTTTAATCCCATATGGTGTCTTAAGACATAAATGCTTTCAAATTTCATACAGAACTTTTCTTGGCTATTTTATATCCAGAGATTGCTATGGCTAGCAATGAATGCCCTCTAGTTGGAGCAAATGACAGGTGACATGTTAGCTTTTCACACTCACGTGTGCATATGATTCACCTGGGGATCTTGTTCAAATGCAGGTTCTCATTTTGGAGGTCTGGGGTAGGACTTGAGGTTCTGCATTTCTAATAGGCTCCCTGGTGATACTGATGTAGCTGTCTATGGTCTGCACTTTGAGAAACATACAGGTGTGCTGGAAAAAACTCCAATCTAGGAGTCAAAAACACGTGTCATGAATTTTGGGTAAGTTTCTAAAACTCTTAACTTGAGTTTTCTTCTATAAAGTTCTCATTTCATAACAGTCTGAAAATGCTTGGCACAAAATATGGATTTAGCTGTACAGATTAGTTATATGTGTGTATAGTTAAACTATGAAAGTACACATCGAACCGAACTCAGATCATCATAGAAAAGCTACTTGAAGGAGAAATACAGCTCTTTCTTCTTGTATCCCCTATGCCCCAACTCCCACTGCACCTAAAGCACAAAATCTGCCCTCAAAATAGAAAAGAGTGTTCTTTAAATGGGCTTCTTGTGCTTACAGAAGTCTAAGACATGGAATTTAGAGAGACATTGATCCACTTTGACCTTTTTAAAGTGTTCAATAACAAAGCGATCTATAACCCAGTGCGACCCAGACGCCCCAGCACAGCCTCTCTTCACCTGTCAGCAGCTATAGCAGGTTCATTCTTTCTCTTATAAATATACTAACATCACAAATAGATGTGTAAACTGCATAAAATCCACTTTTCCTATTTGTTCTTTGTCTATTTTTTCTGTCCTGGTGCCAGGCATGTTCTTCTTCCCCATATCGCCTTTCCTGTGGCCTCCCCGTCTTGCTGACTTCAACTTCCTCTCCCTCCAAGATCTTCCCCTCTGGACCCTCCATATCCCTTCCCTTATGAAGTTTTTGTTCTCTCATGTTTTATCTTCATACGCATTTCTCTGCTCAATAAATGGCGCCTCTCCAGGAGTCCAGTGGGACCTTGTGTTTTTCTTGCCATCATCATTGCATTTGATATTTTCCCCCTCTCTTCAAAAGCAGAAGAATATAGAATTAGACTTTGTGTTTGTCTTTTCATCTATGGAATTTTCTAGTTGCATTATTTTATAATTCCTGATGTCTTTCTTTTTTTTTTTTTTTTTCTTTTTAAAACACAAGGACAGACTCTGGCCTCCCTGACAAAGGTAGGGGCAGGGAGAGCCAGGTCTGACCTGAGAGAAACGACTTGTTCTTCCTGCTCAGGGAGCGAGCCACTTGGAGGGCTATGGGTGGATCATCTAGTTTCCTGAGGAGGAGTAGATGCCAGGCTGAGTAGGTCTGGTTCCCGCCTGTGTTCCAGGAATTTCTTTTTATGAAAACTGAAAGAGCTAATTCTTAGGTGCTGTTTGATTCTGGACTGCTATAATGAAATTCTGAAGGCTTCCCACTGAGATGAAAATTGAGGGATTAGGTTCTCTTGAAATACCACCCTAGGTGGGCTTAGCTTGTGGATAGTCAGAGCTAGACAAAGGAAAAAAGTGAACTAGAATAGTTTTATTAATTGACTAAATCAGGCCAAGATAAAATTTCTGAGGCTTACATGTCCAGATCTTAGTAAGCAAATGCTGTTCTTTGTTTATTCCCATGGAGCCTAACATACTCTCAGGCATTTTAGCACTAGGGTTTTCAAACCCTTCTCTGCAAACCGATAGCAGTGGGGGAGGGGCAGAAGAAGGACAGTTTCTTTGCTGTGACCTGGCCTTTCTTTTTTTTTTTTTTTTGACAGATTCCTGATTTTATATAATAATTGTTTGTACATGTGGTGTACATGTGGTGTTTGTACATGTGGTGTTTGTATGTGGTGAGGGGGCAGTTAGGGTTAATTTAAATACATATGAGATTGCTCAAATCCTTTTTAGAATACTGGATATATTTTTGATATAGAGTCCACTTTTACAGAAGGGAGGTAATGCAGGAGTGAAAAGAGAATGAAGGGAAACAAAATATACCACTTCAGAAAATGCCTCTTTGGCATATTGATTATTGTGAGCTGATTAATTTTGAGAGGCTGCGGACACCAAAGAATGTGAAAACCACATAGAAGTTACCCTTTTGTAAGACATTTACCTTTATGAGGGAAATCTCTACTTGTATGGGTGTCTCCCTCTCTATACCTGGAAGAGGGGGATGACCAAATCTCTAGACAACTTTCATCAGTGAAGAAAGCATGGACTTAAATCTGCATAATAACCATACCCTTGTTGGCTGTGCTTTACTTGGAAACCTCCCATAACTGGTCTTCCCACCCCTCAGCCCAAATGCAAAACATCTTTCTTTTGTCTGTAGCTGGGGTATTTAATTCTGGTAAGTTACTCAAGTTTCGCTGGCTATGTCCCATATAGATAGAAGGTACACATTTAACTGAACTGTTTGTTTTTCTTCTGTTAATCTGTCTTTTATCATGGGAGTGGGATTAAGGGTGGGGTCTCAGCCAAGAACCTAGAATGGTAGAGGAAACAATTTTTCCCCTTCCTTATAGCAGGAGCAATAGGGGAAGCCAACAATGAAGATAGTTTTTTATATATTTTAGAGAATAATCATTAGGAACCAGATCAAGGAGATTGAATTTAAAGAAAATGAAAGATGGAACAAAACTGATGAAGGTTACATGACCTTTAGGAGTGTGAGGATAATATCTTGGACTCACCTTGGTGATACTCCATACATTGTTGTAAGTTGTTCCCATCTTGGAAAGAAGCTTCTCACCCCACCGGTCACATCTTATATTTATAAAGAGGCTTCTATTTATTGAGTACTTGCTATGCAGATACTAATGTTTCTTAGGTGTGCAGGGAAAGTTTATTGCCACCATCTTGTACTTACCCTTGATGATGCAGAATTGGATGAAGGCAAGTACAACTGGCAACATTATGAGACACAGGTTTTGCTAGTTGGTCTATAGCATTCCTGCACAGAGAATTCTGAACCTCAACATTTTCCACCTGCAGGAAAACAATAGCCAATGGTCATTCTTTAATGGACAGTTCTGAGTTCCCTCTCTTGAAGGCCAGGGGAAGTCCATTTATGTCTCCATAAGTCAGAAGTTCAGGCTTTAGGGTGTGCCAAGACAGTTGTGGATTTTGGTATATAATGAGTTGCAACAATCACCCTTTCTCTTTCCTGGAAATGACTGTAATTCTCATGAATAGTTTGAAACAAAATGCCTTGACCAGCATCTCTGTTTATTATCTATTATACTGGATTTTAAGCACTACCTGCTCCTTTTTAAAATTTGTAGATGGCCTATGGTCAAAAAAGGAGATTTGGGGACTCTTGGGTTAGAGTGGGGACGGGAAGAGAATCAAGCATCATCCACAGTTTTGACAGTAGTGGTTCTGCTTTCCATGACGATGAAAATTAAATGACCTACTGTACCTAAGAACTGTGGAACAATTTTTCTGTTCCACAGTCATTAGGTACAGTAGGTCATTTAATTTTCATAGAATTTAGTGGCTGCATTTTCTCCCACTTTTTCAACTGTGGAAACCAAGTTTCAAAGAAGCAATATTAAGCTGATCAAGAGGACATAATCTGAGCAAAGAAAAAAGCTAGGTTTTATACTTCAAGGACACCAAAGGTCCTATTCCTTACCATTGTAAGGGTAAGGGAACTTCTGCTAGTGCAGAATACATTCCCCATTACTACTCCACTCCCAGCTGCAGGGAGTAATGGGAAGGGAGTGTCACAAAGGTCTACTGCTCTGATAATTGCTCCCTAAGTAGTTACCAGTCCACTCCAACCCACTTAGGTTGTTTTGTTTTGTTTGGAAAGGGGGAGGAGGGCCTGTCTGTCTGCCAACTACTTTATTCCTTAGAACTGATAGGTCTTGGGATTCCAGTTTAAACTTCATTTTGGAAAATCTGAGCCCAATGAAGCATGTCATGGCCACGTCAGGGTGGGTTTTTTCATTCTTTCTTTTTTTCCCCTTAGCCAAGCAGAGTTGAATGGACAGGCTCTTGGCAACCTCATCATATCTATTATGTTCTGATCATTATTTAAACAAATGGTATTCAGTAGGGTCCAAGTCCAAGGGACGGGACACAGAGAAGGCTTTTTATCAGTCAGCTGGACTGGTCGTCTCTTTCACGAGTCTTTTGTGTTCCCCAAGGGTCCCTCAAGTGTAGAGCGTTCACAAAGGAATGGGATGGACACAGCTTTTGTCTGGGGTGGGACACCCAATCAGTCCCCTTTGACCCTTTGCAGATGTCTTGATCCTTTTGGTGATTTTCTGTCTCTATTCAAATAAAAAAGTGGGTATGAAAAAGCCAACACACTTTTTAGGCACTGGGAGCTGCAGAAATGGAGAGTAATGTGCAAGTTTACTACAAGATCAGGTTTGATAAACTATCAAACCTGTAGTTGATGTAGGCGCTCAGACTTCAGCAGAGGAGAAACAGGTGTTGAAAGATGCTGGCTCTGGAGATAGTGTGCCTTGCTTCCAATAATTATCGAAGTGATCTTGAAAAAAATGCCTTAACCTAGCAAGACTTAGATTCTTTGTCTGTACATGGGGACAATAATTATAGTTATTTCATAGCATTGACCGGAGGATTAAATGAAATGTTGTATTGTAGCTTGCTTATTGGCACATTTTGAAGTTTTATTAAATTCTCACTTTTATAATTAGAGCTGAGAATAGATTTATGGAGGGAGGTGGCCTTGGGTACTGGAAAGGAGAAAAATTATAGAATACCGAGGCCCAAGTCCAGGGAATCACAGGCTTGGGAGAATAAAGACATCTGCAATTTATCTTTTTTACTCTAGGTGCAAAGCTGGTAAAAATTTTACTCACCTGAAAAAGGTCTCAGGTAAACTTCGTTGGTTTAGCATGCTGACCCTTAAGCATAATTGCCCAAACCCCATTCCCACAGAATAATAGTACAGAATATTTTTTATTAAGTTACCTCCCTGAACACTGTAAAAAAAAAAGGGGGGGTGTTCTTTCACTGAATATATTTGAAAAAACTCAGCATATTTGGCAATTCCTGATCAACAGTAAGATAAAGCCTCAGAGCAGGCCTATATGAAAAGAACAAAATCCAGCATTAACCAAATAAATCTGAATATGAAGTGTTTGTTGTTGCTTCTATTGCTGTATCTGTTGTCTGGCGTCAGGAAGCAGAAGGGTGCACATACTTTCTCTAGGAAAGATGTTGGGGTTTGGTGCCGACGGCCAAAGAAAGAATTCTTGAGACGTCTTCAGAGCAAAAAGCTTGTTTTATTGAAGCACAGGGACAGGACCCTTGGGCAGAAGGACTGCACTGGGGTTGTGAGGAGTGGCCCATTATATTTTCAAGTTGGGAGAGGGGGTTAAGGTGAGAACAAGCCTCCAAGTTATTTTGGAAAGAAGTAAAGAAAGTTTCCAGGATCCTGAAGCTATTGTTAGGAAAAAGTCATTTATTATTGTTACTGTTATTCTGTTATTACTTTATTACTTTTTATTACTGTTTATAGTAAACCCTCAGTCATAAGACCCTTCAGATGTCTATTAGTGGGCCATATGTCTGGAGGATGATTGGTAACATGTATCTTGGGGTGGTGGTGGGGGGGAGGTAGAGATAAAGTTTCTAATGGAATTTAAATGTTAAAGTAGACTTACAAGATCCTGGGTGATTGAGTTAAGACTGGCAACTGAGGGGCGCCTGGGTGGCTCAGTGGGTTGAGCCTCTGCCTTTGGCTCAGGTCATGATCCCAGGGTCCTGGGATTGAGCCCCGCATCAGGTTCTCTGCTCAGTGGGGAGCCTGCTTCCCCTTCTCTCTCTCTCTGCCTGCCTTTCTGCCTACTTGTGATCTCTGCTTGTCAAAGAAATAAATAAAATCTTAAAAAAAAAAAAAAAATTGGCAACTGAGTTCCCAGAGGAAAGTCATTCCATCTGTTTCAAGGACTTGTCAGTGGCCTGTAAATAGTAAAAGGATTTAATTCTTTCTTTTGCCTTTGTTTCCCACATCATACTGACATACTGAAGAACACAGGTCTATGAAGCATGCATTTGAGCTGTCTTCTGCTTATCCCCAAGAATGGAATTGGTTGTAAGCTGGTACACCCAGATGTGTACCACGAGAGCAAGCATTTGTGTGCAGTACATCTAGTCCATCAAACAATATTCTCTATGAAGCCTGGGTAGCTCAGTTGGTTAAGCGTCCAATTCTTGATTTTGGCTAGGGTCATGGTCTCAGGGCTGTGAGATCGAGCCCCAGGTCGTGCTCTACAATGAGTGTGGAGCCTGCTTGGGATTCTCTTTCTCTCTCTCTATCTCTGTCCCCCACCCCCACCAACTGGTGCTCTCTCTCTTTAAAAAAAAAATCCCTTGCAACAATCATGGGGACACAAGGCATTTCCCTAAAGTGGTGGCTTGAAAGGGCAGTAATTCTTAAGGCTCAGGAGCTGAGAAGTCTGAGTGGGTGGAACCAACAGGGGAAAGTACTCTGTGATATTGGGACCTTACAATAAAGTATGACTTTCAATTAGCTGAGTTTGCAAGATATTTTCATTATCAACTTGCTTCTGAGTACATACAAAAACTTTACCCCCTCCAATTCTTTCCTACTGTAGTATACAGAGTGTGTGGAAGGTCAAGGCATTGGGTAGAACTGAGAATGTTGTGGAGTATGTGTTAGGCATGGAAATAGAAGGACAAGGAAGGAAGCCAGGGAAAGAGAATGGTGAAGTCATGATATCTGTTTGAAAGAGGAGAGGAAATAAATCTATACACACACACACACACACACACACACACACACACAAATATATATGTATACATGTATTTGAGAGAATTTGTATACACATGATCCATATATATAAATTAAAATATTATCCTTATAACAAATCAGTAGCCATTCTTTTAGGTTTATCTAGAAATGTAATTTGGGTTTTGGGGGAGTGGAAAAATGCTAAAGATAACTGATGAAAATTTCAATGTTTCAAATGCATTTATAGCTATATAACTGTAGATTAAAATCTGCTATGACTAAGCTTTTATGAATTATTTAGCATCTCATAGGATGCTGGCACTGCGAGAATTTCCAATTTCTGAATATTTTTGGGTCTGAGCCACCCCATGCACTGGGTCTTGGGAAATCTTTTTATGTATTCCTTGGTTTCTGCATCTGTAAACTGAAAATAATAATTTTGTTTCTGGGTTTTTTAGGAAACAAAATAATACACTGCAGTCATTCCCAACCACCTGTCAATATGCTGGGGTTAGTTCCGTAACAGAGGTAAAAGAAGAAAAATAAGATCAGTTTGATGAGTGTTAATCAAATTTTGCACAATTTTAAAAATGGAGATAAGTTCTCTCTACTCTTTGACTTAAAATCTCTTTTACCTTATAAAATATTTTTGGAGGTTTCTCCTTATTTTCACCCCTCTTTTATTAGTAGGTAAAATCTCAAAGTCCCAGAGCTGCTCAAGTGGTGACATGGAAACACTTGGCTCAGCATAGACCTGACTACTACTGTGATTTTTGCTGCCTGTGGGAAGTTACCCCTCTAACAGAGGAGAGAGAGTTCTTTAGATGTAAGCATTTTGGGGTTAGTCCCTCTCAAGAACAGAGTTTTGAATGGTTGCCTTAAAGATGTTATTGGCGCCTATAGAATCAAATAAAGGGAACTTCTCACAAGGTGTGGGCTTATTAGCGCTGAGCCCTACAGACAGAACAAACAGCCCTCGGAATTGGGAGAGAGCCATGGGGCTTTCTTTTCCAAAATGTCTCCGGCTGCATCCCACAGCCAAATGCTACTGATCTCCTGTTAGTCATTGTTTGGCATTTTCTGTGTCTCTTCTGTCCCCTATTCATGCTCTGATTTCTGCAGGCTTATTCCTTAATTCATTTAACAGCCATTTACTGGGGTCCATTGTTTGTCAGGTATCATGCTGAATATTTTGAATGCTTCATTATCTCATTTAATTCACACAGCAGTTTAGTGAAACAGGCATTATTTTCATTCTCAGTTTTTCACAAATCAGCAAACGAAGCTCAGATGGCCCGTGTGGCACGCAAGCCCCAAACAGCAAGAGTCTCTTAGCTGGGTTCAAGCCCAGGTGTCTCGTGGTCACACCACAGACCACGGAAATGCAATCTCTCCAGTACAGCAGGGAGATCATAGGGTGGCAACATTAAAAGCATGGACTTTGGAAACGTATAGGTCTCGGTTGTTGCTGCTGATGTTTTTAGTTTGTTTAGAAAATGGGGCCAGTAATTGAGCTTAACTTTTATGGTGGCTGTAATAATTAAATTAAATGCTGTATGTACATTCGTGGAACACAGTAAGTTTTGTGAAAAAGTGATGTCAGTAATAACGTTCACATGAGTATTTGGACTGTGCTGCGATTTGTAGGAGTCCTTCCGGGAAATGAGAAAATACATAGACCATGTGATGTGAAGAAGGAAGTCTGGGTGGTGGGTTCCAAGTTGTGTGGAAGGCTTGAAGAATTATAATTGGAGGTGAAAAGATGACTGTAGGTGAGTTCCCATCTGGTGAGGGCATCCTCGTTGAGCCCATCCTGGCCTGGGGGGCCCTGGTGACTTAGGGATAGAATCCTAGTTTGTCTCTGACCACCATGTTTGCAGAGCTTTGCCCCAGTTCTCCGGGGGAAGGGAAATGATCAGTGAGGGAGAAGGTTCACACGGCTGAGACCTCATGAAAGCAGTCTGTATGCATGGAAAGCTGAGCCAGGCCTGAGCAGACGCCCCCCATCCTGGCTGTCTGGTTTGTGTTGAGAAGTGCAGTCAGTCTCTGATTACCTTGGCTCCAAACCCTTTCTCACAATGGTCCAAGAACTGAAAGATTAGGACCCTTCTGGCAGTTGCTGGCATGTTCCGAACCACAGCTTTTGAATTTACTCCAAACTTGGAAACCAGCTACCCAGTGGAGTGTATGAGGAGGGGATTTCACATGGGCAAGAACCTGAAGGGAGAAATTGCTATGGATGGAAATGAGGTCATGGTTCCTGCTACATAGCATTTCCTGCAGACTGGAGGACTGGAGCCATGATTTAGATATCTTTTGAAACTAAAGTCCACAATTATGATGAGTATTTAGAAGCTGGCAAAATTTAGGAAGCATGTCATATTGATTTATCATTCATTTGCACACCTTTTCAATGTAGACAAGCCTCCAAAGTCCTAAAACTTCTCCAGAGGGTGACTCATTTCTCCTGATTCTTATCTTGGGTGTTGTTATCTGAAAGGGGTAAGGAGAAATGTGTTTAATGTTAATTAATTTTTTTGCATTTTTATACATTTCTACATAGACCCTAAATAAACAGGTTAGTTAGGAGATACTGAGTGTCCACAAGCTGCATTGTCATATGTAAATACGTATGTGTATGCAAATGTGTCCATGTGCATTGCCACGTACATGCACACATACATACATGCATGCACACACTTAGCTTCATATTTTGAAATAATTATAGATCCATAGAAAGTTGCAAAGATAGGATAGACAGTTTCCTTTGTACACTTTGTCCAGTTTTCCCCAATGATTACATGTTGTCTAACTGTAGCATAGTACCAAATCACAAAAGTGAGATGGCTACAAGGTACAGTTCCATCTAATTTGTTCCAGGTACAGGTTGATTTAATGGCTGCCTGACCGGAGATACAGAACTATCCCCTCACTGCAAAGATTTTCCTTATGCTACCCCTTCACGACCACCCTATCCCTTTCCCTCCACCATCCCTAATCCCTGGCAACTATTAACTTGTTCCCCATCTCTGTAATTTTGAACTTTTGAGAATGTTACATAAATAGACTCAGAGAGTAGATGGCCTTTCGAGGTTGGCCATTTTCAGTCAGCATGATGCCCTTGAGATCCACCTGTGTCAGTGAGTAGTTCATTACCATTCATGGCTGAGTTAATATTCTACGGTATAGTTGTACCAGTTTGTTTAAGCAAATTGTCCTTTTGAAAGCATTTTCAGTTTTAGGAAATTATAAATAAAGCTGCTATGAACAATACGTACAGGACTCAGTTGGATGTAAGTTTTCCTTTCTCTGGGGTAAATGCCCAGGAATGTGCTTGCTGTTGTACAGTAAGTACATGTATAGTTTTCTTTTAAAAAAGTGCCAAACTATTTTCCAGAGTGGCTATACCACTTTTTTTTTTTTATTCTTAATGATTTTTAAAAAATATATTATTTATTTATTTGTCAGAGAGAGAGAGAGAGAGAGAGAGAGCAAGCGAGCTCAAGTAGGGGGATGGGCAGAGGGAGAAGCAGGCTCCCTGCCTAGCAACAAGCCTGATGTGGGACTTGATCCCAGGACACTGGGATCATGACCTGAGCCAAACACAGATGCTTAACAAACTGAGCCACCCAGGCGTCCCACCACTTTACATTCTTATTAGCATCAGATGAAAGATCCCATTTCTCCACATCCTTATGGTATTTGGTATTGTCACTATTTTCCATTTTAACTGTCCTAATAGGTACGTAACAACATCTTATCATGGTCTTAATTTATATTCCCACCAGCTGCATTGCCATATTTACATAGCCTTACTGAGATATAATTCACACACCATATAATTCACACTTTGAAAATGTACAATTCAGAGACTCTTAGTTTATTCACTATATCCATCATCATAACAATTTGAGTATTTTTATTACCTCAAAAGAAATTCCTTGCCTCAGTGTGCCTAGGTGGCTCAGTCCATTAAGCATCTGACTCTTGATTTCAGCTCAGGTCGTGATCTTGGGGTCTTGAGATTGAACCCCAAGCAGGGCTCTGTGCTCAGTGGGGAGTCTGTTTCAGATTTTCTTTCTCTCCAGTTTAACTATTTTTTGTAGTTGTTCCTTATGCTTTTGGTGCCATATCTATATTGATGCCATATTTCAAAGCCTAATCCAAAAGTATGAGGATTTAAACCTCTCTTCTAAGAGTCTTATAGTTTTTTAATAGCTCTTACATTTAGGTCAGTGATACATTTTGAATTAAATTTTTTTAAAAGATTTTATTTATCCATTTGACAAACAGAGATCACAAGTAGGCAGAGAGGCAGGCAGAAAGAGAGAGGAGGGAGCAGGCTCCCTGCTGAGCATAGAGCCGATTTGGGGCTCGATCCCAGGACCCTGAGATCATGACCCGAGCCGAAGGCAGAGGCTTTATTTTTATTTTTTATTTTTTTTTAAAGATTTTATTTATTTATTTGACGGACAGAGATCACAAGTAGGCAGAGAGGCAGGCAGAGAGAGGAAGGGAAGCAGGCTCCCTGCTGAGCAGAGAGCCCCAAGCAGGGCTCAATCCCAGGACCCTGGGATTATGACCTGAGCCAAAGGCAGAGGCTTTAACCCACTGAGCCACCCAGGCACCCCTTGAATTAATTTTTGTTTATGGTGTGAGGTAGGAGTCCACATTCATTGTTTGTTTTTCTTCCCTCCTTCCCTTCTTCCTTACCTTTTCCTCCTTCCCTCCCTCCCTTCTCTCTTTCTTTCTTTCTTTGTCTCTCTATTTACTTATTTTGGAGAGGTACCGAGAGAGGGTGGGGGAAGGGGCAGCCAGAGGGAGATGGAGAGAGAGAATGTGAAGCAGGCTTCACGCCCAGCAGAGAGCCTAACACAGGGCTCAATCTCACAATCCTGAGATCATGACCTGAGCTGAAATCAAGAGTCAGATGCTTAACTGACTGAGCCACCAGGCACCACCACCTTCATTCTTTTTCATATAGACATCCTGTCCGAGCACCATCTGTTTAAAAGACTACTTCCCCTTAATTTAATTGTCCTGTCAGTCTTATAAAAAATGAACTGACTGGATGCTATATTTTTTAGAGTTGTTTTTTTTTCTATCCCAAATCTCCAGTTCCTGAGAACTAAGCAATTTAAGCCTCCAAAGGAAGAACTAATGCTTGATCTAAAGCTCCAGGAGCAACAACCCTCAAAGCTGTCAAGAGTCACTCATCCTTTATCTTAAATGAGATCAGACACTTTTTACAGAGCAACTTTAGATGGAGATGAGAGAAAATACAGTCCAGTGGCTTTGGGTCACTGGAGGGGAGAAGGGAAACAGGACAAAGAGGCAGAGAATGTAAGACAATCCCAAACGTCAACTTTCCTTCTTTTCAGTTGTACTTTAATTAGTCTTGGGTTTCAATTGTTTGCTTGGTCTCCCTCTATTCTCCACTGAGTACAATATAACCTCACTCTGGCTAAAAACGCAGGATTCTGCATCAGACACACAAGGGCTCAAATCACGGATCCTTTATTTTGCTACTTCCTTTGTTACTTCCTACTTGTTCCATCTCTCCAAACTTCAGTTTATTTGTCAGCAAAACTGGGATAATAGTCATGTCTACCTCAATGGATCAGTAAGTACTAAAGAGTACCAATACATACTTAGCATAGTGCCATGACATCTTTAAAATATTATCTACTACTATTATTTTCCTTATTCAGAATAAAAAACTCATTTGTCCCCTGTCCCATTTCCTTGGGTCCTGCTCTGTAAGATAGGAAAACCTACTAATATGATTTTTAATCCTACCAGCTTTTTACTACATTTGAAATATTTTTCTTATGGAGGAGTTGAGAAGATTTCAATTCAGTTTCTGTTTAACTTCTTGATGTATTATAAGCTGTATTAAATTACATTTACCATTTGGGGGTTTTAAGGCTCCTAAAGTCATACTAAGCCTCTATTTTTTTCTTAAGATTTATTTATTTTGGGGTGTCTGGGTGACTCAGTGGGTTAAAGCCTCTGCCTTGGGCTCAGGTTATGATCCCAGGGTCCTGGGATTGAGCCCCACATTGAGCTCTCTGCTCTCGGCGAGCCTGCTTCCACCTCTCTCTGCCTGCCTCTCTGCCTACTTGTGATCTCTGTCTGTCAAATAAATAAATAAAATCTTAAAAAAAAAAAAAGATTTATTTATTTTAAGGGATAACACAGGGAGAGGGAGAAAGAGTCCTAAGCAGATTCCTCACTGAATGCAGAGCCTAACGAGGGGCTCAATCCTCCAACCCTGAGATTATGATCCTTGGCCAAAACCTAAGACCACAATCTGGGCTGAAACTAGGAGTCAGATGCTTAACTGACTGCGCCATTCAGGTACCCCCATATTAAGCTTCTACTAACACATGACAAAAAGGGCAAAAGTCCTTGGGGTGCCTGGGTGGCTCAGTCGATTGGGCATCTGCCTTTGGCTCAGGTCATGATCTCCGGGTCCTGGGACTGAGCCCTACATGGATGGGGCTTTCCGCTCAGCAGGGAGTCTGCTTTCCCCTTCTCCCTCTGTCCCTCCCCATGAATCCTGTGCTCTCTCTCTAGGGGGATAAAAAAAGGTAAAAAAGTAAGGGCAAACGTCTAAAAATCCGTAAAACTCTGTGGCCCTTTCACTTATTCCTATGACCTGTGAGCTTCACTGCTTGTAAAACGGGGTGAAATATCAGATTGGACTATTGTATGGAGTAGCTAGGACATTCCAAGGAGGTAAAAAGCATGCAGGGGGTAGTGCCTGGGTGGCTCAGTCAGTTAAGCATTCAGTTCTTAATCTCAGTTCAGGTCTTGATCTCAGGGTCATGAGTTCAAGCCTTACACTGGGCTTCATGCTGGGCATGGAGTCTACCTTAAAAAAAAGAAGTGTGCAGAACTTTTAAAATGACAAAGTTTGCCCCACCTGTAAGATGATCTTTTTATTTTATTGAAATATGGAGCAAAGTGAATTCTGTGACAAAACACCAATATTAATTTTTTTGGTTATTTTTTCCATTAATATTACACTATAGTACCATTAGCCTTAAGAGATGTAAAGTAAACAGTACAGTTAAAAGCTTTAGCTATGAAACAAAGCAAAGAGTCAAAGACAGAAAATAATTGTTGTCAGACAAGATTCTAAGGTGAAAAAAAGATTCTAAGATGTTTTGAAGGATTAATTAATGCTCAGTGTATTTTCATATTCTCTTCTGAAAGCTTTAGTGGGCTGGCTTTCCTAATGCTTCCTTGGTATTATCTTTGACAACAGGAAATAGAACTCAACTTATAATTTTAGAAGCCTTAATTTTAAGGCCAAAGAAATGGTCCCACAGGCTCTGGTTATTTAAGAAATAAGATACTCCAATCTCTGTGTGTATATGTATGTGTATGGTAACAGTAAACTTATTTCAAGTTCATTGATTTTTTAAAATTTGTTTTTGCCTTTAAAATTTCAGTACACTTGGGGTGCCTGAGTGGCTCAGTCATTTAAGTGTCTGCCTTTAGCTCTGGTCATGATCTCAGAGTCCTGGGATCTGAGCCCTGTGTCCGACTCCCTGCTCAGTGAGGAGTCTGCTTCTCCTACTCTCTCTGCCCCTTCTCCTACTCACGCTCTCTCTTTCAAATGAACAGGTAAAATCTTTTAAAAAGTAAGTAAATAAAATTTTAGTATACTTAAAACACACAGTTTCAGGTGTACAATACAGTGATTCAACAATTCTATACATTACTCAGTGCTCATCATGGTAAGTCAAGTTCACTGATTCTTACTGTTTAACATCAGGTTCTTTTGTTAAATTCAAGTATAATTATTTACAGGTATTTAAGAATAGGATCTATGATAGAACTCCATTACCCTAAAAGTAGCCTCAACCTTTACCCATACACCTGTATATTTATACAGAAAGATGTCTAGGATAATGTTTATGTATTAATAATGATGATAATTTCTATGTGGTATAATTGGGGTTAAATTTTACTTCATTTTTCTATTTTTCTATATTGTTTGAGAGGTTTTCCCCAACTTAAATTATAAATTTGAAGTTGGAAAATTGGCACAGAGTCCCATGTAGCTTCTCTCTATGGTAACAACTTTTTTTTTGTAAGTTTTTATTTTTTAATTTGAGAAAAAGAGAGTGAGCAAGAGAGAGAGAGAGAGCATGAGGGAGGGTTAGAGGGAGGAGCATGCACCCTGTTGAGCAGGGAAACTGATGCGGGACTTGATCCTGGAATTCTAGGATCATGACCTGAGCCGGAGGCAGTCGCTTAACCAACTGAGCCACCCAGGCACCCAATAACAATATTTAAAAAAAAAATTTATTTATTTGCTTATTTGAGAGAGAGAGAGAAAGATAGAGAGAGAAATAGAGATTGAGAACATGAGCAGGAGTAGGGGCAGAAGAAAAGGGCAAGAGAGAATCCTCAAGTAGACTTCCCACTGAGCATGGAGCCCAGTGTGGGGCTTGATTCCAGGACCCTGAGATCATGAACTGAGCCAAAACCAAGAGCTGGCCACCCAACCAGCTGAGCCATCCAGGCATCCCTATGGTAACAACTTCTATAACTATAGTACAATGGCGAAACCAGGAAATTATCATTGGTATAGCACAAACTACAGACTTGGTTCAGAGGTCTCCAGTTTTTACATGTACTGATTTGTGGCAACTGTCTATCTTAACTGTGTTTATTCCTCAGCGAGCACTGCTATTATAGGGTGGGTTGGAGTACAGAGCACACCGCACTTTCTAGGGATAAACGCATACCTGCTTTGGAAAATCACATTACTTATCACTCATATGGTAACAAATTGGTAGGAAGTTATTTCATCCTTCCAAAATTACTGGTAATGATGGGCTTGAGTTGGCTTGTACCAACTCTGAGGGCCAATTGTTAAATATTCTGGAATTTTGTCATTGGTAATTTGAAATCGGCCACGGTAAAAATGTTTATCTTCAAGACATCTGCCAAGAGTATAAATCAAGACTTCCCCTCTCTTCTGACAGTCTGCTTACCAGCACACCATTGTTCACACGGCATTTACAGTTGGTCTTGGCTAATCCTAGCTGTCCATACAATTCTTCTCATCTGGGTCTCACTGTAAAGCCTTACTCCTGGTAAGACATCCCCTTATCATTCATGATGGTTTTTTTTCCCTCAGGGTCGTAAAACAGAGCAGCTAGATAATCCAACAAAAAGGTTTTCTGTTAGTGGATTCTAATACCTTAATATATGGCCTTTCTGGGTAACTCACTTTCATTTTGCCCAGAGACGTTCTCAAATATATATTTATTTTTAACTCCAGGAGAACGTTTGAGGGCATGTGAAAGATAAGCAGCAGAAAAGTTGCTTGAGGGTGGAAGGAGCAATGCGGCAGGCAGCTGTGGGTTTCACACAAAAGCAAGAACAGCACTGCCTTCACTGCCTCAGTCCCATCCTTCTTTCTGTGGAGCTATAGGGAGTCATGGGGCCCTCTCTGTTAAGGGAGGTGACGGGAATGGGGAAGAGAACTGAGTTTTATACTTCAAAAGAGGCAGAAAGCCAAAGAGATTCTTTGCAGGTAGCAGTGTGAATATATAAACTTTTATTTAGTGAAGGGCCATATCCTTCCATCTTTAGTTAACATGTTAGCTATGTTTCTTCTTAACTGTTAATATTGTTGAAGAAGAAGAATTCAAGTAAGTAAATTTGAAGCTCTAATTGGCTTTATAAGGTGATTCATGAATTGGGCACCATGCCACCTTGCAAGTAGAAGGGGTACCAAAAAGTTGTACAAAATGGAAGGTTTTTACGGGAGAGCGGGTGGGGCAAGGAAGTTATTGGCAAAAAGAAATGAAGGAGTGTTTCAAACAAAGTCATTTTCCTTAGGGAGAAGAGCAGGGAGTCTTATCATGCAGATGACCTCATCTTCCTTTGAGGGGTGGAGGTGGGGATGGAGAAGGCCCACATGACAGATTACCTCATTGGTGCTGACCAGAAAATTCCTGACTGACATGTTAAGGCTACACTTCTGGGGGTGCAGGGGAGTTGAAACTGTAGTTAGGTTAGGTATTAAGCCCCTGTTTGGTGACCTGGACTAGCATAAGTGACTCCATCTTAGGTCTCTGGTTTTTTTTTTAATAGTACATTAATTGTAGGGGTGCCTGGGTGGCTCAGTGGGTTAAAGCCTCTGCCTTCTGCTCAGGTCATGATCCTAGGGTTCTGGGATCGAGCCCCGCATCAGGCTCTCTGCTCAGCAGGGAGTCTGCTTCCCCCACCCTCTGCCTGCCTCTCTGCCTACTTGTGATCTCTTTCTCTCTGTCAAATAAATAAATAAAATCTTTTAAAAAAATAGTACATTAATTGTAGACAAATAAATAAATAAATAAAAACAAAAATGTAACTTTTCTATTCTGTATTCTCCCCTTGTCTCTCTATGTTGCTCATTTAACAGACATTTGCAGACTAACTGTTGGAGGGGAGCAAAATTTGCCACCTCAAATGTGTTTCTTTGACATGTGGATTTCTTGGGTCTGATGATTTTTTAAGAACAAGAAGACTCAGCAAGAAACTTTGATTTTCTCCTAATTACCTAAAAGACTTTAGATAGAGTTCCTGTTCCAATAAGGGAACTAACACCATAGACAAGTCCTGTACAATATGAACTAGATGTGGTAGACAGGGAGGAACTTGGCAAAGGACATTTGTTAACATTTCTTTCCATGACCCCACTATTTTTATATGGCCCAGCAAACATTTGCTTATTGAACCTTTACTCTTTTTCATCTTTCTGTGAATTGTCTTCCTTCACTGTGAAGTCCCAGACCTCTACCCTCTTCTCCTTAATCATGGATGGCAAATAACCTCAACTGCTATCTATGGGCATCCTATTCTTATGATGCCCCTGTGAGTTCTTAAATTTGATTTTCTCCTGTTAATCTGTCTCATGTCAATTTAACTCTTAGACCAGCCAGAAGAATCTTGAAGGGTAGAGGAATGGTTTTCCTCCCCAACATGCTTTATGGATAGACTAAGCCAGGTACTATGAGGGAATAGTAAATATTCTCTCAGCTCAAAGCACACTGGTAGTACAGTATAGTGTAATGAGCACAAACCTGAGAGTTAGATCTGGATTCAAATTCTGACTCAGCCAATTGCTAGATGAATAAACTTGGACAAATTACCAAGTTTTAAAATGTTAGTTTCTTCATTAGTAAATGCAAAGTTGTTAAGAGCATGAATGATAATAATAAGCCCCAACTCTATAGGGATCATTTTTTTTTTAAGATTTAATTTTTTCAAGTAATCTCTACACCCAGTGTTGGGCTCAAAACTTACAACCCTGAGGTCAAGTGTTGTAGGCTCTAAGTATGGAGCCCACCAGGTACCGATGTATGGGGTATTTTATGTAGCTTAATAATGTTTTATTTTATCTCACTTTAATTTAATCCTTATCATAACTTTGCCAGGTAAGTTGTATTATTTCCATCTTATGAATGAGAGATTTGAGCCAGAGACATTCATTAACTTGATCAAGGTCATAGAGCTAATGGGGAACAATGTTGGGATTCATAAGATCACTCTAGAGGCCATACGGCATATGAAAAAGCTTATAAAAAATTCCTAGATGCATAGTAGGGGCTCAGCCATTGTATATTGTTATTCACTTTATTTACAATTAATTAAATGTTAGTTATATTGATGATTATATTAATATAATTATATATTACACAAGGTTCTATAATGTATCATACAATGCCTTAATTATATGAATTAATTACATATATATATATTTGAGGGGAAAGTTCACTAAATGTGGAATCAGATTATCTGAGCCATGTCTTGGCTCTGCTATTTGTGCCTTCTGCCAATAGGGAAATCATGCAAATATTCTCATTTACACACAGGCATGCTTGCCACATGGTAGCTGTTCAATAAATGTGCAAAAATAGAGGAATAAAAAAAATGAATAAGCAAATGAATAAATGTTTAAGATCGCTTCGGATCTTAAAGAGCAACTCTGCTTGTGACGTACACAAAGGAAAACTGGCAGGGACATCCGGGCTCACGATGCAGCGGACCACAGAAGGTCCCTACAGTGCCTCACTGTGGTACCAAGAGGTACTGCAAGAGCATCGCGCAGGCTTCCCAGCCGCGCCTAATCCTTGGTATGTTGCCAGGGATTTGTCCAGCTACTTGTTTGCTCCCCGTCTACAGCCAATTAACTCTTGCCCAAGCAGGAAGAGTCCTGCTTGGTCCTACACATAAATCACTGCTTATTCACTGAACATTGCGATATTCTGGGCGCATATGTTTTTCTTGGCTTTGTCAGAGAGGCAGGAGTCAGAGCTGTTAAAGCAGGTACGTTGTAGTACTGTTCTTTCATACATTATGCTCTTGTAGTATCCTTTGTACTTTTTCCCTTTCACACTCACAAAGTTCTTCAAACCTCACAAATAATCAAAATGTGAGTTCTGGAGCCTGCCAGTGACTGAGCCCTTGCACGCTGGTCACGCGTTAAAACTTCTGGTACTCATCTTGCTACATGTCTCATGTAATTCTGACAACAGCCCAGCAAGGAAAATGATTTTATTCTCTTCCTTTTACAAAAAAGGGAGGCTTCGAATGAGTCAGTAACATACCTAGCGGCAGAGGTGGGACTGGGGCCGAGTCTGCTGGTCTTCCAGACACATAATGTCTCTCATAGCAGAAAAAAAAAGATAAATAGGTCATACAGAGAAAAGACCAACATGATTGTGTCTCTGCTTTACTTTCATCAGGAATTATAAGAAAATGGGAGCACCTGGCTTATTTTGAACCGTGCTTTCCCATAGCAGCCCCTATACAACCAGGGGGACCCAGTCCTAAGAAGCAGGGATGCTTTGTCAATTACACAGTGACTTAAAAAATACTGTTTATGGTTAAGAATGGCAGCCTGGTGAAATAAAAGGATATTTAGATCATGCTTTGTGCAAACAAGAATTGTTGCTGTTTTTCAGGCTTCTTGGGAGGTAAATGTGTTTTAAGGACAAATCCCCCGCTTTTTTTTCCTTCAAGAATTCCTTTATGAAACATAATATGTTTTGGCAAAGGTATTTAAAACATAATACTGTTATTTAAAAAAAATGCAAGTGCATTCACATAGAGAAACTCTAGACACAATAACATACCTTCCCTCGACTGTTCCCTGGGGAGAGCTTGCTTCAGAGGTGGAGAATTAGGGAGTGAATCTGATGAACTGCCTTGACCCCTTTTGTCTGGTGTCTGGGCGAGTTTGGAATATTTAGAGACTGTGTAATTGGTCGCCAAGTTTCTCTGAGCCTTTGTGCTTGCAAATGAATTTGCTGCCTGGGTAAAGACAAAAACTCAGCCTCCCTGAAGTAAAGGAGAGGCTGCAAAAACCAGGATGGTGAGAAAACATAGTAGGAGAGTGGGAGAGGCGGGGCCTCTGTTCAGATGATTACTTTCACATTGGTGTGTGGAAGAGAAACACAAAACCAAAGCGCACAAAATACCGCATCACATCAGCTTCAGATTTTCCTTGAGCCAACACTCTTTCCTAGACTTTGGATAAATGCTTCCCTCTTGTGGTCATATGGTAAAATGCAGGGGGATGGAGAACTTGAACCAGGATAAGGTGAAGGGAGCAGGGAATTTTTTTTTTTTTTTTTTTTTGCATATATTTTCTGAAGAGTTTTTGGTTTAAGGAATAAAACTCTCCTTCCAAAAGAAAGAGAGGGAAAAGAAAAAAAAAGGAAAAAAAGGAAGGAAATAAGAAAACATACAAAACCTCAGAAAAAAACAACAAAATAACTTTCGCAAAAAATGGCCCAATTTACCTATTTCCACCTCCATGGAGACTTCTTTTATCAGCTAAACAAGAAGTGATTCCTCCCTCCACAGACCCATACATGAACAACAGAATCAGAATAAATGAGTGAGACGCGACTGGGTAGTCAGGACAATGTGACACACTCAAGACTGGAAGCTGAAAAAGGCATAGTCTCTGCCCTCAAATAGCTCAGACTTCATTGGGGGGATGGTGGGATCAAACAGAGCGAGTGATTTTAATGTACATGGCAAATGACAAGCGAGATACACACAAATGCTTTGGGAGAACAAAGGGTATTTTGTTCAACTCTTGAAGACGGTGATGCCTAAGCTGAATCTGTAAAGATAGGAGATATTCAGGACAACAATGGCCATGCTAAGGGGAGTGTGAGCTTTGTTTTCTGGAGTTCCATTAGATCAAGTAGGGGCCTTATATTGGCCGCGGTGTACCCCAGTTCCCACTCCCCTGTTTATGTTACATGTTTAGTCCAATAAGCATTTGAGAATTAACCCCAGGTAGGTATGGGAAACCAAGAAGGGATTTTAATGATGAGAACAACCTGGTCCGATCTGTACATTAAATCAAGCTGGAAACAACAGGTAGGGTATATTCATTATTTTTCTATTCGATTTTTTTTTTTTTTTTAGCTCTTCACCCAACGTGAGGCTTGAACTCATGACCCTGAGATCAAGAGTCCCACGCTTCCCCACTGATTAAGCCAGTCAGGTGGCCCTGCAGGGCATATTCAAAGAGGGCACAGCTGGAAGCAGTTATTTTACCAGGAAGCTGCTTCAAGGATTCAGGTGAGAAACTCTTAGTAGATGCGATGAAAAAAGACCGACAGGTGGGGGAGGGCTGAAGTCACTGGAACGTGTAAAGGATTGAATGTGGAGGGTGAGGGAAATGCCGAGAGAATGAGGGCTATGAATCCATGAAAATCCATCTCTCACTAAGTTAGGGAACAGGGAAGGAGCAGGACTGGAATAAAAAAAATTAACTCAGAATACTTAGTGGTTTTGGTTTTGTCATGGCCTTTCGTCATCCTGGATTGATCCCCCCCCCTTTTTAAAGATTCTATTTATTTATTTGAGAAAGAGAGAGCATGAGTGAGGGAGGGACAGAGGGAGAGAGGGAGAAACAGACTCTCTGATGCAGTTTGATCCCAGAACCTTGAGATCATGACCTGAGCCAAAGTCAGCCTCCTAACCCCTGAGCCACCCAAGCGCCACCTGGATTAAGTTCTATTTCATTGTTTCCAGGCCTGATCTGTCTTACTTTACTATAAGTTCATCAGGAGCAAGGACTGTATCTTGTCTCGATATTCCTTAAATGCCTTTTGAAAAAGTACTCTTATCAAGTTATTTAAAATGTCATTTTTACACAAATAAGGAAATATGCATCAAAGTGTTATGTACGTCATTAATTAAAGAAACCAGGTGAACACCTAAGCTGGTTCAAGAAAGGTTTGAAGAATGAGATAAGATAGGCTGAACTCAAGGCAATATGTGGGAAACCAGGTGGGTGAATTTGTACACAAGACAAAATCCTAATCTTTGGGCTTGTCTTTTTCTATCAAGCTGAAAAAAAACAAAAAAGGCAGGTCACACCTTACCAACTTTCTGTAAGTTGGTCTTTAACTGTACCAGGCCGTGAAACATCGAGTCTCTCATGATCGTGGCATTTGCCCTGGAGCAGATAACTTTCCAGCTGACGTGTTATAAATCCCCTCTGAAATGAAATTGTAAAGATACACACTCATAATTTTGTCTTATGCTTATTTAGGGTATTTTTCTACATACTTTCCTATAGTAGCTCTAAGAATACTTCCTGTGCATTTTAAAAAAAGATTTTATTTATTTATTTGACAGAGATCACAAGTAAGCAGAGGTAGGCAGAGAGAGGGAGGGGAAGCAGACTCCCCACTGAGCAGAGAGGCCCATGCAGGGCTCGATCCCAGGATCCTGAGATCATGACCTGAGCCGAAGGCAGAGGCTTAACCCACTGAGCCACCCAGGCACCCCCTTCCTGTGCATTTTTACAATTTTCAGTTTATTTCCCATGCTGTATAAACATAGATTTGAGGTGGTATAAATTACAGGCAAAATTAAATTAAAAGCCAAACAATAAAATCAATGAAGAGAAAATAGAAAGACTTGATAGTATACCATAATTAAATTTTAGATTCGTTCGTGCATTTCAAGGTAGTAAGGGCAAAATAATTTATACAGTAAGTTATCTCGTATTATAACAGAATAAAAATCCTGTTTCTGAGGTGGTTCTTATTTAGTTTTGTGTTTCCTCCTCCTCCAAAATTCTTTAAAAAAAAAAAGTGTCTTATGGAACTTCACATAGATGACACAGAGGTAGTGGCCCCTGTCCTCGACATTTTATAGTAATTGCAGGCACAGATTACCAGTGATTATTTGTTATAGACCCTTTTGGTCAAAACCAACAACTTCATCCTTTTAAGTGCATCTGCACGCAAAAAAAAAAAAAGTATTCAAAACAGATTTTTATGTGGATCATATTCAGTGAGAAAAAACCCTACAACCTCACATTCCATATGTAACTGCTAAGTTGCTTAAATAAAAGAAGCATGATTCGTCAGCCATTTGGCACAAACATTTACCATGAGGTAGGTACGCATTCGACCGCATATCTGTCCCTCTGCCACTGACTGTGCTCGCTCACCAGGAGGTAAGAGGTAGGGCTGCATCCTGAGAGAGCAGGCTCCTCTCCAGGGGAATTGTGGGAGGAAGTGTCTCCCATCCCCCGCACTCTTTCGGGGAGACAGGGGCAGGGTCCTTTGTTCTTGAGCTAGGAGAAGTCAGTTGAATTGCTGACATGATGGCCTATTGGGTTATGTATCAGAATTAGAGTCGTCAAAACAGAGCTTTTCATTTATAAAATTAGACTCCATAATAGTAATTGCCTATTTCATGGCATGTTGCTACGCTTGGTACCTTTTTCAGAGACGCTGAGTCAGTTGGCAGTCTTCGTTGGATAATGTCGGTAGTGATGTTTTGAGGGCTGTAGCTATGTTTCATTCTTCTCTATTTTGAGGGTTTGACTTGGCACACAAGGGGTCCTATAAACGAGTAACAGAAGGTTGTGATGAACTGATGAGCAATGCTTTTTGCTAAAGCACTTAAGTTACCGAAAGGGCACAAGTTAAAGATAAATGGGTACAACTGAAAGAAGAAGCTCTCTTAGTGTGGGTTTTTTAAGCCCACCCACAAATACCAATATTATTTTTAGAAGCTTTTTTTTTTTTTTTTTAAGATTTTATTTATTTGCAAGAAAGAGTGAGAGAGAGAAAGAGAACACAAGCAGGGGGAGTGGCAGAGAGAGAAGCAGACTCCCCATGGAGCAGGGAGCCTGATGCAGGGCTGGATCCCACGACTCTGGGATCATGACCTGAGCGGAAGGGAGATGCTTAACCGACTGAGCCACCCAAGCGCCCCTTTTTTTAGTAGCTCTTAACAATGACCTACAAAACTGTACCTCATATTGTGCCATCTTGGTTCTTTGTTTCATGCATACATGGACTGTTTCCCACATTCATCTGTAAGCTCTTTGAGGGTAGACCCATGTATGCCAGTCTGTAAGAACTGGTCCATAACGGATGCTCACCCGATACATACTTGTTAACTTGCTACCTCTAGTGGCTCTCTATGGTAGGGAAAAAAGGTAGGTGGATACAGGAAAAGAAGTAATATCTAGAATAAGGATGACAATTACCTGGCAAGGTTCTCTCCCAAATTATACTCAGAGCAGGAATGCTAAACGATCATAGGTCTCTCCTCGAATGTGTAAATTCTGCCTTGGACTCTTCCCCATAGTGCTCCTGGCAGGTACAATAAAAATTCAGAGTGAATAGATGAGGAGAAATCCATTTACTCTTCTTGATGTAGAGTTTGATCACTGACATTATGCTGATAGCTCTGATTCTGCTTTACCTTATTTGTCAAAAGTAGATAAGAGGACAGTTAAACAAAACAAAAGCAAAAACCTATGAACAATGCAAGATAAAGTTTTAAAAAATGCAGCTTGTTTTATTTTTATATAAACTAAAACACCAGAGCTCATTGATTCCTATATTAAATACATAAATTATAAAATGACCATTCATAAAACTTTAAATACAATAAATTGATTCCAGTCTCTACGGTAATACATACAGTGCATGTACATGTTTAGTGTACTTCAGGGGATCATCCTGGTGAAACTCAGTCAATTGATATTTTTCTCCCATTAATAAACAAGCACTGAACCAACAGATGGAGTCATGCTAATGAGATGGAGATAAAGAACCCCAAATGAGGCAGTTGATCGGATGAAAGCTCTGAGAAATTGGTCCCCTGCCTACATTAGCACAGTAGGCATCTGGGAATCAAGTATTCAAATACATCGGGTCTCTTCTTGAGTCCCCATAGAGTTGGATCTCGAAGGCTAAAACATGCATGAACCCTTGTTGGAATGAGATTTCTAGCTGATAAAATTATGGGAATTTTGGGTAATATTAATACTGTAGGTTGTACTAGACTTTCTGTTGCTCTTCCTAGAAAACCACTGGCATCACTACCAGGCTGGTTTATGGGGCTGGGTAATTGGAAAGCCAATTGAGTAGTTCCTTGCCTCAGTCAACAACAGGGAATCGTGGTAGTGAACAGAAGGTAGGGGAGGACAGAGAAGAGGCAGGGAAGGAGGAGAAGAGCACAGACACCAGATGCTAACCAAAAATATGAGTTACTTAGCAGCATAGAAAAACCCCTTCCTTAAGTCCTCAATCCTAGGACAGAAGTACACATTAAGTAAGCGCTCACACCATCACCTATGTACAGAATATATATATTTTTATATGTACATTACATATCTATAAAAGTGTTTGAGTTTTGATCTGTCTCATAGGAAGTTACTATAGTGAATGGGGGGGGAATAGGCACATTTTGTGAGATGTCAATCAAATCTAAGTGATTGCTCTTATTGATGGATGCTGGGGATGTGCTTTTTGGAAACTGCATTACCCACACTTGAGCGAGTTTGTAGAGTCTTGACTGTAGGCAAAATGGACTCAAAGTTGTTTATCTACACCATTTCCATCCTACAGAACTTTGCTATAACAAGGTTGGAAATAAAAGCATGGGTGCAAAGACCTTAATGCAAAAACAGGGAACTTCACCCAATCAGTCCCTGCCACCTCTGAGCATGATACACTAGGTTGAATATAGCAAATTATAACCTATTTTTGCCACATTACTCCTTGGAATAGATCTTTAGTAACTTGATTAAACACTGGACTTGAACTTTCAACAGTAGAAGGTTTATTTAAGAAGAACCAAATTAAATGGCAGCAAAGGAATGTGAATCTTCCTTGCCCAGTACTGAAATGGAGTTAGAGGATCAACTCCACCTTCTATTATGTATGAAGCCTCTCACCAATACACCTGAAATTCAGTCTCAAGGTAATATAAAGAAGTGACAACGCAGTTGAACAAGAAGAAAACTTTCGTCCTTTAAGACCTCATGACCTACTTTTTTCCCTTTAGAAAGTATCAACTTAAGGAGAAGCCTGGGCCCATCCTGGAAGTGTTAACTCATGACATAAAGTCATCTAAGATTTGCTTTGATTACTGATCTCCCAGAAATTATATTGAACTTTTTCAATATAGTAGATAAATGTATATATATACACACACACATATACCATGTATACATGTATATATACACATACATACATAGTGCCACTCTTTGACAGATCAAAAAATGCAATTAAGTATTTAAAAATGTCTATGCTGTCCATCTACTTTGATGTAACATAACACACATGATCCAATTATTTAAACATCAACACAAAAATGATATCATTTTTACAGTTCCCATGAAAACCTAGGCAGTTTTTCAAACACTTCCTTTTTAAACAATGAAGATATGAATTACATCGAAGACATTAAACATGTGAATTACACAATGGGTTTACAGAAAAAGTTGACAATAAATAGGCAAAAGGAACAAGTTTATCAAAGATTTATTATGAACAAAAATTTAGTTGAAATTACTGTAGCAAAAATTATTTGGCAAAACTTTATTTCTCCCATACTAGTAGAGAACAAATGTCCCCTTTCAGCTCCAGTGATGACCCATGAACCCTCTACATGATGTCTATCCTACTGAAGAACCAGGCCACCTATGTGAACAGTTATTTGTGAGTGGAAGAAAAATCAAAGCAAAATTTATTCTTCCACCCCTAAAACCTGCCTACTGGCAGGTTTGACACAGGTTAAAAGCACATTCAAATGTGTTTCCTAAAATAAAGTTTGGGTGGCATTAAAGAAAAATGGTTAGACAGTCAATTTAATAATAGAGGCTTTCTAGTATGATAGCCAAATATAGTTTTTGATTTTGTTTTTCCTTCCTTGTGAAAATTTTCCTGTCCTGAATAACTATCCAAATTGGGGCTTTCCTTTTTTTTGTCAAACTATTAATATCATTAGTTACCTTTGTTTTCCAAGAGATGAATACTTTGGTAAGAAAAATTAACTAAGTGAACCCTGAAGAATGTCATCCTGACCACTACTAACTTATTGGCCAAATGTGTCAGGGTAGTTCAGATACAGAAAGTAAACATCAGAGTGGGGATTATGTACTCTCTGTAAGAAGTGGGCCCACATTCAGCCTCTCCATTACTCATGAGACACCCTTTACTATCGCTGAACATAATATGCAAGGGAAACATTCATTTAAATAGGATTCATTTCTGTGGATCCATGAGTGAAACATACCTTTATAATTTTGTTGATGTTCTTATAATTGTTGAAGTGAATAACAGAGATGTATTTATCAAAATATTTAGCCTTATCCAATGGTATGTAAATTTTGAGGATCAGGACTAAGACTTGGTAAAAACATACCCTTTTAGCCTAAAATCTAGAGAACTTTGCTCATTTCCTGAAGGTTAAATAAAAAGTATGAATCCCTCCCTTTTGCATTTGTCCTAAATGCATCTAAAGCTGCTTAGATGGTCATCCTACCTGTATTGCTTGTGTGTGATTTTCTATGTGTGTGATACAATCAGATTTATAGCAGATTAAGATACACAAGCAAGCCACACTATTTTTACAAATGTTTCTAATCATTTAAATCAAAGTCAGTGCTTGGATATAAAATTTAGCATACAAGTTTCTTGGTGGAAAAAGCAAGATGAAGAGAAGGAAAGCAGGTTTGACATAGCAGATGGAGTATGGATTTGCACAGACAGACCCTGGATTGTCCACTAAAGAGCAGAAGAGCAAAGTTGAAGAGGGAAGAGTAATTGATCCTCTTCCACGTACTCTGAGATCAGAAAGGATTGGGTCACAGACTGTAGCGTAGTGCCACCTTCTTTAACATTGCCTGCACAACGAATGTGCTCTTCATACTGAGTAAAGAAACTACCCAGTTGAATAAAGAACCCAGCAGGATGATTATTTTGTATATTCCCAGTAGGACCCATTACTGTACATCTCCCCAAAATGAAAGGGATGATCAGACTAATTATGTGATACTATCAGTAGATTCCACACCTTAATTTCAGAGTTGGCTCTCCTGTGACTAAAGTGTTTCTTCCTTTCATGGCATGCATACACAATAAGGAGAGCTAGGAGATGCTTCTCAGGGAAATGACGTTCTTCGGTCTTGTTCAAAAGCATGAGATGATCTGTTTACTATAGGTTATCAGAGATCCCAGCTCTGGATCTCCCAACCTTTATTGCTAGCGATATCCCAGGTAGTTCAATGGGAAAGCTTCAGTGCTGCGGTGCTTAGATTTAACCAAACTGAAGCACTATTTTATTATGTGGAGGACTCTTTCTCAACAATACAAGAAAGTCAAATAATATAGCAGTCATAATTTTACAAAGCACTTTGTGCTACTTTAAGCACCTCTTGTTCCAGAATTGAAAAAACAAAACAAAACAAAACCTTTATGAAAAAGCATTTAACCTCATTTTGCAGATGAGGAGACTGAGGCACAGAGAGGTTAAGTGACTGGGCCAAAGACACCTGGGTCAGCAGTAAAGAGGACAGAACATGGGACCCTCAGCATTCAAGCCTTTCTTGGCCTATTCTTCAGTTCCTGTTCTGGCTTGGAAAATGCCAGCGTTAAAAACCAAAGAATAAGATACGGAACTCACGTATGGAAGGATTTGCGTAGCATTTCGTAGAAAGAGTTTCTGGCTCCCTACACACATTCTTTATGCATGGGAAACCTAGCCCTGTAAATAAAACCTTGACAATTTGAAAAATTGAGGCTGTTTTGTTATCTACAGTAAATGAGGTGTTAAATTTGTTTTTTAGGAACATTTACTGGCTCTCAGAGCTGAATCCAAGACTCAGTATTACATAACTTAGGAAAAGTACCAGTCTTCTACTCTTCTCTGGTAGAAAACGACCTTATTGGTAATGTACGTTAGTTACTTCTATATAAAAAAAAGTAGAGCTGTCTTGTTGCTGTCAGCTTTCTGGGGGAAAAAAATGTTATCAGTCTAAACGACAAGAGGTCAGAATGCTCTAGGCATATCAGGATACTATAAAAAAATCATCATAATTTTGTTGAACTTTTGCATCTCTGTGGCAAACTCAGCTGTTGGTAGAAGTTTACTTTTCACCTCTACTGTGTTTTTATTCAAACTGTATAACATATTTATTTGCAGGCAATTTTAAGCAGCCATTTGAAAACCAGTATTTTGGAAATGGATTCAGAGATGCTCTCGGGCCCGTGTGCCCTAGATAGAAGGTAACATTGTTAACAGAACCGAGTCAGGGAACTTGTGATTTAGGGCATCATCTTCTTAATTTTCAACATGAATGAAATCAGTCTGTTCGTGGAGGAAGACAGATGTGACAGAAGGCCAAGGCAGCATCAAATCTGCTTTTATTTCTTATGTTACATTCGCCTAGGTCCTCCGCCTTGTTGCCAGTTGAGTGGGGGTCACTGTGGTCCACTCTCATCTGTCCTCTGTGGAATGCATTCCACAAGCTCCACCTCTTGCAGAGAAACAAACGGGAGACTGCTTTCCTTCCCATTCACATTGCAGACGGCTCTGTTCCTGAGTTTTAAACAACAATAAAGACAAAAAGCAAATCCCTGTAGTAAGAAACCAGACTTTTCAAATGAAACATTTTATTGTAAATAGCTCCTCATAGGTATTCCTCGTGCTTCATTCCCCACCCGCCCTTGTTTTTTCCTTTGTTTTGATTTTTGAAAATGTTTATTTCAGGACTAGTGTTTCCATGGGGTGTGGTGTTACATTAAAATGATCCCCCTGCACAGCAGGGGGAGAGTGTTTCTTTGTAACTTTGGTTCCATGCCCAAGACACATCTTTCCTTGATCTGCTGAAACTGTTTCCATTGCTGAACTTTTTCTTTACACAATATACGTTTATAGTTCTTTTCTTCTGGTCTGACATATACATGTTTCATTAAATGCAGCATATATTGTAGATTTTCAACAGGGTCATGTGGGAACTGTCAAGTAAGAAACCTTGAATAATGGCTTTAAAATACACAGTTGTAGTCCTGGCTACAGGGTAGTTCTTAGCTTTTGATCTCCCTCTCACTGTTGTAAACATTTCTGCCATCTTTGAAGGTCTAGAAGCATTTGCCTTTCTGGGGTCTTATCCGTGTTTTCGGTTACTCTGAAAAACAGAGGGAAAATTCTTAAATCATCATTTCTGTCATTAGCTGAAGCAGGAAAAAAATTCTTTTTTAAGGAAAAAAAATTATTCTTTACCACCTCTTTGAGCTCTACTATCTAATCCAAGTTACATAAACGAAGTCTCTAAGCTCAATCCCTTTAATTTTAAGTGAGAAAAGAGAACAATCTATTTCAAGGGTTATATATGCATGGAAAGTGATGAACAGGTCTTATTTCATAGTAAGCGGCCTGACATATAAGCAATTATCATAGTAGCCTTTACTTCTGGGGCCTTCCAAGACAACACCTTAGAAGCTCAAATGAATGATCATACCCCCAAAATTAAATATAAAATTACAAAACATAAAATTCTTTTAAAAGCAGGTCTTGTCTATCTATGCCTTTCAGTGACTTACTTTTATGTCATATTTCCTCCTCAACAATTGTATCCAGTGGCAGGGAATCTCCACTCTGAGGTCTTGACCTTGGGATTCCCTGGGAAGTATGCCATATGGGTTTCTTAATTGGCTCCAGAGATGTTCCTGAAAAGGTACTTCCCTGGACTATACCAGTTAGAACTCCTAGCCCTATTTCTCTTTAAGTCTCTGTGTCTGAGTTTTAACTTGGTTAGATTTTAAGGATATAATACTCTCTTCCCCCCAAAAGCCAGAGATGGCACAAAGGACGTGCTATCATGTGCTGCTCAAAGACTTGGCCTTTAGAGCCTCAATAACATGGATGGAGAAAACTGGGATTTCCAGTTTTGGACACTGTATGTCCATTGACAAGTTATTTCAATTCTCTAAGCCTTCATTTCTCCATCTGTAAAACAAAAATACTAATTCTCTAGTAGGACTTTACTGGTGCTGCAGAAATAGTGATCAATATCCAAAGTGGTGGGAAGCAATGCAGTTAGTACCCCAGGAGATTTCCAGTCCACCAACCAAAGGCAAATGAAAGATTCAAAAGAATTCCTGACATTAGCACCAGTCAGAAATATCTGGAATTCATATTTGCAGAGGCATGTTGCTCCTAAAGACTAGATTAGACATGAGTGAAAGAGTGATAGGGTCACAGAGGAGGACCAGTGGGAAGGAAGTACAGTGGGTTAGATGTAGGAGGGAGAGACTGCTGGTACTTGCACAAATGAGACTCACATTCTAGTGTTCAAATACAGAGCAATGCTCACCTATTGCACATCTTTCTTTGTCTATCTGGGCAGAGAACTGGAGAGGGATGGCGGGGCAGAGATAGGGGCAGGAGATTCCTTCCCAACAAGACGCTGTGGCTAGGAGCACAAGTGCTGAGATCCAGAGTAGCAATGGAAGGGCTTGGGTCTTAGCCAGTCAGGGAATACTGCTGTGGGTACACCCTGCACAGCTTCTGAAGAACTCACACATACGTTCCCCCAAATGGCCAGTCTTTCATCACCTCTCATAGAAAGGACATCAAGCACTGGTAACTGCCAGAGAAAAGCATCAACCACCAGGGAGAGAGTCACAAGCACTGTCAATGCAGTTGAGAGGCATGTACTCTTTTCCCTCTGCCTCTTCCCTGCCCTCCAGGAGAACCAAGCCTTGAAGAGGGAAGAGGGAGAGATCTCTTAGAGCCAGATCATGAATCTGTCCTACACCTGGGATAGGGAAGAAATGAGATTAGACAGAATCTGAGGTTGAATTTTAAACTGAGCCAGACTTTTAAGAACTGAAAAACTGGGGAGCCAGCTTGAGATTTATTAAAGAATAAGAGGAAAATTAGAACCTGAGTGAAAGCCATGTTTTGAGAAAAATAAATTATGTTCATATTTACATCCCACTGAGATAAGAGCCCCAAACAACTGGCTACAATTGTAATACTCCTATATTCCCTGGTAGAGAAGAAAACTGATCTTAACGTACATAAAAGATGCTTTAAGGTGTGTGTTTGTGTGTATATAATATATGTACATATAAAATACATACAGTGTATGTGTATTTGTATGGATAGAATAAATAAGTAAACACAGAAGGGCAGTCTCCCAGAATATTAAATTTGTGTACAGTGAGTATCTGTAAAGGAACTAGGAACAGAGCCACATTTATTCAGATGGGCATTGTGAATAACTGAAGTCCCATCCAATGGGCCGCCATCAATGACCAGTTTTCAGTGAATCAAAGGTACACTGTAACAAAAACTGTAGAGAACATACACTCGCCTTTGATTGACAAGGACCTTGGGATATGACAGAACCTCAGGAATTCCTATGAGTGGGTTGCTTTAACATTACCGAGCTTTAGTTTCCTCCTCTGCCACACAGCGATTGCAGCTACCATTTCTGAGAGTTTACTACATGCCAGCAGACCACAAGTGAATGAGCACAGTGATGTCATGTCTGACTTGTGATTCCAGTATCCAAGTACCTACTACACTGCCTGGTTCACAGATGACACTTAGCAAATATGAGTTGGGTTTAATGGACAGGCTGCTTATGTTCATTATTCCTTAGGGTTTTCTAACTGCTAGACGTTATAGTTTTGATCCTTTATGGGCCACATATTTAGAGGTATATTGAGTCACAAACTGTAGCTACCTCCTGATCCCTAGTTATCATAAAGAACCCCAAATCCTGGACAGCAGTCACTCCCTCTTCCTGCTTCTGAGGTCTCTGTAAAGGGCACCATCACCCAACAAACTGTACCATCCAGACCCCTAAGGGTCTTCCTGACACCTTTCATTTCGTAACCCTCATATACAATATATCATATGGTAAAATAGTCAATAAAGGGTAGCTTTTATTATTACCTCCATCTTACAGATGAGGAAACCGACCCTGTTAGGTAGTTGGGTTAAGAGAATCCTAGTGGGAAAGACATAATGATAAATTAAACAAAACTGAAGTCAGAGGATCAGAGGAGGCTTCCCTGAGTCGCTGATTTTACACTGACATGGGTAGGACAAATGGATATTAACTAGTTGATGGTTATGTGGGAAAGACGTTCCAAGTGGGTAGAAGCACACCTCATAATGCATGATCCAAGACAGAATGCTTACTGTGTCCTAGGAACTTGGCTTTTTTTTTTTTTTTTTAATATTTTATTTATTTGACACACAGAGAGAGAAATCACAAGCAGGCAGAGAGGTAGGCAGAGAGAGAGAGAGAGGAGGAAAGAGGCTCCCCGCTCAGCAGAGAGCCCGATGTGGGACTCGATCCCAGGACCCTGAGATCATGACCTGAGCCGAAGGCAGAGGCTTTAACCCACTGAGCCACCCAGGCGCCCCGGAACTTGGCTTTTAATGAGTTTTTCTATATGCCATGTACTATACTGGTTGCTTTACTTATATAATGTCATTTAATCCCTAGAGAAATAGTAGAGGCTATCACTTGCTAATCTTTTATATTAAGAAATTAATATTTTATATTAAGAAATTAATATATTAAGAAATTAATAATAGTATCTATTTTGTAGGATCTCTCTATTAAATAAAATAATAGATATGAAATGCACTTGTCAACCACAAAACAGATGTCTTCTTTCTCTTCTTTACCATAATATCATAACTATCATTAAGAAATGTTTATGGATTGTCAATACAAGCTAGGCGCTATGTGGGCATTAGGGTTAGAGGATGAATAAAACATGTATGGTCCTGGCCCTCATGAACCTGGACACAATGAGGAATACAGGCATTAATTGAGAAAAATGACAACAACATGAACCAAAACAACACAAATGCATGTAAAATTTGTCTGGGAGTACAATCAAGGAAGACTTGCCTGCGGGAGTCACAGGTGAGCTGGGATCTGAAGGATAAGTGAGTAGGTGTTTACTAGATAAAGCAGGGCTGAAAGTACTGTGTGCACAAGGACTGCGTGGGCAAACCCCTGCAGTAGGCAGAAGGGACTAAGGCTCATCAAAGAAGCTTCTAGAGCAAGAGAAAGCCCGAGAGGCTGTTTGCAGTTAGACCATTCTGGGCTCTGTTTGGCACATTAAGGGAATGAGATTTCACTCTAATGATGATGCTTTCCCAGGCAGGAGGCATGGTTAGATTTGTGTTTCCTAAAATTCACTCAGCTGCCATGTGGAGTGTGAATTATAAGAGCGTCTAGAGAAGAAGCACTGAGCCAGGTGAGTAGGACATCACCACCAGGGAGTTGGGGGAGAATGTATTTATTCATGTATTCTTTCCTTTGTTCACTCATTTTTTTTAAAGATTTTATTTTTTTTTTTTATTTATTTAACAGAGAGATACACAGCAAGAGAAGGAACTCAAGCAGTGGAAGTGGGAGAGGGAGAAGCAGGCTTCCTGCCCAGCAGGGAGTCTGATACGGGGCTCCATCCCAGGATCCTGGGATCACTACTGGAGCTGAAGGCAGACGCTTAACGACTGAGCCACCCCGGCACCCCTGTTCACTCATTCTTCAAGTTATTCTCCAATGACACATAAAGAACAAATCAGATAGCCATCTTATTATTATAGTCCCATACTATCCAGGGCTCTGACCTAACATGTCACAAATCTGCTTTCTCAGTCATTTACCCAACCATTTACTCATTTATCTGTCTAGCCTTCAGTCCACCTGTCAACTTAAAATGTGTTCAGCACTTAGTATATAGAAGGCACTGCTGTAGACCTTGAACATACAAAGATCTATAAAGCATAAGCCCTAGTCTATGCTTTCTTAATAGTCTAATCTATAAGACAGGGAAACAACCTCAGTATGACTAGATGAAGACTAATAAATATATCTACATAAAGAAAGACTGATTGGGGCGCCTGGGTAGCTCAGTCAGTTAAGTGTCGGCCTTTGGCTCAGGTCGTGATCCCGGGGTCCTGGGATCAACCCCCACATTGGGCTCCCTGCTCAGTGGAGAATCTGCTTCTCTCTCTCCCTCTGTCCCTCCCCCTGCTTGTACTCTCTTCCTCTTTGTCAAATAAATAAAATCTTAAAAAAAAAAAAAAAAGGAAAGAAAGACTGACTAACTGGCATACAATGATTCATCTTACCTCTTAACAATATAAGAGAATAAGGAACAAAATTTTTCATCTTAAACAATAAATATAGTAGAGTCATATTGCCATTTATTTTCTGCAGGCCACCCCCAGGCCTTCGCAGGAGGGATTGAAAAAATATAAATGTGATAAGAAATAAACATTTGCATATTTTCATGGAGAATTTGTAATTAATCAGTTGTAGCTGGCTTTTAAAAAAAATTTTATTTATTTATTTGACAAAGCGGGAGAGAGACCACAAGTAGGCAGAGAGGCAGGCAGAGAGAGAGGGGGAAGCAAGCTCCCGCTGAGCAGAGAGCTGGATGCGGGGCTCCATCCCAGGACCCTGAGATCATGACCCGAGCCAAAGGCAGAGGCTTAACCCACTGAGCCACCCAGGCACGCCGTAGCTGGCTTTTTAAAAGAGTTTTATTTATTTATTTAAGAGAGAGAGGGAATGAGAGTGGGGAGGGGCAGAGGGAGAGAGAGAGAAAAGCAGACTCCCTACTGAGCAGGGAGTCTGATGTGGGCTCTATCCTAGGACCCAAAGATCACAATGCCAGCCAAAGGCAGACACTTAACCAACTGAGCCACCCAGGCCCTGCTATGGCTGTTTTTATAATACAGTTTGTTTGTTTGTTTATTTATTTATTTATTTATTTATTTATTTGACAGAGAGAGAGATAGATCACAAGTAGGCAGAGAGGCAGGCAGAGAGAGAGGGGGAAGCAGGCTCCCCGCCGAGCAGAGAGCCCGATGCAGGCCTTGATCCCAGGACCTGGAGACCATGATCCGAGCTGCAGGCAGAGGCTCAACACACTGAGCTACCCAGGCACCCAGAGTATTTATTTTTTAAGTCTGTTTTTCAAAAAATCAGAACAACAATACAGTATTATTGGTCTTTTAACCTGTATTATGTTACTAGACAGGAAGTGAAAATAATGAACTATCAAGTTCAAGTGTTCATGGTTGACACTGGGGTCATTAAAAACGAACAATGGTATGTAGATGAAAAATCATGATCACCTGTTCTCGGTCTGGTCTTCCAAACTGCATAATGAACAGAGTTGGTTCTGGTATGTTCTTCATTAACATGTTCCTCTTCAGAAGAAGAGGATTTTCAGTGGGTCACTATAACCTGGATGTAACAATAACCTGGTGATAGCTATTTCTGTACTCCTCTCATTTTCTTCTTTCCTTTGTCTCCGTGTATAACTGACATGGAAGAATTTGTGGTACGCTATTTATTTTAGAATAAATCTACAGAATGCATGCACAGATGGTATCTTCTGAAACTACCTGGGGTTCCCCTGCTTAAGATTAAAGTCCTGATATAATCTGTGCAGCTGCACTTAGCTGCCACTGAGAGCAGTAAGGGTGCTTTCTTGGGAGCCTTCGGCAGCTTCTAGATCACCAACAAAATGACTTAGGTAATTTAACTGTGAAAAGAAAAAAAAGCACGAGTGGCTCCACTTCAAGGAGGGTATCTTTACATATAATTTAAGTGAGTCTTGGGTTTAAGAGCAGAATATAAATCCTTAATTTAGTAAGAAAAATATTTTTATGGTTATGTGCAGTACACTTTTACTACCTGCCAAAGAGCCAAACATTTTTCTTCCTTACTCCTTCTTATCTCTCCTTCATCTGCTTTGGAGATAAAAGTGGCATTGATCAATTTCCAGTCATCTTATTTAAATCTAGAATACTTCTTCAAAAGAGGAGACAAAAAGGAAATTACTTGTTCTGGTTTAGGTGGTAAAATACTTGGTATTGCTAGAAGTTATAATTCCTTTTTTTTAAAAATTTTTTTGTTTTTGTTTTTTTAAAGATTTTATTTATTTATTTGACAGATGGAGATCACAAGTAGGCAGAGAGGCAGGCAGAGAGAGAGGAGGATGCAGGCTCCCTGCTGTGCAGAGAGCCTGATTTGGGGCTTGATTCCAGGACCCTGGGATCATGACCTGAGCCGAAGGCAGAAGCTTTAACCATTGAGCCACCCAGCTGCCCCTATAATTTCTTTTTTTAAAAGACTTTGTTTGTTTGTTTTAAAGATTTTATTTCTTTATTTGAGAGACAGAGAGAGCACTGAGTAGGGAGGAGGAGTAGAGGTAGAGAGAGAAGCAAACTCCTCACTGAGCAGGGAGCCTAACGTGGGGCTCAATTTCAGGAACACAGGATCATGACAGGAGCCAAAAGTTAACACTTAATCAACTGAGCCAGGTGTCCCAAAAGACTTCTTTGTTTTAGAGAAGGAGACAGAGAGCGAGACAGCACTCACGAGTGGGGGGAGGAGCAGAGGCCAGAGAGAGGCAGAAAAACAGACTCCCCACTGAGTGTAGAGCCTGATGCAGGTCTCCATCCCAGAACTGTGAGATCATGACCTGACCCAAAACCAAGGTCCCAGACTTAACTGACTCAGCCACCCAAGTGCCCCTACAAGTTATAATATCAAAGTTATAAACTGACAAATTCAGTAAATGTGGTGCTAAATTTTTGTATAATAATAGCTAAGAGTTGCAGATGATGAACTATGTTCCAAGCAATGTGGTAAGTCTTTTATATGTATAATTGTATTTAGTTCCCTCAACATAATACCAAGTTGTAGGTAATATAACCATTTTACAGAATAGGAAACCTCATCTCAGGTGGATTAAAGTTACCATGACATAGCTTGTAAATGGCAGGATCCAAACATAACGGTTTATCTAACTTCAAAGCTGTTACTCTAAACTACTCAGTCATTTTCCTATACCCATTTTAAACTCCCCAGATTCACCATCACATTAATTTGCTGTATTATTATTAATTATAATCATGACTCTTCATTCAACAGATAATTACTAAGTGGCAGTTTTGTGCTACTCTGGAAGAAAAGCAAATTAAATCCTGTACAACCCTCAGAGTCACAAAAAATGGAAAAAGGTAGAGAGATGAGCACACTGTAATTTCAAAACCTACTAGCCAAGCAGTACTACCCACATTGTACGCTGACTGCTAATATACATGATCACCAACGGCGCTCACAATGTGAGAGAAATGCCCTCTTTCCTTTGTGCGGCAGCATGGTGGTTTGTAAGCAGCTAAGAGCCTCTAGATCGAGGCTGTTGGCGTACAAATGCCAGTCTTGCTGATTGTAGCTCTATTTCCTTGGGAAAGTCCTGTGTTGGTGTGCCTCCAGCTGTGAAGAAAGGAATAAAAGCAGCCCTTGATCTTGGGGGTGGCTAGATGGCTCAGTCGGTTAAAAGCAACTGCATTTGGCTCAGGTCATAATCTCAGGGTCATGGGATCCTGGAGCTCTGTGTCTGGCTCCCTACTCAGCGGGGAGTATGCTTCTCCCTCTCACTCTGCCTCTCCTCCCTGCTTCTGCTCTCTCTCTCTCTTAAATGAATAAATAAAATCTTTAAAAAAAAAAAAGCAGCAGCGACTTTACAGGGGGTGTTGTGAGGGTCATTAAATCTACTGCTTAGAACAGCCCTGGACAAGGAAGTGTTAGCCATTATTGATGTGAATGTTCAAACCTACTCATTTTCTAATCAGTATTTTCGAGTTTTGATTCTTCCCTCAACTACTTGGGTAGTACTTGGGTCCCACTAAACTTTGTCCTATTTATTTATTATTTTTGGTTGGGGAGGGCTACTCATTTTCTCACACTCTAGCCATTTCTACCCTTTCCTAGAAAATCTTACCCATTTTTTCTTATATTATCATTCATTTTTTTTTTTTTTTAAGAGAAACAGTGAGCAAGCAGGAAGGGAGGTGGACAGAGGGAGAGGAAGAGAGGAGAAAGAATCTTTTTTTTTTTTTAAAAGATTTTATTTATTATTTATTTGACAGAGAGAGATCACAAGTAGACAGAGAGGCAGGCAGAGAGAGAGAGGGAAGCAGGCTCCCTGTCGAGCAGAGAGCCCGATGCGGGACTCGATCCCAGGACCCTGAGATCATGACCTGAGCCGAAGGCAGCAGCTTAACCCACTGAGCCACCCAGGCGCCCGAGAGGAGAAAGAATCTTAAGCAGGCTCCATGTGGGGCTTGATCTCATGACCCTGAAATCAAGAACTGAGCCAAAATCAAGAGTCAGACACTTAACTGACTGAGCCACACAGGCATTCCTATTCTTACTCAATTTCAGAGCCTCACTCCTCTTCCTTATGTTCTGCAAGGCTACCATCCTGACTGCCAGACAGGATAGCTATCAGTCGAATAGTAAATCTTTTGGAAGATAGAATAAAGCCAGAGGGTTGATTATATGAGGACATAAACTTCCTGGGCATATTTGCTCAACTCCTTTGTAACAGGTCGTGCTAAAACACTTTTGCTTGTCAGTACCACATCTAGGTAACAGAGTTGATACCCATGGAAAGAGAAAGTGTTTCTTCTTTATTTTTCAACTTGCTATAGAAAATGTTGAAGAATATGAGGTCCAGGAAAGATCCCTGTATAATACAATAGGAAAACTAAAGTTGCCACAGATCATGATACCCGGATTTAGAAGAGCACCTGGCCCTTCCTCATTTTTAAATACTGTTAATATGAGTTGTGGTTTCTGTACCTGGGTAGACATCAGAATCACCTGGTATGCTTGTTAAAGACACAGATTATTCCTTGCTTTCCACCTCTCCCACCCTCCTCCTCACCTCCATCTCCAATAATCTGATCCATTAACTTGGAAGTAAGGCCTTGGGATCTGTTATTTTTCATAGCTCTGGGAATCAGTGTCCAAGATTATTTATACATGTATTCGTGAGACATAGACTTGATAATTTAGTAATAATAAAACTCTTATTTTTCTAAACTAACATTGAAAGTGATCTTATTTGAAAAGAAGATCCAATTTCACTTAACAGCCTGCTTTTTTGAGTTCTGATGAAATCAGATGGAGAGAAAGGGTTAAGAGTAATCAGTTATTTTTAGCTTATTAGACTTAAAGGATCAGAATTTTTAAGTTGGAAGAGATACTAAACATAAACTCAAATTTCTTCATTTTGCAGACAGGGAAGCCATTCCTTCTGCATAATGGAAGACTGATGAGAACACTGAGCTCCATAGACATTATGACCTCCCAAAGCAATATGGTTAACTAGAACAAAATTCTTGATTTCCAAAATACTTGATGGTTCCTTTATTTCTTTCATAATCATCCAAGTGGATTGGATCTGCTTCTCCCTTTTCTAATTTATTTTTTTTTTAATTGAAGCACAGTCAACATACAATGTTACATCAGTTTCAAGTGACTTTTTTTTCTCATTTTATGGCAGTTAAGCTAACCAAACTAAGTGGATTTTTTTTAACAAACAAACAAACAAACATGGGAATAGTAACTATATGTAGCATCCTTCTCATCACATACCTCTTAGAACCACATTTTGAGAATTAAATGCAATCTTACCTTTAAGAGGCACCTTGACATCAAGGCCATAGAATAAAGGCAAGAGAGAAGAACAAGAATAGAAACAGAAACTGCAGAAGAAAAAGAAGAAGATTATGTAAATCTGAAAATTTCTGTACTGTCATTCATGTCGTACAAAACCTCAAGCTTTTCCACTTTGCTCAAGTCTGATCACTTGTCACATACACACCAAGTACCTTCTGTTTAAAAAAAAAACTGTATGTTTTACTTATCTATTGACAAAATAATTCGATGAATAACCAGAGTCAACTAACATCAGCTCATACATCTTGGAATCCTGAGGGGGTCTAATAGATAATGGATTTAAGCTTGTAATTTTATAAATGAAAAACATAAGCACCGAAGAGTTAGTCAACAGTCTAATTGCCTGTAATGTTATAGCATAATAAAGCCTGGAGGTTAGCCCTCCCAAGTCCTACTTCAGTCCATACTATAGTCTACTTGTTAGTGTGTGGCAGGGTCTACCAAAAATACAAAAATATGATCAGAGCATACATTTATTCTTAAGGCTATCACTGTTTAGTTAATGTGACAGGTATTAGGAGTAAGGCAGAGCAGGAAGAATATTAATATGTAAGGTAAAGATATGATAAATCATCTACCATGGGATACTTCTGAGGTAGAAATGGGGACACTATTAGTAATTACATCAGGGCAGCAGGCATAACCTGGGTGTGCCCTGGAGGAGTGAGGATCTATAGTATAAAACGGGCTTGCATATCAGAGGACACTTTGGAAAATGAATGCATGATACTGTTCGAACCTCTGTGCTTCTCAGATAGTTCTCTCCTTCTTGACTCAGAAGTTAAATGGAGTCTGATTTGTCTCTCTTCTCTGAGAACCTTCAAAAAGAAGCAGATACTTGGGGGGACAGACATGCTTATGTAGCAATGGAACATAACCAACTGCCTACTAATTATTATTAAAGGTCACAAGTCAGATCTTTTTTTTTTTTCTTCTTCTTCTTCAAATATCAATTTCCTTGGTGATTACTCTTACAGAGTCTGTCTTTAACCTTATTGTCACAATTCGGGAGCATTCTGTTGCCCACGACATCTTTGAATAAGGGTTGTCTATGGTTTTCTCATGTTGAGCACATTATCCACACGTGTCTTGTAATGCCCTTGTTTATAGGACTCTTGCTTCACTGTAGCAAAATTATATGGTCAAATTATAAATATGGTGCCAGGAGCCACGTATTGGTGACTTTTATTAGTCTGGGGAGCAGAAACTCTGTCCTTCTTTTTCAGTCCTTGAAGATGGAGAGTGGTAAAATGACACCCATAGCAGGAGAAGATGTAGGGAACGGGAGGCTTCCACTACTCCTCTGAGGAGGTCAGACACCGGCGCTACCTCTCAGGGCATCAGGAGATACCCATCACCTCATTGGCCATGAGATTCTTCGTCCAGGCAGTGTGGTGGGCCGAGTGTAGCACCTAGAGTCAGACACCCTAACCTCTGGACTTGATTTGCCATGGACTGGTTATATGGTTCTAGGCAAGTTGTTTATCTCTCTGGGCTGTTGTATTGTCTGCATAAAAGGGGATCCCTATATCTACTGTGCCCATCTCACAGAGTAACTCTGCATGGGAGTCAGTGAAGCCGATGACCCTGGGAGTGCTCGGGAGGAGGTAAAGCTGCACAGCTGAGGCAGTTCTGCTGTCTGTAGTTATCACGTGACGTATACTGCGTCCATGGAAATTAGGGACAAAGACGGGATATCTCAGGTCCCCTCAGGAGGTGTTCAAGTATCCCAAGGAAAAGAAAGAGAGTATTTCTGGTAAGTGATCTTTCGCATTTTCTCTAGGCTTGTGTGTATGAGAATGGAGGCAAAGGGAATAGAAGGTGTGTCACAAACCTCATCTCTCATTCAAAGCTCCAGTCAGAAACCAACCAGATTGTTTTGAAGTAGCTTAATTTACCATTATATGTGGAATATACTGCTTTGATAGCTGAAGAATCCTTGTTTGCCATCATATACATTACCCCATTACCATAAATGGTTAAGAAGTTCAGATATGTGACACGACATGTTCAGGAAATTCTGACAGGGAACATAATCTTAATCTCTTGCCTCCTAAAATTTCCATGCAATTTATTAAGAAAATGCCTATGGGAGTGATATTAATAGATATATTAAAAACCCACCCCCCACTTGCAGTTTGTTTTTCCTTAGATGAATGGGGACTGAACCAAACTAAAGTTTCTGGTTTTAATTCTGACTTCCTCCTTCGGTCAGCACAGAAAATGACTAAAATCAGGAGCTTCAAAAATGTAGAAAATGAAGAACATCAGGCATGTGGTCTGATAAGCAGGGAAGCTGGGAACAACCCCTGCCTCTTGTGGGTCTTCCTGCCAAACCCTGGGAAGTCAGACTCACTTCACGACACTCTACCTTTGCCTCATTCAGTCTTACAGTGCTAAATAGCACATTCTGGAAATGAGAACCATTCAAATTTAAAATTTTGCAGAGGATGTGTACTTTATGTTTGGAAATTTATAAAATTATACTTTTTAATCAAACACTTTCAGAGTTTTGTCATTTTCACATAAGTAACTTCAACAGTTCTTCATGGAACCCATGAGAAAAGGTGAGGGCAAGCTTTATCATCCCTTATTTTATCGGTAAGGCTTAGACACAAGTCTAAGTCACATACCAAGGTCAAACAGCTATGGAAAGCCTACATAAGAATCCAGGTGCTTATGGTCTGGCTACTGGCCCTTACCGATTCCCTATGACCTCACATTTAGGGAGAACTACAGAAGCAACCTTGATGAATAAAATCCTATAGATGGTTTTCTGTTTTCTTCTTGGGTGCCCACAGGAGATGCTAGAAAATAGCTGCATTCTTTTGCAATAAGGAATTCAGACTGGAACTCTAGAGAAAGCCTCCTGTCCTCCTTGCTGTGTTCCTAGCACTGGTGCTCCAGGCATCATGGGTGGGAGCATTCTTTGTTGTGTGAGACTGTTTACCTCACTGCAGCTTGCTTGGCACCCCTATGAACCCTCTCCCTTCTCCGGCCATGCACATTCTGAAATGCCCTCTTTAGGAACTACTATGCATTACCCCTGAAAGTGCTGGTTGACTTAGAGGACTCTTTCCGGCCATTGGGGGAAGTGACATGAGGACATAATTACCATGTGTCAGCCTAAGTTTCTGGACTTACTGTCAAGGGGACACTGCAGCTCAGGAAGAAAGGGCTTTTTGTGAAGAATAACAAGAATGGTGTTTTTTTTTCCCCCAAAACGGTACCAAAAATGATTTTTAAAAGAAAGAGCAAAGTAGTCATAAAACTCAAAATGAAGTTTTAGAAAGGAAATGAAGGTAAGAAAGGGGAAACTGAGTAAAGAAAACATGCGTAGAAAAGAACAGGAATCAACACAAAAGGCAAACATGTCCAGGCGAGGTTGCTGAAGGCAGAACCTTTGCTGCATTGCAGGCACCTGCCTGGCAGTGAGGGTCATACTGACTGTCACTACACCTGCCTGGGCATGACACACAGTAACTAAGAAGAAATGAAACACAATGAGTGAAACTCATATTATTTTCTGATCTAAAGCGTAAAGACTGAAATTCATATTGAACATATACCTTTTCTTCTAAGTCCTTTATCTGTCGTTTCTGGATGTCTGTTTTATCTTCTAAGTCACGAATTCTCTGAAGAAAGAAAAAAAAACCCAAAGAGTTAGTGGGCATTAAGTTAAAAAGATAAGTTAACAAGAAGACTGTTCACCAACCTAAAACACAGAACTTGCTATGAAAACATTAACATTGGTACTCACAGCTGGAAACATCACAAATCCAGGAGTTTGGATGTTTCAAAAATCACCCACACTTGTGGTGCAAAAGTTAATTATAATATTATACATATATTTTTAAAATTTGCTGCCCCTGTCTACTGCGTGCATCCCTCCAGACCCTATCCCTGTGAGGGACGGGTAGTTCACACCCCACTGCTCTTGGGCTTGGCCATGAGACCTGTTTGGCAGGTGGCATGTGTGTAGGAGTGAGGAGTTGGAAGGCCCTTCCTCATAGAGATAGCAGTATGTCCCAGAACTAGTGAGCAAGAAACCAACTTTGTCATGGTCATTTGGATTGGGATTTTTGGTTGTTTATTACCACAGTTAAAAATGGCTGAAGGTGAACACACAAATGCAAACAATCCCATTGTTTTTTGCTACCCTTTCTTTCCAACCTTATTTCAACTCTGCTTGAGGGTGGAATTTTATTACAAAACAGGATTTGCCAATTCTCATAAAACCAAGTAGAGATTATACTTCACTAAAAATTCCAAGGAGGGAAGTGATTAAATTAGGGGAAAACTAAACATAGTAAAAATAGCACAAGTAATCCTAAAGACAAAAATGTTAGTTCCGGAACTGTCTGTGAACTTACCTGTCAACTACATGATAAAATTCTAGTGATTTAAATAGCACAGATTACATAGACAATTATTTGCGAGTGAAAAATAGTCTTCCAATTTCGATCTGGCAATCCAAAAGGCCTTTTAGATTTACAGCACATGGGTATACAGTGTCGGCTTGTTATTTTAATGCCTCTTTTGGGAATAATCCAAAAAATGGGGAATTGGAGTCTGAGAAGAAAACAGTGGAAACTAAATGCAGTGATAATATAGAAAGAGAGGTTTTTATAATGCAATGTGGGGAGAAAAAGGGAAAGCTAGAACAAAGAATACTGGAACTTGGAAATCCTATCTCTCTTTTCTCTGAAACAGTGGTTCTCAATTGAGGATGACTCTGCCACTCAGGGCACATTTGGCAATGTCTGGACATTTTTTAAAGTTAGTTAATTTAATCTGAAGTATACGATTCAGTGGTTTTAGAATTTCACAAAGTGGTGCGACCATCATCACTGTCTGACTGGACAGTTTTGAATCACATGTGGTCACTAATCACATCTGGGATGAAGGGCAGAGCCCAGGATGATACATAGGACAGCCCCCTACCATAGTTATCTGACCAAATGCAGGGACTGAAGAGACTGAGGAGTCTGGTTTAAAGGGAAGGGGTTAAGGTGCATGCAGGAGTGGATGAGAAATTTCGGTCAGAGAGACTATCAAGGCTGACCTTGAAATTAGAGGATAAATGAATGCTGGGTAAAGGAAGGGTCCTGGAAGCTAATGGTGTGGCTACATGGGAGTGATGTGTGTGCTTGTGTGTATTTCCAGGCACCAAAGCTACTCAATAAAACAATACATTTGCTAGCCATTTCCACCTTGAGTTTGCATATAATTCCTTGATATGTCTACTGGATGTGGAGGCAGTATTCTATCAATAAAATCATGGGCCTGTGAGATTACTGCAGTGTCCCTTCAGCCATCAAATGTATGCTTGTTGGGCAACTTCCTCCATAGGACAAGACTTTGCTAGATGTAATGGAGAGTCCAGACACCAGTGAGTTCTTGATCTCAAAGAACCATTCCAATCAGATGGGGAGACGAAGTTTGAAACACAAGGAAAACCAGCTCAAGTAGAAAAGATAAATGATGGCAAAACCATGTTTAACTTCATCACCAATCTCTAGTAACCAGGACACTGTTGAGTACAAAGCAGCTGTCTCTACATGTTGATGACATGAGCTATTTCTGTTAATGTGTGTTGCATGCTCTATTTCCTTTTCCTTCCCATCCGCTTGCCATCTAATCCAAGAGGGATCCCTGTCAGGTCCAAATCAGATCCCTTTTCTACCTGTCTTATCTGTGTTGCTAATAAGTCCACCAAATCACTGTTATTGGCATCAGCACTGGTGTGACAGCTTACTGCCAGCCCTTCCTGTTTCTAATTTAGTACATCCATCTACAGCAGCTGTGTGTATTCCTGACATGTGAAATCATCAGGGTAGTCCTTGAGTTTAGGGGGAGAGGAAGAGGAATAAGAATAAGGGAGATGTAGCTAAACTACACTCAGAATATAAACGCAACTCTTTTAAGGTCCAACATGATTTAGCCTTGTCTTACCACTCCAACTTCACCTCATGACCACCCTCTTGGCTCTCTCTGCTCCATTTTTATGGCCTTCTCTCTGTTCCTCAAATATTCCAAATGTTCCCACAATAAAGACTTAGACTCTGTTGTCCCTATCTTCAGGGACACTTTGCCAAGATCTTTGTGTGGCTGGTCCCTGGATTTTAGACATCTTTAGAAAGGCCTGGTCTGACTAGCCAATCTAAAGTGGCAAATCCTCTACTCCCCAATTTTTTCTCCACAGCACTCACGGACACTCTCTAAATTGCCTTGGTCATTGTTTTTTGTGTTGTTGCTTTAACTCCCTTCATCTATAGGATAGATAGATGAGAACGGTGACCTTTATGTCTTTGTCCACCGTCACATTCCTAGTCTCTGGCACAAGCAGGCCCTCAATATGGTTGTGAAAGAGTGTGTAACAGGGTACGCAGGATAGATTTTTTTTTTTTTTAGAAGTATGCAGTCCATTTTTATCAGGGAGAACATCCTAAGGGAAATAGATCTTAAACTGGGACTGGAAAAAATGAGAACATTTAGATAAATGAAGCAGACATGGAAGGGCATTTTAGGAGTGATCAGGCAAACAAAGGCTTGGAGGTGGGAGTCATGGCCCAAGTAGTACCGGGAAGAGGTCTGCATGAGTAGAGAGGAAGGTACACTCTGCAGATTATCTCAGATCAGGTTTTCAGGGAAGGGGTAAGCCAGCTAATGAAGGACATGGAGAGATCTGCATAGGACCAGATTCAACTGGAAACTGGGATCATGGAGGCTTCTGAGAAAGAATGTACCATCAGAAAAGGTGAAAGAATCTGCAGTGATATGCATAATGAACTAAGGAGAGGAGAGCTGAAAGTCTCCCCCACAACTGGGTCCCCAAGGCACACTGCATATGGTTTTTTATGCCCCTCGTCAAGAGACATCAATTATAGTTATTTTTCTTTGAATTAGTTTCCTGTGACTCCATCAGTAGGTCCTCAGCTTTGTAAAGGCAGGGTCCATACAAATTCTCTATGTCTGGCATGGTGTTCAAAGTCTAGGAAGTGCATTTAAACATCTGACTGAACAAATGCATAGATGATGGAATCGGGTTACATCAGAGGACATTTGGCTGAAGCTGGGCCTGCTGCAGTATTGAAAGGTCCTTTATATGCCTGGGGTTAAAAGTATGTACAAAATGCAACACCTTCAAAAACACTTCAGGAGAGGGGCGCCTGGGTGGCTCAGTGGGTTAAGCCTCTGCCTTCGGCTCAGGTCATGATCTCGGGGTCCTGAGATAGAGCCCCGCATCAGGCTCTCTGCTCGGCAGGGATCCTGCTTCCCACTCTCTATCTGCCTGCCTCTCTCCCTACTTGTGATCTCTCTCTCTCTCTGTCAAATAAATAAATAAAATATTTAAAAAAAACATTTCAGGAGAAATGCTAGATGGATGCAGTGCTATATTAACTATTAGAGATAAAGGACAAAGAAGACTCCAGGGTTTCCAGCCCGAGTGCTTCAGGAAATGATAATTCTACTGACAAGGCAGGCAGATGGGGAAAGAAGGGAGCAGTAAGGATAAGAATGAATATTTAGCTCTGTTTCATGTGTGAAACATTCAAAGAGAAATGTCTAATGAATAGTTAGGAATATGCTCTAGGATTTAACTGGATCATACACTGATGTATGACAAATTCTGGCCAAGAACTTCTGGAATAATTCTCTCAAAACTACTGATTACAATGGCAAAGAGTAAGAAATAATAACTAGAAAAGGCATTTTCTAGTGAACATTTGCTTGAGAGATAGAGAATTTCAATGGGAATCTGTGGGGCTCAGAAATATAACATATCTGGGCACCTGGGTGGCTCAGTGGGTTTAAAGCCTCTGCCTTTGGCTCAGGTCATGATCCCAGGGTCCTGGGATCGAGCCCCACATCGGGCTCTCTGCTCTGCAGGGAGCCTGCTTCCACCTCTCTCTCTGTCTGCCTCTCTGCCTACTTGTGATCTCTGTCTGTCAAATAAATAAATAAAATCTTAAAAAAAAAAAAGAAATATAACATACCTAACCGTTCAGACTGAGAACTTAAAGCAAACAAAACCATGTCTTTCAGGAGTGAATCACCTTAGCTGGTTAAAGACTCAAAAGAGATGATAAGCTTTTAATCATAAACAAATTCAGATAATAATTTGTACATTTTAAAAATAAACACTGCTGTGGCTCCACGGCACAACTCCTGATTTGTTGAAATTAATTAAATGCTATTGTAGCCCAAGAAATTTATGCAGAAGACATTTTCATTCCCCAATGAATGATGCCAGGGAGTCTATTATTAAAGGATTTGAAAACTCTTTCCAGGGTCAAAAAAATCAAAAAAGTTTACGATGGAATCTGAAGGGCCAATGAAACAATCGTGCATGCGCTGACCATCTCCAGGACAAATGGCTGCTGAGTTCCCCTGTTACCTTGGATAGTCTGTCTGACTATAAAGATTCACAGAACCCCTGGCTACATAGTAGGTATGTTAAGTGTCATGTTCCCCATAAACTGTTCTTACTGGTGTCATAAAATAACCTGCTCTTTGCCCACTCACCTTGAACTTTGAAGACCACACGATTCTTACTTCTTCCATAGTCCATCTGGATTTTGTACCAGTTCCTTGTCTCAGCTTCTGAGTACCCAACATGACAGCCTGCCACTGTCAATTTTGGGATTCTTTTGGAATCTGCTTTTTGACCAGGGCCCTAGTCCTCATCTGTCAAGCTAAGACATGAACTGAGAGTTGGAATTAAGAATTTTGGCTATAAATTGAGTGTTCTTGAGCCTTGCTGGTCTCGATGAGTCCCATAAATCAGAGATAATTCAGGTTGTGTATGACAGTGTAGTGCAGTGGTCAGATGCATAGGTCTTGAGTCATGCCCACCTGAAGGGTCATGCTGGCTCTGGAGCTTGCTATCTGGGTCATCTTGGGCAAAATTAAGCTCTCTTATCATCACTATCATTATCTCTTCAATTGGGATCATAAGAATACTTACCTTAGTGGGCTACTGTTAAGATTAAATACAAGGATGCAAGTTTAGTTCCTGACATAGCAAAAGCCAGTAAGTAAGCAGCAGTTTCCAGACATTGTTGGTGTTGCTATTTGTTCTGGGAATAAAGGAAAGGGCCCTTGTTCTCTTTTACCCTATTCAGATAATTGGATCAGGCTAGGATCTGGACTGGGATGAGTAATAGGACGTTGCATTAGTTCTGTCCTGAGGAGACTCTTGCTTCCCTGCATAAGGGAGCTAATCAGGCTCCAGGATACTGAAAGTGTATTTCATGACAAAATAGTTCCCAAAATAGCAGCAGTATGCAATGCTTCCAAAATGCCAATTTCCTTGAGACTGAATCTTTACAAAACTATCTTCCTCTCTCTGAGCCTAGGTGGAAAACAATAGTTATTTGCCTCTCTGAAAATAGTTTATAGCTCCTGGGCTTCTCCACACCCATACTCAGTACCATGTGCTTAGTACTAAGTCCCATTTGCTTAGTACCAACCCTACACAGATGCAGTCACTCAGTCCTCACCTGATGGGCTTGCTGTAAGAGCTCCATTCTCTCCTGAAGAATCTGACAGTCATACTCTCTGCTCTTCCTCAGCATCTGCCGCCGTAACTTTTCTACTGCTGTCCTCAGCTCCTCTTGCTGTTTTTCACTTAACAATTCACCAAACTTGATAACAGTTTCTTGCTGCAGAGCATTGTACAAAGTAGCTTCTAGCTCCTGGATTCTCTGGCAAACAGAATTAGAAAAGTCTAACTTTGGAACTTACATTGATGTGTGTCAGGTGAACGGAGACGCTTGTGTATATGGTGGTGGGGGAGTCACACATTGTCGTAGTCATACAGGATCATAGCAATATGATAAACTTCGGAGCTTGTCCAGCCTGACTACCATTTTGCTAATCCCCTTTGTAGGATTCCCTAAAAGCCATCTAGTTAACAATACGTGAACTTCTCTGATGGGGAATTTGTTCTTTTTCCTGGGATCCTGTCCATTTCATTTAGAGGAAGTTCTTACTATACTAAGAGAACTGTCTATCCTTTTGTTCCCAAGTGTAGCTGAGAATAAGTTTGTTCCCTTTCATTTGACAGTCCTTCAGATATTTAGACATCTATCATGGTGCTGTACTTTTAGAAATAAGCATTGAAAAGTGGCCTAAGTTGGAATACTTGAAACTGGAGATACATTTCATGCATAAAAGGCCACCTCTCTACCACACAACACATCTATGAAACTGAAGATGGCTGTATAGTCTCCACATCTTAAAATACAAATTGAGAAATATGATCTAAAAATGGCCTAGAGTCTTCAAAATTGGTCTTTTTTTCTTAATACTCTGAGATATACAGCTGCTTTAGCTATAAAATGCTTCCTTGAGTATTCTCTGTTTTAGGTGAAGTGTTTATTGCTCCTTATATCCTGGTTATTTTTTTAACATGCCTCAGATATAGGAGCACAGACCTACAGTCTTACCCCGTGACTTTGACAGAGGTGGATAGTCATGCCTCGGTAAGGGGTGTTTTCCTAGCTCTTGTGCTGGACTAAGCAGATCTCATCTTTTTAACATTAAATGTGGTTGTCTGAATGAGTACTCAGTCACGGGACACACAAACACACAACGGAACCCTATCATGTACAGGTGGAGGAGGCACGGATAAAAGGGTAGGAAGGGAGGGGGAAAGTGCTTCCTTTTTCATTTTCCAGGGATCAACTCTCATTTTCTCCTTTCCCCATCAAGTGGTGCTCAGAATCTCTTACTCATTTTGGAAGAGAAGACTAATTCATCTTTGTTACAAGCAGGGGCTAAGTGCTTCACTCTTATCCCCAAAGTGACTCAGGCTGCTTCCAGGAAAGCATTATAAAAACCTCTACTAGCAACTCCTTGAAATGTTCCTCTTTTAAGTTTGGTCTTTTTCTCCTGAGTCATAACTGTGAATTAATGGTGGGGTGGGGGCTTAGAAGACACACAAGCTGTAGTTCAATATTAGCAATTACGGATTACGAATTTGGTATGGGGAATGAAGCAAATGTGCTCCTCAGTCAGCACAACGTTCAGTAGGAGAGAAAAAGGCACAGCCCATTCACCAAAGAGCCTTCCATACTGTGTTTGGATTATGGTAGTGAAGGCCACACCAGCATTACCCGCTTGCTTTGTCAGGCAAAGTTCTTTCACTCTCCAAGCCTTCATTCTCTCCTATGTAATATAGGAATAATCAGATTACCCATACTTCGCAGACTTGTTGGGAGAAACGTGAAGTAAAAATGTATATAGCAGACATTAAAGACTCTATCATTCTATCACTACATTAGGCTCCCAAACAATTGGATTTAATAAAATTTCTCTTTAATCCACAGTACCACCCAATCTGTCCTTCATTAAAGCATTTTATAATAACATACACTTAATTTTTTTTAAATGAAGCATAATTAAATACTTATTAAGTTTTTTAAGATTATTATAATAGGAAAGAGATAGGGAAGTATTTGTTCTAAAACCGGAACTGGAAGCCAGTGAATGAATGAGCTTCACGTCATGGTCTATCCAAGCACTTGGTGTGACAAGTGAATCAGGATGCTTTAATCCACAGTAGAGAACTGTGAACACGCTGGGTGTCTTTAGTGCTTGCTGTACCTACCATATATGCTTGGTCAAGAGCTTGTTTTCTGTAGTCTAGTTCTTCCTCTAGATAGCCTTTTATTTTGCAGAACTGTTCCTATAAAAAGGGGGCCATAATGAGAAATAGAAAGAGTCAATTGAGTTTACTAGGAAGTGATAAATTGTACTGATTAATATAAATTGTACTGATTAATTTTTCCTCAAATTTCAACATAAGTCAAGTCATTAGCATTTGCAGGGTCAAAGATATTGTCTGTTAGGGAAATGGGAAATAGTTCAGTTTTCATAGCCTCACACAGGGAATGTGAAAATCAGTGGAAAGAAGTATAAAAGACAGAATGACCAATCCACATGGAATGTTTTAAAGGATTTTTATGCCAGTCCAAGAGAGTACATGGTTAAGGACAGATCTGATTTTCACAAGGTAAGTTAGTAACTAGTAAGTGTATCTGTGCCAATATATTGGCAGGGTCTATTTTTGTAAGAATGTTTAGGAATGTAATATGCACAGTGGCATAATAAAACATAATAAAAATTATTCAAAATTATTTGTGTACAATTAGCAAGCACAAAGATTGATAATGATTTAGAGAATAACTTAAGAGAGAGCTTCTGCTCCTGCCACAAAACTCGGACTTCAACCTAAAGTTCCCCTGCTTGTCCTCAGTTTCCACATGCATGCTCTCACATTGCTAGCATCTTGCCATTAGCATTTAAAAATAAATCTTTGTGTATGATGTAGCCACAAAGTACAGTCAATTATTTCTTTGTGTGCTTAACTGAAGGAATAAGGACATCTTCCAACACTGGAGGAAAACTTGACTGAATCCACTTTGGAGAGACTGACTGCATGCGGCAGTTGTGCTGGTGATTTTCTGATTACCTCTGAGCTCCAGAGCCTAGAACACTGCCCAGTACAGGCTGACTGGGTAATTAATAATTTGTATATCTGAAGAGTTTTCAAGGTTCTTGGGTTGTTGTTGTTTTTGTGTTTTTAAGGATTTACAGTTCATGTCACATGCTTTGACTTTAGAGTCTAACCTTTTGGCAAAATAGAAAGTCCATATAAAAGATAGCAAAAGATGTGTAAGTTGTCACATACTATATAAATATAAGTCGACCTTATTACAGGATTCCCTAATCTGATAGGAACCACTACCTGGTTTTTAGTGTAATAACACTAATGACACTACAGTTATAAAATTCTAATGTATTCCTGTAAGTTATAATCAATAATTCTTGTGCTTGGGAACTTAAAAAAATTTTAATTGTAGTAAAAGACACACAACATAAATTTTATGCTCTTAACCATTTTTAAGTGTACAGTTCAGTAGTGTTAAGGATATTTACATGGTTAAGGAGCTAATCTCCAAAATGCATTTCATTTTGCAAAACTGAAACTATACCCATTAAACAATAACAACACCCCAAGTTCTCTTCCTTTTAGCCCGACAGCCATTGTCCCTACTTTCTAGGAGTTTACTACTCTGAATACTGACGTAAGTGGAATCATCCAGTGTTTGTCTTTTTCTGACTGGCTTATTTCACTTAGTATTATGCCCCTGAGGTTCATCCATGTTATATCATACAATTTCCTTCCTTTTTAAAGCTTGAATAATATTCACTGTATAAATAGACCACATTTTGCTATCCATTCATCTGCTGATAGACACTTAGGCTGCTTCCATGTTTAAGCTATTGTGAATAATGCTGCTTTGAACATGGCTGTACTTTTTGAGACTCTATCTTCAATAAATTTGGGCATATACCCAAACATGGAATTGCTGGATTGGATGGTAATTCTATTTATTTTTTCAGCAACCACCATAGTATTTTCCTTAGCAGCCACACACCATTTCACAATCCTACCACCAATGCACAGGTTCCAATTTCTCCACATGCCCACCAACATTTATCTTGTTTTTTGATAGTGGCCATCCTAATGGGCATGAGATGGTTTGGAGATTTTTAAAATCAGAGTTACACCCATCATTTCTGTAATTTTTACTATGACTCTATATGGTGGAAAAACTATTTAGCCTAAGAAAAAAAGACACTTAATTGAATTTTTCTTCAGTATTAGTTTATAGAAATATTATAAAAATACAACGTATTTTTGAAGAATATAACTTGAAATTATGGGATACTTCCAGGATTTCTGTTCCATAGTTTGTACACAAAATACTGGGAAGCTGCAAACTTGCTTTTCAGTGCCAGATAAAACTGGTAGAAAATAGTTGTCTTCCATTTGCCTTGTCAATTTTTCTTTGTTTTTCTGATACCTCATCTTTGTACTCACCATGTCACTTTCCAATTCCATCATTTTCTGGTGTAGGGCAGCCTCTGCTCCTTCAATTTGCTGGATCCACTAAGGAGTAAACAAGACAGAAAAGTCTGAAACGATTGCTTGATATGGTGTATATCGTGCAGTCTACTGAGTTGCTTTGTTTATTCTTATATCTCAGAAGCAGAGGAGAACTGAAGTGAAAACTTGGTGCATTTTATGTCTTAGGTCAGGAAATGTAGTCATACATTCATTCATTTGTTCGTTCGTTGCATTCATGGATGTCTACCATGTGTCAGGCACTGCATTACATACTAAGGTTTTGATGGTGAATAAGATCAACATGATTTTTTTTTTTTTTTTTTTTTTTTTGGCCTTCCTTAGAGAATACCATAGGAGGCTTTCTTGGAAGTGACAACTGCAACAGAGTCTGGTGAATCTGAGTCAGAGATGATTAGGCAAAAATGACGGGACGGTTTCAAGCAGAAGAGATATCCAATTCTCCATGGCTGGGGGAAACATGATAAAAGAAAGAAGGCCAGGTGAGATTGGAGAAATGGCAGTTTTTCAGTGTATGAAGCTGCCAACAGCTAAATGTTGAAGAATCATTTTTGTTGAGTAGAGACATTTTATTTTTTTTTTAAAGATTTTATTTATTTATTTGACAGACAGAGATCACAAGTAGGCAGAGAGGCAAGCAGGGAGAGAGAGGAGGAAGCAGGCTCCCTGCTAAGCAGAGAGCCCGATGCGGGGCTCGATCCCAGGATCCTGAGATCATGACCTGAGCCGAAGGCAGAGGCTTTAACCCACTGAGCCACCCAGGCACCCCGAGTAGAGACATTTTAAATCACATAAAAAAAAAACCCAACTTTCATAATACTTAGAATATATCATCCTGGTAAATGGCACTGATGTTAACACTGATTAGCACCCTGAGTAAAATTAGATCTTGAATAACATGACATGAGCTTACCAAATATTTGGTTTCATAGAACAAATTATTATAATGGGTCTCTCCTAAGTTAAATATCAGCTTATCCCTCAGGGAGGCAGCTGGGCATTATAATTGTGGGGGTTCTGAAGGCATACTACCTTGGGTCTAATCCCAATTCAAGTTTTTCATGGCTGTGCAGCCTTGAAAGGTTGTCTGATTTCTCTAAGCCTCAGCTTTCTTTCCTATAAAATAGGTTAATAATTTGAGGATTAAAGGATACAATTAATGTAAGGCACTATTCACAGTGTATTGAATATACTGGGTACCCAATAAATTCTAGTTCGGGGTTACAATGTATTTTTGTACTTCTACACTGTTAGAAATTTGCCTTACTATTAGAAATTTCTTTTTTAGTTTATCTGTGATAAATCATGTGGTACACTGAGCATTTTTTCTATATACCAAGGCCTTGATATTCACAAGGTGACACCATGTCTGACAGCCTCTTAGGCGAAAGAAGAAATGCCCAGGGAGACTGGAGGGGATACAGTCTGAGTTCTTATACATGCACATGGCTTCCCCCTGAAGCAAATTTCCATCAAAAGTCATGGGTAAATAGCCTCATAATGCAACTGTATACCATCAATACTTATCAAAATGCTTCTTTTCACTTGCTGCCCATTTGTCATTGAGAAACAAATTCTCTTGTAAACAGTGTTTTTAAGAGTAAAGTAAATTGAAGCAGTTTGGTCATGGGCTTTAGATACACATTGTGTGTTGACTCGAAGCCCTTATTACTTGTGATGCAGGAGAAGTTCGTGAAGCCCACATCTCAATGTCCTCATGTGGAGAATGCAAACAGTGGATGAATATAGGACAGCTGCAAACAACAATGAGATCTGTGTAGTACCTGGTTCATAACATGTTCTTACTATAGTCACTGTTCTTACTATTTTTTTAAAGATTTTATTTATTTATTTGACAGGGAGAGAGATAGGGGGAGAACAAGCATGGGGAGCAAGAGAGGGAGAAGCAGGCTCCCCGCTGAACAGCGACCTTGATTCAGGGCTCGATGCCAGGACCCTGGGATCATTACCTGAGCTGAAGGCAGCAGCTTAACTGACTGAGCCACCCAGGTGCCCCTCTTGCTTTTTTTTTCTGAGAGAGAGAGACAGCGAGCAAGCACAGGCAGGGGGAGGGACAGAGTGGGAGGGAGAGAGAATTTCAAGCCAACTCCCTGCTGAGTGTGGTTCCTGACATGGGGCTCGATCCCCTGACCCTGAGATCATGATCTGAGCCAAAATCAAGCATCATACACTCAACCAATTGAGCCACCCAGGCGTCCCTGCTCTTACTATTTTTAATATAAAGTCACAAGATGATTTACTTGGTGGACATTTGTCTAGGTTCAATCTCTGATTATATTATATATCTGAGATTATATATATAATTTCTGATTATAATCTATATATAGATTATATTCCTAGGCAGCTGAATGCTATTGAAAGTTGCAGTATCAGAAACTTCAAGATTCACATTTAGAACTCCTGGGAGGGGCGCCTGGGTGGCTCAGTGGGTTAAAGCCTCTGCCTTCGGCTCAGGTCACCATCCCAGGGTCCTGGGATCGAGCCCCACATCGGGCTCTCTACTCAGCAGGGAGCCTACTTCCTCCTCTCTCTCTGACTGTCTGTCTGCCTACTCGTGATCTCTGTATGTCAAATAAATAAATAAAATCTTAAAAAAAAAAAAAAAAGAACTCCTGGGAGATAGAAATATTCATCTGTGATTCCCAAAGGTAGAAGGTGACTTTGAAACTTGTGAATTGTGAAGATCTGCACAGAAGGTAACTGCCCAGACTATAGAAGCACTAGTTCTTCCACTTAAATCTTCAGTGCTAAGCACACTGTCATCCCTCCATACATGTTCAACTGAACCCCTCATACCTGTCTTGCAAAGGAGGTGAGTGGAGGCACGAACTAATTCACCAAAGCTCTAAAAGAGCAGGTCCTATGGGCTCCACATAGGGCACCTCTTGCTTTCAATAAGATGCTTAAAGGGAATTTGGGTGCAGTGGTTAAGAAGATCATGGACTCGGGACACCTGGGTGGCTCAGTTGGTTAAGCGGCTGCCTTTGGCTCAGGTCATGATCCCAGCGTCCTGGGATCGAGTCCCACATCGGGCTCCTTGCTCAGTGGGGAGCCTGCTTCTCCCTCTGCCTCTGCCTACCACTCTGTCTGCCTGTGCTCATGCTCTCTCTCTCTGTCTCTCTCTCTCTAACAAATTAAAAAAAAAAAATCTTAAAAAAAAAAAAAAAAGAAGATCATGGACTCTGCAAACAGACTGTTTGAGTATGAATCCTGATTCCACCATTTTCTAGCTGCGTGACTGGGGCAGTTACCTACCTACCTTCTCTGTGCTTTGGATTTCTTACATATGAAATTCCTCGCATAGAACAGTCATACCAAGACTTTGGCAATTAGAACAGTGCCAACTGCAAAAGAAGCCCTATGCAAGTGTTAATTATGGTCAAGTTCAAGTTGCACCACCCATCACAAAGGGCAGGGAATGGAAGACTTCTTCCAATAATTTAAGTAAATGTGAGGCACGGAGACCCATTTCCCTTTTCTTTTTCCTATTTATATTTTCTTTTCCATTTACCTCTCATTTCCTTCATGTCCGAATCCTTGCCTTTTACAGAAAGGCAAATTTTCTTGGCATTCCCAAACTAAGGAGACTTTTCTAGCAATAAAGAATTCTGGTCCTTTAGGAGTCCAACTGAATGAGACACTCTGGCTTTCGCTGCTAAGTAAATGTAGCAGACCTGGGAATACAGACTGTGTTTTCTTCATCCAACTGGATGTCACTGGAACACTGTCCTGTGGACATTCATAGTCACTTGTTCACTGCTTCAGTAAACATTTGTTGACCACCTCTTAGATGTGCTCAACTGTTGCGAAAAGCTAGGCAAACAAATATGGATATCATATTTGCCCTCATGGAGCTTAAAGTCTAGTAGTATGTGGTTGGGGGGCATATAACAACAGCAGAAAATGAGCAGCCACGTTATAGTTGTTAAAAGTCATAGTAGCAGATGCGTAGTTCACTGTGGAAACAGAGAAAAAAGCCCCTAACTGGGCTTGGGTGAATAAGAAGGCTTCCCTATGTTGGGGATGTCTAATGGTTCAGATTTAGCCAGACCAAGGTAGAAAAGGAAGATGGGAATATCTTCTAAGCAAAGAGAACAGTGTAAAGAGCCAAGGGATGGAAACAGTGATAGAGATGGAGAGAGACAGAGAGAGAAGATTGGGGTCCCAGAAGGATTTGTATATGGCTGGACCTTAGCTATGAACCAAAGAAACAAGTGGAATCCTGGAGAAGCAGCTAAGGGCCAGATCCTCGAGGTCCTCATGGCAAGTTCTGGATTCTAGACCTTAAGTTAGAGATAATGTGGTGCTATTAATTTTTTGTGGAGAGGGAAAGTGATAGGCCTGTAATTAAATCATAAAGGAAGTAAGTTTTTTACAAAGCAAATTCCAGATATCATTTCACAGGTAAATACCTCAGTATATATCCCTAACAGATAAGGTCTTTTAAAAAAAAATCCTTAATTCAAAGACCATTTTTAAACCTTGCAAAATGAACATGACCTCCTTTTGTTATCTCATTCCTGGTCCTATTAAAATCTCCCCAGCTGTCAGCAAAATGTTCTTTTCTCCGCACTTAGTGTCCTTGAATCGGGATCCAAAAAAGGATCTTTTCAATATTTCTTAAGTCACTTTTTATTTTATAGCAGTCCTTGCCTCTCCCTACATTTTTTTCCCTTTATGTCATGGTATGTCAATAGGTCATTTGACCTGGAGTATTCCCTCACTTCAGACTAGAGAAGGCAGATCAGCTTGTTTATGGTTTCATTTAATTTATAACAAACTCTACGCATTTAGGAATTAAGAAAGCATCTCAAGGAATTTATACAGTTGTCACTGTATCCAACCAGGTACACAAGCCTCTCAGGTATGTGCTGATTCTTGCTGCATCCTGAACACAGCCATCATCAAGCTTCTCCACTTGGCTCTTTGTCTTTCTTCCTACCATTTACCAGGTTTTGACACAAGGGGGCCAGAGCACACTCAGTGTTGCTCTTCTGCCAGTCCCCAGGTTGGGCTTTCTGAATGAGAGTGCAATGAGCCAACACTGAATTACAGAATCAGTTGAGGACAACTGATCTGTACAAAGCCAGGGAAGAGCGCATAGCAAGAGTCAGGCACCATTTTACCATCTCTTGACAAAACTCTTCCTTACTGCTGTCCCAGTTTGGGAGGGATTGTTTGGATAAGGTAATCCAGAAAGTTTTCCATTTTTAAAGTGACTACAAAGCAAGAATTATCCACCCACCCCAGATCAGTGTGTAGAATTTTTGTGTGTGTGTTTCCATTCTATTGGGGTTGTATCACCCTGAAAAAAAAGGATACTTATTAGGTATTCAGTAACACAAAGTCATGTGCAAAGAGACCATCCTTCAACCCTACCCTGCTCTTTAGGTGTGAAGTCAGACATTGAGATGATTTGAATGTTAGTTTGATGTATTACCTTTTCTGCCAGGGACAGCACAGTGCTGGCCTGAATTATGGCCACTTGTTCTTCATTTCTTAAGTTCTGCCAAAAGAGAGAGAGAAATAAAGGAAAGAGGCGGAGGATAGTTATAATAATTTGCACTATCCGAACATACTGCCTAACTGCCTGCCATAGATACTACCACATATGCATGTATGGAACATAACATTCTACTTAGTAATAATTCTCAACAAAAAGTTCATTCAAAACATGTAAAAGGACATTAAATGTGATTTCTTTTATATCTCTAATACTGATTTGATTTTGTGTTCCACTGCGTGCATACTTAGCTAATGGGTTATGAGAAAAGCAGAAACCAAAATGAAATAACAAGTAATCTTTTCATAGTGGTTTGATTGATTTAATGGATTCTGTTCTCTCCTTTGATGATTTTTCAAGGTAAAAAATGGGTAACTCCTTCAACCTATATGCATCATTCCTATAATATCTCAATGAATGGTCCTCCCACTGAATTAATTTGCCTTGACCCTGCCTGGAAGGTGTTTTTAGAAAGAAAAGAGATTATAGTTTCCTGGTCCATTTTTATGGGGCTGCCACCAACCCTACTATTTAGCAGCATTTGCAACTGCATGACTGATTAATTTCATGCTAGATGGCTCCAGGCAACAGTGAGAAGGTAATTAGCTTTAATCACTGCAGATGTGGTCGGCATTCAAATGTGAAACCAGCCCATGAAAAGCACTTCACCAGTTCCCATTTCTGCCACTGCCTTCCGGAGAGCCTTACAACCCCTCAATGACTTGTTTGATAAATGATTGATTCTCTTCAAAGAGCTACCGCCTTAAGTGAACATGGCTTCTCACTTGCTATTATTTTACACATGATGCCCTGGCAAGTATTTCTTGCTTCTCTTTGGGCAAATTCATATATTTACTGCCCTTAATCAATTCATTACTTACCCCATTATCACCCAGGATATCAAGCTGCTTTATGAGATCAGGGATGTTCACATCCTGCAATATCAAGGAATACATTCAAATCAAAGACATAAATGCGGCTTACTATTCTATCACTGCTTGACCTGTAACAATGAGAAGACATTTTAAGAACCATACTTCCTTGGGTTGTTTTCAATCAGGCACACATGGTTTTATGTTTTCACTCTGCTTCTTCCAAGCTGCGTGAACCTGGCAAATAACTTAACAGTTCATTCTCAATTTCACCAGTTCCAAAATACCTCCTTCATAGGCTGATTTTGAGGATAAAGAGATGGTATGTGAAAGAGTCTAGGATATAGTACAAACTTGGAATTCTTTCATTAAATTTTTTTCTTATTAATTGCCAATTTTTTTGAACTATGATAAATTGTAGGTAGAGAGAAAAGTAACAGATAATACATAAAATCAACTAATTTCATTCTAATTAATGGAATTCTGACCTAGTTGAGATTTTGACTGCCACGTAGAAAACTACAGCGCATTCCATTTTTTAGCATTAATTTCGTGCTATGGAAAATAGCTTATTTTAACTATATTTCTTGAGTCAGTTTGAAGCAGCTGAACTCTTTGAAAAAGTTCTCCTGCATATAAATTTCATCCACTAGAGTAGGTTGTTTGAGATTTATCTAAGAAAAGTATCTCAGGAAAAGACAAAGTAAAATCCTTTTCATTTAATTAGAGCTGAATTTAAAAAAAAAAGCCAACAAACTCCTCTGTTTTACAAATTTTTGCGCAGTTGAGGAAGGACAGAAGTTTAAACAGCATGAAAGAGGTTTAGGATGGAAAACAAGGAAACGCAATTTTACTGCCTAATTTTCCTCCCACTTTTTACTTCATTAGTACGCCTCTCTCTTCTTATTCACATCCAGATAGCAGTCCATCCAACCCCTACCACCAGGAATGGGAAGGTCTACCTCAGTTTCACAGGTAAAGAGAAGGCAACAAAAGCAGGTATTATTTGGCAGCTCAAGTGGGAGCAGGAATGGCCATGCACAAGGTCAAGGAGAGACCAGGAACAGTGGGAGGCTTCCCAGCTTTCCCTCCGGGATAGATATCCACCACGTGATTTCATTACATTGAAGGACAATATATTTTCCAGGAGATGGAGCCACCTCCATTCAACCTTAATGTTTAAAATGGATCCCAATATCCTTAAAGACAGAATTACATTTTATCTAAATGACCAACATGTTATAAATCATAAGTCCTTCTAAAAGAAAAATCTTCCCTAAATTAAATGTAATCGAAAGAGATGGTGGACTTTAAGGTCTCTTCAAACATCAAAATTCCAAACTTATGAATCCCATAGCACTTAGGACAGCATAACAAAGGGACTCGACAAATACTTTATCTGGTATACTTGAAATCTGTTTCTCAAAGTACTGAGTTTATTTAATATTTCCCCTAGATAACTAAGGGTAATTATTTTAATATTTTGAATCTGTATCGTCTTTACCCTGCTCTGTTCCTGTGTTCTCTGCTATCCCCGTTTATACATCTGTCACACATCTTTTTTTAATAAATTTTTAAAAAAAATTTATTTTAAGTAGGCTTCAATGCCCAACATGGTACTCAAACTCACAACCCTGAGTTCAAGGGTTTACTAACTGAGCCAGCCTGACGCCTAGATGCAAGTCTTTTCAGTTGCTACAGAGTTGGTATCAAAATAACACCCAGTGACTAAAAAACAAAAGTGATGAATAACCTCCCCTTTTCCAATTCCCAGTTTTTCTACTTTTTACAAACATAAAAAATTGAGTATCTGCCTACCTTGACACCTTCTTTCATACAGTAGATCTGTAGAGCACTCACACCATCAGAGAATGGGTGAATTTGTAGGTTAAATGGAGGAGATCGTCTCTCTCTTTCCTTGAAATACAGTGAAGAATATATGGGAATTAAAAAAAAAAAGGAACAACTGATCAAACACTAAATCAGTTGTGTGTGTTCTCTCTTTAATGCTATTTCAGTAGTTTATCAATGTCATGTGGCAAAAAAAAATCAAACTCAAGATGTTCATGCTTTAATTTAATGGAAAAGAACTGACTGATCAACTAAGAGGTATAGTAGAAGAAATTTATAGATGCTGTCGTTTAGTCTTGCAAATTTTTTGATCAGAGAAATGTCAGAAGTGAAGTTCTCATTTAAACTATATGAATATTTAGAGCTTTCAGGTGTCACAGAGAACGGTCTTTTTTTTTTTTTTTTTTTTTAAAGATTTTATTTATTTATTTGACAAACAGAGATCACAAGTAGGCAGAGAAACAGGCAGAGAGAGAGGAGGAAGCAGGCTCCCCGCCGAGCAGAGAGCCCGATGCGGGGCTCGATCCCACGACCCTGGAATCATGACCTGAGCCGAAAGCAGAGGCTTTAACCCACTGAGCCACCCAGGCGCCCCAGAGAACGGTCTTTTGACCTACGTAGTTCTATGGCTGTTAACGACCTTTTTGCATATTCAATCCACTCAAGCTTTATGATGAAGATACGTGAGCTACTAAACAGGACTTTGCTCTTCCTCACTGAGGAAAACCAACTTTTAACTCTATCCAGATCTAATTTGAAAACAAAACGAAACAAAACAAAACAAAACAAAAAAACAACCCCCCCAAAAAACCCTCAAAAAGAAACTCCTGGCAAAATAAGAGAGCCATTCAATGGGAAATTTCCTTATCTTTATGTATCCATATACATTCAATGAGATTCTAAGCCAGGTTCTTTTTAAAAAAAAAATTTTAAGGGGCGCCTGGGTGGCTCAGTGGGTTAAAGCCTCTGCCTTCGGCTCAGGTCATGATCTCAGGGTCCTGGGATCAAGCCCCACGTCCAGCTCTCTGCTCGCCTGGGAGCCCGCTTCCTCCTCTCTCTCTGCCTGCCTCTCTGCCTACTTGTGATCTCTGTCTGTCAAATGAATAAATAAAATCTTAAAAAAAAATTAAGTAATCTCTACCTGCAATGTGAGGCTAGAACTCATGACCCCCCAGTCAAAAATTGCACACTTTTCTGACTAAGCCAGCTAGGTGCCCCAAAGAAGTCAGGCTTTTTCATTTTTATTTATTTTTAGAGAGGGAAAGCAGGGGGCAGAAAGAGAGATCTTAAGCAGGCTCCACTCCCACTGTGGAGCCCAACATGGAGTTTGATGTCAACCCTGAGATCATGACCCGAGCCAAAATCAAGAGTCAGACTCTTAACTGCCTAAGTCACCCAGGTGCCCATTTTTTTTTTTTTTTAAAGCAATCTCTACACCCTGCATGGGGCTTGGACTCATGACCCCGAGATCAAGAGTCACATGCTCTACTGACTGAGCCAGCCAGGTGGCCCCCAGGCCAGATTCTTTGTGATACAATAAAAATCTGATTTGATTGATATGTTTTACTAAAAAAAAAAAGACAAAAAAAAAGACTGAAATTTGGTCAGGTTAACTAAGGTGTTTCCTAAAACAAGTTACCTTGCTTCTTGGCCTTTTGCATAAATGTGTTATAGATTAAAAAAGTTTACTCACGAATTCAAGTGTGTAACAAAATATTTTTGTATATAGCACAATTGGAAATATAATTCTCGAGGTAACATTTTTATGAGTCACAATTCAATGAAGGATGGAAATGATTACTTTAAAAGCTATGATATATTAATGAAGTTTGAAATCCATTATGTAAATTATTTAAAAATTATTCATTCTTGTTCTTGAAGGCAATCGTGTCGAAAAGTACAGTATCTGAGCAGACAATTCTGACTTGCATCAGGTCTTGGGAAAGTTGTTCAATCTCAATTGCCTCATCTATAAAATCTCGATTATGGGTGTGAGGTAGAATGACAGTAGGCATCTGAAGTGCTTAATTTAGCATCTCACACATAGGATGTGTTCAATGCATGTTAATTGTTACGATTATTTTTATTATCATTATCATCATCATCATCATTTCCTTACTTCTAGCTCTAGGTTTCGAAACTCCAGCAGCTCATTCTGGTCTCGGGCATCCTGTAGTTCCTGTTGTAACCGGTGATTTTCTGCCTCCTGTTTTTCTATCTAATAAAGTAAATCCTCAAGTTAGGTGACCATTGCAAAAACTGTCTACAATTTAGCAAAGCAAGCATGGAGAGCACTCATTTAGTTGGTGAATAAATCATCCAGACCGTGAAATAAAAAATCCCAAGTAAATGTGAATAAAATAAGTCTTACGGTTTCCCTTTAGTTATCCTTTGATTGACTTTTTGCATCATAGAGGAAAATGCTTTAAGACACCTGCATTCATTGAGATAATGTCTGGGGACCCTCTGAGTAGTGAATCTGAGAGTACTAATTAGGCCTTTGCTCTGGGTCAGGGATGGTGTCCTGGCACTACATTTAATGGTGTACATAGTGGAGACCGATACCTCTTGTTTTTGAGTTACAAATGGTCAGAAAAATTTCATATAAATAGCTCTGATCATATACAAAACTTTACTGAGTTCCAGTTACCTACAGAATAAAGCCAAACTCATCAATATGCAATTCAAAAATCTTTATACTCTGGTCAGCACCTAGCTCTCTAGCCTTAAATATTCTCACTATCATCTCTGTACATGCACACACTCACATGTGATCACACGCACACAAGAATCGGGAACACCCCATCTACCCTGTGGACTAACTGCCAGGAGTTGTGTCTTTGTTCATCTCTCTGCCTAAAAGGGGATCCCTCCATTTCCTTTTCTGTGTGAGGAACTCCTACTTTTCCTTGAACACAGAACTCTAACATTCCCTACCAAAAGAGGCTTCCTTTGTCTACCTATTTAGAAGTGACACCTTTTCCCTCTGTTTTCCTGTAAGAATTCTCCTATAACGTGATGAAGCATGGAATTAAGTAAGTTATGTAAAACATGCCTCACCCTATAAGATAGGTGTATGTCTACAAGGGACCAAACATTTTCATGATCTGTAATAGGTTTGGGGCTGCCTTGAGATTTGAGCTGTATGAGTGGGCCTTACGCACAGGAACTATTTAACCAACTGAGCCACCCAGGCGCCCGCCGCACAGGAACTATTTAAAATCTTGAATTTAGAAATAACAACCCAGGGGCTTTTAATCATAGGATGAATCTTACTTTCCCAAGTATACCCACTTGTCATAGGATGAATCTTACTTTCCCAAGTATACCCACTTGAAGTAGAATGTTTAGCTTTATTGTCACTGTGATTTTCTTTTACTCACAGAAACTTGAGCCCATAAATTCCCCCTTTTAGCCCAAAGAAATCAAGACTGAACAAAATCAGACAGAAGACGTAATGGGAATTAGTTTTTAAGTGTAAAGAAATGTAATTAACACTTATTACCAGGCATCTCTAAGACTACTAAAAACCTTTTTCTCATAGCCTCAGGACATAGAACAATTAGAGGAAAAAAAAGATGGGGAACTAGTGAAATATTAGTGACATTAATTAAAGTAGTCATTTTTTTTTTTTTTTTTACAAAATCTATTTGTGGTCAAGCGAACTTTCAAAAGTTTTAAGAAGTTGACTTATGACCAAAGAGTGTCTACTACTTAGAATCTTACATTTGGATCCAAGATGGGATATTTGGGGAGGTTTCTGGTTTTGGCAATTAACACCGGCAATCAGGTCAATGGCTCACAGGATCAACTTGTGATGAATTATCTTTATAGAGACCCTCCAACCCCGAAAGTACCAGTTCCCAATCCTGGAATACCCACCCGCCTTCTACACATCTGCACTGTCTCATCCTTCAGAAAGGGAGGTAGGCTAAGGACTTCGTTAGACTAGAGGGGAGGAAGGATAAGCATCTTCTTTCCCTTCTCGTGCTTACGAGAGTGTTGTGGTTAATTTCAGTAGCCAAGGCTCCTGAATAGTGGCAGAAATAATCCTAAAATAATTTCTACATAACAAATGGATGAACTTACAGAATTATTTCCCTTATTCAAATGGACTTTCAAAGTCTGTTTTTTTCCCCCAAGAATAATATATTTTGCAATCTTTTCACTAGATTTACAGAAGGTAAATACTAAAGACAAAACCACCTTAAATTTAAAATGGTCTCTGTTGTATTTCATTGCCCCAGTCAAAGCCTATGGTCAGAGACAAATCAATTATATCTACTGGGCCTACACCATGCTTTTGCATCTTGATTTGTTGAGCAACCTCCTGGACATGCTGTTTTGTGCCTTAGATACATCTTTTAAAATATTCTCCCATTTAAAAAAAAATATATATATATGTATGTATATGTATATAAATAGCCAAGATTAGCAAAACGATTAAAAGTGAGAACACAGTCTATTCTGGGTTACACCATGGTCTTGGAGTCATATTCTGTCACTGCCTTGCACAAAATAACAAGTCCCATTTGTAGTGTGCTTTTTGTAGATGGACAACCACATAAGATGTGTGCACCTGTGGGTGTGTGTGTGTGTATATATATATATATATATGTATGTACAGTACACAAACAGTATATATATATATATATATGGTCAACAAATCAATAGGCTTTGGGATCACATTCCCTCAAGTCGGCACAATGCCAGCACAGAGCCATGCACACGGGCCACTAACTGATGGTGATGGCGGTGACAGGAATGCGGTTGAGCACGCAGCAGAGGAGAGTGCAGCGAGGGAAAAGCCTCCCCTTCCCCAGCCCCGGTGCCACTCCTGAGAGGACCCCCTGCTGCTCCTGGATCTCTCATCGTTTTCTCCTCTGCCCCACTAGGGTGTTGCGCCCAACATACCTTTTCTAAAAGCTCCTGGTTTCTCTTAATGAAAAGTTGTTTATCTTCTACCCAGTGTGAGTCCTGTTTGACAAAGAATATCGCGCAGTCAGCATTTCAGAGTGGCACAAGAGGGCATGTGTCGTCAAACCACTTGGCCAGAGTCGTCTTCTCACCCGGATTGGTGGCCTGCTGATGGCTGGTAAATGACACCCACCCCTTGTTATCAGCTCCTTCCTCAAAAGACATCGGGGCCAAAGTTGCCAGGAAAATTTCACCCCCTTTTCATCGACACTCACTAATCTCTAACTTTTTCAGACTGAATAATCCAGGACCAGCCTTCCGGGGACTCAGAAGTGACCACACAGGCTATAAGTGATAAGGGTCAGAATGCACACAGGCTAGATACGTATGGATGGAAAACATTAAAATGCAGAACCATAAATGTAGCATAGAGGCAAAGAATGCAGCTGGAGAGGCGGGTCTTTGTCTCAGCAGCTTGCGACCACTCTAGGCTATAAGTACAGGGCTCCTCTTCCTCTGGCCTTCTCTCTCTTGCCCAACCTCATTCGTGTTGTAGCGGGGTTCACACTCTGGCCAGAAAAACACCAGGGACAGAAACATCGAGTTGAACATTCTGACACAGTTAGAGAAAGGTCACTGTGGAGAGCCAAGCCGTGTCCTGGGTGTGGCCCATGCACAGGGGCTAGAGGACGGTCGGACTGAATTGTTTGCATGTGCAGAAGAGCCAGCAACCGAATACCTACCTGCCCTTTTTGAGCCAGAGTTGCTTCCAGATCTTCAATTTTGGCTTTATACCTTAGCACCTCTGCTTGCAGCTGTTCTTGAGCCTAGTGAAATAAAAATTCCAGAACTCAGTAAGTAAAATAAATGGTAACTCAATATTTCCCCCTCCTTATGTTTCTTCATCAGAACTCAACAAGGGAGGGATGCCTGGGTGGCTCAGTTGGTTAAGTGGCTGCCTTCGGCTCAGGTCATGATCCCAGCGTCCTGGGATTGACTCCCACATCGGGCTCCTTGCTCGGCAGGGAGCGTGCTTCTCCCTCTGCTTCTGCCTGCCTCTTGGCCTACTTGTGATCTCTCTTTCTCTGACAAATAAATAAAATCTTTAAAAGAAAAAAAAAAAAAGAACTCAACAAGGGAGAAAAAAAAATGTCTATGACCAAAGAACCTTTTAAAACTATGTTTAGGATCTAAATTCTTGCCTAAAACTTTCCATGGTTCCTTTTACCACCAGGTTAAAATTCAAAGTCTTCAGGTGAGATGTGAGAACTCCCGTTATATTTGCAGTCTTCCCCCCACAACTCATCAACAGAGTTTACCCCTGATCTGCTGGTGATCTCATTTCCTAAATATACCTTGTAACCCTACATTTCTCTCTTATTTGAATAATTCCTCTTCTGGAAAGCCTTCTCCTTCTTTGCCTCTCCCAAAACTTGCCATTCTTTCAGAGCCAACTTTGTGCCCTAAATCTAAATCTAGATCCAGATGTATGTATGTATGAATGATGTGTATCAGCATTTTTGGACACTGATCTTCTATGGAGCAACCTTAACTTCATTTGTTTTCAGATTCTTTTGTCTTCTTCCTACATAGGACCTTATTTTCTATGAAAATTTAGTGGGTTCTTTGTTTTTTGCCCATACATATATTTTTTACTAAGATCTTGATAGGTTCTTTAGTATAATGTGGAATAAAGTCAGCATTGGAAGAGATCCTTTTTTCTTCCTTCCTTCCTTCCTTCCTTCTTTTTTAAGGGGAGAGAGGGTAGGGAGGAACAAAGGGAGAGGGAGAGAGAGAACCTCAAGCAGACTCCCCATTGAGGAGCCTGAAAGAGGGGCTTGATCTCATAACCCTGACAACATGACCTGAGCCGAAATCAAGCAATGGATGCTTAACTGACTGAGCCACCCAGGTGCCCCGCCCTCGTCCCCCCTGCCCAGTTCTTCCTTAAAAGTAATCTCTTGGGGCACCGGGTGGCTCAGTGGGTTAAGGCCTCTGCCTTCGGCTCTGGTCATGATCCCAGGGTCCTGGGACTGAGCCCCGCATCGGGCTCTCTGCTTAGCTGGGAGCCTGCTTCCTCCTCTCTTTCTCTGCCTGCCTCTCTGCCTACTTGTGATCTCTGTCAAAAAAAAAAAAAAAAAAAAAAAAAAGTAATCTCTATACCCAATGTGGGGCTTGAACTCACAATCCTGAGATCAAGAATTGCATGCTCTGACTGAGCCAGCCAGGTGCCCCTCCTTTTCTTATTCTTCATTGGGAGGAGAATATATCTTTGGACTGTTGAACATTATATTTAACTTTATCAGATTAAAAAAATCCCAAACTTAATTTCACTAATTATTTTAACTTTAAATGAGCATGGACTACAATCTATTTTTCTCTTTTATCAAAATGATTACATCTTTTATTTTCATGATACTCATTCATCTATGTTATCTATTTTTGCATTTCTTTCTTTTTAAATATTTTACTTATTTATTTAGAGAGATAGGGGGCATGTAATCGAGAGTGGGTGAGGGCAAAGGGAGAGAGAGAATCTCAAGCAGACGTCGTGCTGAGAGCAGAGCCTGATGCAGGGCTTGATCTCACAACCCTGAGATCATGACCTGAGCCAAAATAAGAGTTGGGACACTTAACCAACGGAGCCACCCAGGCACCCCTATTCTTGCATTTCTACTTTCTTTCAATTTACTCTATTACTCTTTTTCTAACATCTTGATTTGTTTTAGACTATTTTGCTGAGAATGGTTAAGTTTCTTTGACTTTTATGGCCAGAGATAACACTAAACCTTTATTTATTTATTTAAAGATTTTATATATGTATTTGACAGAGAGAGAGAGAGAGAGAGAGATCACAAGTAGGCAGAGAGGCAGGCAGAGAGAGGAAGAAGTAGGCTCCCCAATGAGTAGAGAGCCTGATTTAGGGCTCAACCCCAGAACCCTAAGATCATGACCTGAGCCGAAGGCAGAGGCTTAACCCACTGAGCCACCCAGGTGCCCCTAAACCTTTATTTAGAGGTGGCGGTAAAGTGAGAGGAAGAACTGGTTTCTATATCATCACCTCTTCAAAAAACAAGATGTATGCCATTATCTTAATTAGCCAACCCTATGTTGGTGAGAATGCTTCATACATGCTAATCATGAAAACCACAACTATTACATATTAGGGAATAAACACGAAAGAACACACATACATCCCTTTCTAATGACTGCCTGCCTATTTATTTCAAATCACAGTGTTTTTTAATTAATTTATTTATTTTTAAAATATTTTATTTATTATTTATTTGACAGAGATCACAAGTAGGCAGAGAGGCAGGCAGAGAGAGAGAGAGGGGGAAGCAGGCTTCCCAGTGAGCAGAGAGCCCGACGCAGGGCTCAATCCCAAGACCCTGGGATCATGACCTGAGCCGAAGGCAGAGGCTTTAACTCACTGAGCCACCCAGGTGCCCCCACAAGTGTTCTTTAAAAATGTTTATATTCATTTATGTATAAATATGCATGTGTACGTAGGCATGTTACAATTTAAAAATACACAACTATAATATCTATCCTGTCCCATTAAACAACTACAAGTAGGTCCTACAACACTCCTCAGCATACTACATACCCTTTAAACTGGGAAATAGGATAAAATCACTGGGTGGGCATAATCCTTTTTGTCCCATATAAATTAATCTATGAGGCAGTTATGGCACCGGTGGTTCGGACTGTGAACTCAGAAACATGAGGTTGATACCCTAGCTTTCATCTAACTGAGCTATATATCCTGGTTTCAACCTAGCTAATCTACATTTAACTCCTACTAAGCTATTATCTCCTCTCCTATAAAAAGGACATAGCTAACCTAAGAATAGCATCTAACTCATAGGGTTGTTTGAGGATTGCATCAGATGATGTATAGAAAGTGCTTACAACCAAGCCTGCCACACTGCACTCACAACATTTTAAGTATTAGTATTGTATGCATGTGGCTTTTTTTTTTTTAAATAAGCTTATGAGAGGCAATCATGATGTAATGGAAAGAACATGTGACCCAGCAAGATTTTAGGTGGAATCCAATCCAAGTTTTCTATTAATTAGCTATGTGATCTTGGGCAATTTAGTTAACCCCTCAGAGCCTCGAACTCACGTTTTATAAAACACCTGCCTTAGGGTGGTGTCATAAAAATTAAATGAGATATTGTCAGTGAAAATTCTTTGGAAGTTGTCAATGTAATGCTGTGCACTTATTAACTAAGAGAAGAAAGTGGCTAACCACAGAAGTATTTTTTCCAAGCAAGGAGGTAAAAAAAAAATGGATTATCAGAATTCAATATTGCCTAGCTTTGAAAATATAAGCTTTCAAATAGCAAGAATAAGAACTACTATCTTTAAAGGAACAAAGCATCGATCTAAGTTGGTTCTAATGTCTCTAGATGCAAGGTTTGTTGACATAAAAGATAAAACAGTTCAAAAGCCGCAGTGGAGAGGATACAGGGGAAGCTATCCTACCGATATTTTTATGTGCATGGTACTTTTATGTTACGACTGCTCCAAGTCAATTCAGAGCCCTCTCCCCAGATGTATACTGACCTTGGCTTCCCTTTCAGCATCGATGATACCTCCAGTCTGCTCCTGCAGGAGGGCATATGCTCTTTGGAGGGCCTGATATTCTTTTGTTAATTGTCGAAATCGTAGCTCAGATTCCTCAGCTGCTAAACTCTTGAGGTTACAAGAAAAGCCAAAAAATAATTAGGTTATGTTTGCATCCTGTGTTCAATGTGAAACACTAACATTTGTCCACTTTATAAAGAGAAGTAAATATCTGTTTGATACTGGATTCAGTGTAATTTTATCCTTTTTTTTTTTTGTAATTTTATTTTATTTTTTTTTTCAGTGTTCCAAGATTCATTGCTTATGCACCACACCCAGTGCTTCATGCAATACGTGCCCCCTCCTTAATACCTACCACCAGGCTCACCCAACCACCCTCCCTCTAAAACCCTCAGTTTGTTTCTCAGAGTCCATAGTCTCATGGTTTGTCTCCCCCTCCGATTTCCCCCAACTCACTTCTCCTCTCCATCTCCCAATGATCTCCGTGTTATTCCTTATGCTCCACAAGTAAGTTTTGTGTGGGGGAGTGACAGAGGGAGATAAAGAATCCCAAGTGGGCTCCACACCCAGTGCAGAGTCTGAGATGGGGCTTGATCTCACGACCGTGAGATCATGACCTGAGCCGAAATCAAGAGGCAGACACTTAACCAACTGAGCCACCCAGGCACCCTGTGATTTTCTTTTTTTTTTTTCCTGTGATTTTATTCTTAATTTTAAAGTATGTACATAGACACAAACACTGTAGTACTTTCAAGATGGACATCACATAAATACTTAATGTTTGTTAATATGAGGCGTTTGTTTATTTATACATATCTGATGATTGGTTACTCTTTTGGTTTGGATTACAGTCAATTTTGAATCCAAAGGAGAAGAAGTTACACCTAGCTTTTGGATTCAAATGGGAGGAAATGATAGAGTTTTAGTCTCAATTCTTTTCCATACATCCATATGCAACAATTTCTTGATTGATCTTGAGATAAACTTAAAAATATACTTCCACGGCTTTAGGTCTCAAACTTCAGAGCATAATATAATCACCAGGGAGCTTTGTGAAAAATGCAGATTTGGGGGTTCTACCCGTAAGATCCTGGCTCAGGAGTTATGTAGTAGAGTCCAGGAATTTTCACTGTGATTGAACCCCCTGTAGGTGATTCTGACAATGGTAGTCTACAAAGCACACTTTGCTAAACCCTGTCCTCAACTGTATCTAGAAGCTTGTTCTTCTAAGCCTCTTCCTCCGTCCTCACCTTCCTTGTGAGAAGAATTTGGGATAGTAACTTTTAAGTTTGAAAAAAGTCTTCAACTTACAGAACAGAATTTTAGACAAGTCGTAAAAGGGTTACATGACATTGGTGAAGCTATTTTCCAAGAGGTAACAAAGTAAAAATGGAACTATTGTGTGATCATTTTGCACAGCTCAGAAAGGATATAAGAAGCGCAATGCTTTCTCTCCATTTTAAATGAAAGATTTGGTGATAGTATCACAGAAGACTAGAGAAGCGGAAAAGCTTACTTCATCTAAGTCATCATCAGGAGTAGCTGGTGTTCGGTCAGTTCTAAACGAGGCCATGGATGATGTCTCTGAATCCATGGAGTCCTCATCATAGCCAATAAATGGGTCCAAAACAGGCCTCTAGGGGAGGGAAAGTACATATTTATAGACACAACTAGAAGTGGGTAAAGTCAACATATTATCAGGGCACCATCAACCGGCATATGTGCAAAAGGACACAGAAGACAGGGGTCCTTTAGTGCTTCTTGGAGGAAATAAACACTCTGGGCATGAACACAATAATTCCTATAGAAGTGTGTCTCCTTTTGTTTCACTCATGATGTTTCTGAGGAATGTTCATGGATATTTTGCTCTCTTCATAGAAACAGTGGCGCCTCTTTTACATTACATTTTATACCATGAGGAGTTTATGTGATTTGCTCTTTCCGGTACTTAAAATATAATCAAGACATTTAAAGTCCAGGCACCTATTTGGGATTCTCAAATTTTAAGTCTTACCATCCAATCCCATACCCAAATCAAGTAACGTATTTGATAAAAACAAAATCAAACAAATAAACAAATTAACAAAACTCTGCGGATTATAAGAGACTATACAGAGATGGGTGGACTGAGAGTACCGTTACTAGTAATCATTATCAGAATAGTATCCAAGTGAAGTATCCATATCCAATGGAATAATAAAATCAAACTACTATCAATAATACTCTTCAAGAGAATAATAAAAATATACTAATAATTACAGGGTGAGTATGAGACACTAATGTTGTTCACCAGGAGGCATTAAATCATGTGTATCTCTCGCATATTCTTGGGAGTCTGACTCTCCAGCTTGTCAGATAATGCCTTCTACATCAAACCTAGTGCCTTATTCGCTCAGATAAAATCATAGTAAAGCAAACCTTAAAGGTTAAAATCCACAATGTAATAATTTTTGGACTTCTAAGAACTATTAAGAGATTTTCTTCTAGCAAATAGAGCCCATGGTTTGCTGCAGTTTAGGAACATTTGATTTATCACATCTTTGCAGGAAGATCCCTTGGCAAGCCTCACTTCTCTCACAGAGCTTGTGGCAAAAGCCTGATAACCTAGTTTTCCCATTACCTTAATTGGCTTGGAACTTCTTCTATGTTTTCTCCTACGGATGAGCTTTTCTCGGTCCTGGAAAACAGATGAAGAACTCAGATGTTGAGTTGGTACATGTTTCCTCTAGGTGGTCCCCCCCACTCTGCAATGATAGAATTGGTTTTTCCCTGAGGCATTATGCCTTTCTATTTAAAATAAGATTGTGTTTTATAATTTTGGCAATTTTAAGGTTTGCTACTTACAGATCTTTTTAAAGATTTTATTTATTTATTTATTTGAGAGAGAGGGAGAGCACAAGTAGGGGGAGGAGCAGAGGGAGAGGAAGACGGAGGGGAAAGAATCTCAAACAGGCTTCACAATGGGTGTGCCAGGCTTGATCTCATGATGCTGAGATCAGGAACTGAGTGGAAACCAAGAGTTGGCTGCTTAACCAATTAAGTCAGCTGCCCTGCTACTTACATATTTTTTAAGTAAAAATACACTACAACTTTTCCTGATAATCTATGTGGATCTGAGAGCCTCCCAATAAGGAAGTACACTGTCTTCTTCATCAGAATCCTTTGTTACACTTGAAGATCAAGTAGCTCTGAAAATACTCATATTTTCCCAAAGCACAATTTTTCAGTTTTCTCAAACCCAAAATTACTTTCTATATAAGTATTAAAAAAGTGCTATTTTGCATAAACTTTATTCTTTTCATTTAATCAGTTGAAAGGCATAGCACGCTGTCTCAGACTCTCATTCTTACCTGTAGCCTCCAAAAGTGGGAACAGAGTATCTACTGGGTTGGAGTAATCTAGTGGGTTTTTGTGGGGGAGGGGGTTGTTATAGTTGGAATGTTCTGGGAAACTCAAAGAATATCTAGAAATCATAATCGATTTCTTTTTTTTCCCCCACAATCGATTTCTTGATTTATTGTTGCTGTGGATGGAGATATCCTGGGAATTTGGTGCTCATCCACTAAGTACCCCACATATTTACTGTACAAATTTAAAGGTAGATTAAATAAGTGACATTTAGTTTCCCTGAAAGTCTGGACAATATGCGTCAACACATCAAATACCCACCCCCCTTTTTTTTTTAAAGATTTTATTTATGTATTTGACAGAGAGACAGAGAGAGAGAGCACAAGTAGGCAGTGGCAGAAAGAGGGAGAGAGAGAAGCAGACTCCCTGCTGAGCAGGGAGCCCAATACGGGGCTTGATCCCAGGACGCTGGGATCATGACCTGAGCGGAAGTCAGCCACTTAACCGACTGAGCCACCCAGGCACCCCAACACATCAAATTCCTTTAAGAAACTTTTAGCTTAAGTTCAGATACTCAAAGTCAAGAAAAGTATGGCTGAGTGATTCTGGGATTTTCTAGAAATTAAGGATGTGGATGTGAAGTAAGAGGCACACTGCTTTAGAAGGCCACATTTAATACATGATCTCGTTTATGCCAGTGATGTTACCCTTTAGGATTTCTTGCCATGTAAAAATATTTTTATTATAAAACCCCAATATATCTGAAACTTTTGAAAATTTATACTTAGATTACTCTAATACAGTATATGCCTTTTAACTCAACACAGATGATTTTAAAAGGATAAACCACAGATAGTTATAACCTGAAGTTATCATCTTTTCTCCCCTCAACAGCAATAAATCAGCTTGCTCACCTTACTCTGAAGAAACTTGCCTAACCCCCCAACCCCAATTGCTGGTTCTTCAACTCTCTGGCCCTTGGCTTGGTTCTGAAGTGAGAGTGACCAGAGATAACAATAATGGAATAAAGACAGAGAGGCAAAGAGGAAACTGAAAGGCGTCTGAAGGTCTTAGTCCACTGCTGCTGGCAAAACAGGCCTTGACCAGATGTAAATGGAAGTAATAACAGCTCTACAGGCACTGAGGTCATGGTCAGAAGATCAGGACTGAAATTTCCACTCTGTCATGCAATTACGATGTCACCTTCTGCACTTGACTCCCTGTACCCACACTGGAAGTTTGTGTGTGGTGTTCAGGGCAGAGTGAAAAGTGCTTCGACAGAGGTTCATTCAACAAATATTAAACTGTACCTATGTGCTAGACACTGAATTAAATGTTGGGAAATAAGAGGCATATGATCCTGTTATTGCTGGCCAAATATTTAATCGCCGAGCCTCAGAATCTTGATACTGGAATGCAATTATAAGGTATACCCACACTAACTACCTACTCACATGATGCATTTGGAAGTTCTTTTAGGGTGTTCTGCAACCAAGATTTGCGTTACCAAACTAGTTAACAAAGGATTATAACTGAAAATGTATAAAACAGTTTAATAATATGAACTATTTTTGGAGTAGAGGCTCTTCAACCTACTTATGTATTGAATATATAAACGTGGGCCTTTGGGGCTAATCTGAAATTATTAAGTGCTTCCAGTGTATGTTGATTTCTCTGCTACTTGCCCTTGGAAACAGCTTAGAGTTTATAGGTTCATCAAGACCTACCCTTGTGAGCTCATCAATAATGTTCTGCTGCTCAATGACTTGAAGTTTTAAAAACTCTGTCTCTTGTTCTTCATTAGCTTGATCGAGGTCATTCAGAGATTTTAATTTCTTTAAGGGTGGGTGGGATGTTATTTTTTCTCTCTGGATTAGAAAAGAAGAAAGTATAGGTAAAGACTTAAAAATTCCCAAACTTGAACAGTTCACATAAAATATCTGTAGAAACTTTATGAGGCTCCAGCTAAATGTAAAAATTGCTCAGCTTCACAGATGCCATCAACGAAAACCCTCAAGTATATTGTATTTTCTACAAGTCAAAATCATCAGGGATGTCTGAAGATCTCGATAGCTGTGCTGTAAGTCTGTTAAGAGTGCATGAGCTTATCACCGTCCATACATAATTCAAGTGGCAGCATCTATTTCTCAACTATTACGCAATGTCTCAGAAGATGAGAGCACCCATTGTACAGTTCTATAAAGAGCACATTAGTGAAATTCTTGGAAGGAAGTCTCTGTGGCTGAGGAGCTATGTTGAAAGTTTGCTTCTCTATTGGGAAGATTTTGGAAAGTATGCAGATCCCGAAGCACTCCTACCATTCTGCAAATTTAGAAACCCCTTTAAATTCAGAGCCAGCAACTTTCTCTTGCTTTCTTCCTTTAAGGTTCCTTGTTTACACAGGGAAAAACCCCAACTTTCATGAATACCATTGTATTTTAAAAACAAATTCAGAAAGAGCAGTAAGTCAGGTTAATGGTGTAATATAAAGAGGGAAGCTGCAGTCTTGCAGAGTCTGTGATACACACCATTTCCGAATTTTCCTTGGTAACGGCTTTTAACTTCTCTTCCATGCGTTGCAAAGACACCATCAGCTCATCGTTCCTCTTGGCGAGGCACTTGTTCCTTTCCAGAAGAGGTTTACATTGTTTCTCGGTTTCCCGCACACGTTTTAACTGGGAAGACATAAGTTATAATTTGTCTCTTGTGCTGGAGTGGATGTGGGGGCAGAAGGAGTGAACTGACAGGGATGAAACCTACCGGGGGCCACCTTGGTCTGCTTCTCTCTGTGTCTCAGAACTGACCATGTCCATCCTTCATTTAACAGCCCGACTGCTTTGTTTTCAGTTTCCTCTAATGGTTTGCCATCAGAGTATTCACAACTCTCTACCAAGTATTACCTTCAAGGAGGTAATGGCCTTGTGGCCAATGGCCTTGGCCTTGTGGCCAAGGTTCTGCTTTTGGAAATGCTCAGGAAGAGCAATTGCATGCCTTGCTTGCCCTTGATTCCTCCAGCCCAGTTATCCTGCACACTCAGCCCCCATCTCATGCTGCTCATACCTCTTCCCAGGCCTGCAATGACCCCTCACTGGCTCAGAGAGATAAAGCAGCTATTGTGAATCACAAGTCACTAAGAAGTGCAACCAGGACCCAAACCCAAGCCTGGTTGTCGCCAAAACCTGTTCTTCCCATGAGAGATGTTGCTAAGACTCCTAAAACCGTACTAAGGCTGTTCATTCATTTTTAAAAGTTTTTTCTTTTTTTTTTTTTTTTGTAATCTCTACACCCAATGTGGGGCTTGAACTCCTAACCCCAAGAGCAGGAGGCTCATGTTCTTCTAAGCCAGCCAGATGCCCCAAGGATGTTTATTTTTAAGAAAATGTTACTGAGGGAAAAAAAAAATACTCTCAAAACTTTATTGATATTTGTGTTTAAGAATATTTCATTCTCACTGAGCTTAGGAAAAGTATGATTATATTCTTACCCGCCCATAATTAAGAGTGACCATATTCTGGTTTGCTAGTTAGTCTAAGGCAGGGTTTCTCAACGTCTGCATTCTCGACATTCTGGGCTAGATATTTTTTGTCATGAGGAGATGTCCTGCATTGGAGAATGTTTAGCAGCATCCCTGGCCTCTGCCCGCTAGATGATGGTAACATCCTCCCAGTTGTGACAATCAAAAATGTCTCCAGATACTGCCAAAACTGCCTCTAGCTGAGAACCACTGGTCTAATTTTATGAATGCTATCTTGGGGTAATTGTTAATAGTCCCCCCCCCTTTTTACTCTCAAAACTCCCTTTTACACTCAAAACTCTCATTTGGATGACATATTTTATAGTCCCTCTATACATAACAATTTCCATTTCCATGTGAAAGTTCCTGTGCTCAGTTCAGTGACTTTAAACTAATGTTTCTGAATGAGTATGTATTGGGGGAGGGGTAGTTTAGCAAGGAAAGTGGTGGGGTCTATCAATCAGAATCATCTGACAAGATTGTTTAAGTGCTCACTCTTGTTTTTGAGAATCTAACATTTTCGGAAGTACTGGAGTAGGAGAATTAGCTACCTATAAATATTTGAAACAGCTGCTTGTGGGATTCTAAAACAGTACTTCCCAACTATCCTAACTGCCATTTGGAAACTCATTTTATATCAAAGGCCAAAATTTTTTATAACCTCATTTAATCCTCAGATTTGAGTTTTAGTGTCTGAAGAAATCATATTAAATATGAAACATATACAAGGACAAAAAATCATTCTACTAGGTTCACTATTTTAAACTTAGTCTCTTTTCTGAAGGTCAATGACAAGGGTTTTAAATAGTTAAATTTACTTAGTAGATGCTATTTACAGAAGATGCAGAAAAATACATGTAAAAGGAGATATCAGTAATTCTATCATACCATACATTAGTAAGCACAGATCCAAAGTACCTAAAAAAAAAGGTTCCTTTTAAAAGATATAATAAATATTATAAAGTGTGAAAGTCAATATAGATATTCATGAAACCACCAAAAGAAAATATCCGATATAGTGCAACTGACATCAGACCAAGACTTTAAGTCAAGAAGTATTACTAAAGATAAAAAAAAATCAGGATGCAAACATTTAATAAATCTTAATTTACATGTACCTAGTAATATAACTTCAAATATATATATAAAGCAAACTTGACAAAACTAAGAATAGATATGGACAAATCTGTTGGGAGAAGAAGCACACAGAAAAAGTATAAAGATATAGGAGATTTTAAACAAGACTACTAATGAACTTGACTCAAAACCCTTGCAATGATTGCAGAGTATACCTTCTTTTTATGAGAACATGGAATGTTTCTATAATTGACAGCATGCTACCATTAAAAAGTAGATTTCAACAAGTTTTAAAGAATGAAATGATACAAAGTATTACTGACTAATGTAACATTGCATGTCAACTGTACTTCAACTTAAAAAAAAAGAAATAATATAAAGTATATTCTCTGACTACAATGGAATTAAGGTAGAAATCATTAGCAGAGAGATAACTCAAAAACCTCCAAATATTTAGAAGTTAAGCCTTACGGTGCTAAGTAAACCATGGGTTGAAGAAGAAATCATATATTAGAAAAGATTTTGAAATAACAATACATTATGACATAAAAAATGTAATGGGATGAAGCTAGTCATGCTTAGAGACTTATGACTTAAAATGTATATATTTGGAAAAAACAAAATGCTGAAATTATAACTTCTTTGTACCAAGAACTACCATTAAGAATGTACAATGTGGGGCACCTGGGTGGCTCAGTGGGTTAAAGCCTTTGCCTTTGGCTCAGGTCATGATCCCAGGGTCCTGGGATCGAGCCCCACATCGGCCTCTCTGCTCAGCGGGGAGCCTGCTTCTCCCCGCCCCCCACCTGCCTGCCTCTCTGCCTACTTGTGATCTGTCAAATAAATAAATAAAATCTTAAAAAAAAAAAAAAGTACAATGTAGGCACAGAGCAGGATTTTTTTTTTTTTAAGATTTATTTGTGAGAGAGAGAGAGAGAGACAGCATGAGAGAGCATAGGGAAAGGGCAGAAGGAGAAAGAGAAGGAATCCCTGGCAGACTCCATGCTGAGGCTGGAGCCTGACATGGGCTCGATCTCAACACTCTGAGATCACGACCTGAACCGAGACCAAGAGTCAGACACTTAACCGACTGAGCCACCCAGGTGTCCCCAGAGCAGAATATTTTAAATACAAATATACAAAAATGATATAAAGAATTCCTAATATTAATAAGAAAATAAAGGCAACACAAAAGAAAATTTTGTGAAAAACAAAGGGCAAATCACACAAGGACACCCCAAAAGCCAAAAGATATTTGATAATTCACTCAACCTCCTTATTAAGGAAAGTAAAAACCAAAATCCTACAATCAGAATATTGCTCATACCCACCATACTTACTAATATGATCAACGATCTGTGCATGTTGGCAAAGCTGGGGAGAAATTGCCAAGTCTCCCACATTGGCGGTAGGAATGCAATTGTTCTCACAACTGTGGAGACCGAGCAACCAGTACTAAGGCTGACCACATGCACACCCTACGACCCAGTCATTCTGCTCCTTGGTAAGTTCTCAGCAGAAACGAACACATTTTCTCACCAAAGACATGTAGCAGCACTACTAACATTGAAACTGCTAAGAAACACTATAAATGCCCGTTAATAATTGAAGAGGAAATATACTGTGGTGTATTAACTGAATACAACAGAGTAAGAAAATGAATGAGTGACACATGTAATACAGTGAGTGACTTCCACAAATGTAATGCTGGGCAAAAAAGCCAGACACAGAAGAGTGATTACTGTAGGATGCCATTTACGAAACATTTAAAAAATGGTGATGCACGTCTACAGTGACAGAATTCAGTGAGTGGATTAGTTCTGGAAGGATGTGACTGGTAGAATTCTCAAGAGAGGGAGGCTCTGAGGCACTGGTAATCTTCCAGGTACTCATCTGAGCGGTGGTAGTATGGGTGTATTTCTTTGGGCATGTTTATTAAACTGGACCTTTATTATCTGTGCACTTATCTTTATTATGTTATACTTCCACAACATCTTATAAATTTTCTTAAACAAAACACTTAAGAAAAATCACCATACAAATAAACAAGTAATTCTGGGCAGAACTCACCAGTTCGTTTCGTTCATCTCCAAGCAGGGTGTTCCTGTCTTCTAATTTTCTTATAGTGGCATTCAATTCAGCTATTCTCTTCTGATTTCTTCTCAAATCCTATGCATGGAAATTAAAATGGGTATTACTTCCATAACACTTTTCACAAAGTTCGGGAATTCCACTCATAAAAGTAAGAGGTTTGGTTCCTTTCATCTGGCTTACGAGGTGAGAGTAAAATGTTCTGTATTCAGAGAAGAGTAAGTATTTACTGTCTTCTAACCCTTGATATTCACTGCTTGGGTTGAAGACCAGGCCTGATTGAAACTGCAAATGAATTCCATGTGGCAGATACTCTCTGGAGCCCTGACTCCTGGCAGGGTGACTGGTAGATGGTTGGATGAGCCTCTCAGATTTGTGAGCTCTGAGACTAAGGTCATTCAGTGATTACGTGAGGTTCAAGGAACATCTCTTAAGTCATGGCTGCACATTGTTTCCCACAGTTAGGACAAATGTCCTATCATACTTGGCCAAAGAATAGAAGATAGGGCTGGGCTTTGAAAATTCCTACATACTCCTGGAGAAAAAGGTCAGAGTGAGAAGGTTGGTGTATTACCTTCATGCCTTTGTTGGTACATTTTGCCCAGAGCTACTGGCGTCCCCACTGTCATAATAGCCGTGGATCACTTTACACATGGCTCTCATGGACTGATTCCATGCTCTAGCATCCATAAGACCATTACAGACTTTCAATTCCATTATCATCTTACACTTTGATAGTGCTGTACTGTTGACAAACCAGTTTCCCACACATTTTATCTCCAGATTCATAAAATCCTAGAGGATTTAGCAGGACAGTGAAGATTCAGGGAGGTCATAATTCATTCAAGGTCTTGCGGCTACTATCAATAGATCAATAATTAATATTTATTGAATGCTAACTATGAACCAGACACCGTGCTCAACATTTTACAGACCATTTCTTCCAGACCTCTGACCAGCCTTATGGCCATTACTGCGTCTCTTTTACAGATGAGGAAACTCTGAGCAGGAAAATGATTTGCCTGAGGTCACACGGTAAGTGGCAGATCCAGAATTTGAACTAAAGAGTCTGACCCTAGAGCCCATTCTTTAGACAATTTTGCTGCACTGCAGGTAAATGTCAGGGATAGAACTGAAACTTACATCTGCTAAATCCTGGTTCCGCCACCTACAGGGATATATATATCCTGAATACCAATTCATAAATTATTCATTACTTGGTTCTAAGTACTACTTTGGAACCTATCTCTGTTCCTAAATAATACATTTTCATCTTTTTAGCAGCTACATAATTTGAAAGGTATAAGTTATGAAAGCAAACTACATACAAGCTGATTTCTCTGGCTCCAGTTCTTAAAATAATTTCTCCTATAAAATGATCAAAATCCAGGGTAATAAGTGAGAAGTTCAATTAGACTAGAAGCTTTCAGAGGATGATTTAAACTGTTTAGTTTTTTATACAGTCACACAGTTTGACTCATGTAGAAGACAACCGGCTTCGCCAATTTTCAACCCAATGGTTCACCCAAGGGAAAATTACCCATCTTGCCAAGAGTTTCACCTAATTTATAACTCTTATAATAGGCTGAAGTTTGCATAGGTATCACATGGGTAGAAAAATTCTATGGAAGATTTAGAAAGACCTGTAATTCTCTTGTGATCTGCTAATGCAGGGCAGACCACTTTGTTGTCTATGAGTTTAGAAAACCCTGTTCCCAAGGTACTAGCTGGTTTTATAGGAGGAGGTAGAATTGATTTCTTTGTAGCAAACAGGAAAAGAGCTTAAGTGAAAAGTAAAACTTGGGAGCTAAATAAAAGATGACTCCTGAGTTCTTTGTTCAGCTCAGACAGACTTACAGGGCTGCCGCAGTGCTCAGAGCCATCTCCTGCTCTTCCCGGAATCTCTCGTTTCGGACTGCTCATGTTACACTCGGCCTCCTTGACCAGAAAGAGCTGTTCATCCAATGCCTCCTTCTGCAGCTGCAGTTTCTGTACATAGCCAGTTTGGGTCTCCAGTTCCTTTTCCAGGGAAAAGATGATCCTGTCCTTGGCTTTAATCTCATCCATCTGAATTAAATGACACCCAGGACATTTTATTTAACAATGTAAAAAAAAAAAAATGCATTTTTACAATGGTAGGAGTTTAACTTCTTTCCTTTGATTGTTATAGGAAAAAATTATGACTGTGACAGGTATACCGAATTTATGAACAAGAGAAGGCAACACTGTGTAATGAAAGGCTACCCTCGGATAATGAGGCATCAAAGAGAGTAAATTTTCTCTCTGGTATATCCTGTGTAGATGCTTTAGTTCAATATATTGTTTGAAATAGTCTAGGTTGGTTGGATTTAGAAAGGAGAGGTTAACTTTAAAATGGGTCATTTGTAAAATAAAACAAAATAAAATGGGTCATTTGTGTTAATAAAGACAGATACTCAATATTCTATTACAGTGTTTCCCAGGACAATTTTTGATGTTCCTTCCTGTTTGGAGGAATAGCCTCTAAGTTCACTTTAAACAGCAGCATGCACTATGGTCATTTTCCGCTGACAAAGCTGCAGACTTTCCAGGACACTAGTCAGTTCCTAAGGCCAGTATGTTTGCGTTCAGGTGGCAAATGTGGAGTGAATTCAGGAGAGAATTTGGAACATGGTTCGTGTTAGGTGGATCTTTCCATTGAACAAACAGCTAAGGCAATCATTTTATTACCATCAGAGAAAACCATGGTCGGGACAAGAAGAGGAATGGGAAACATCTGGTAATATTATGTTTCTCCTCCTATATCTGTGGGACATATTTATGGACCCCAACACTCACTTCTGTTAAGTCTCAGCATGGTCTCAGAATTATTTGTCAACTAAAGGCCATAAGCATTTGATAACAACTGATTGGGAGCTTCACTGGACTGAAAAATTTGTGCCATTCCTGGTGAGGGCTAGTGAAGTTAATGACTTTAAGCAATTTCTGAAGAAAGCATAACCATCAGGCAAAATCTTTCTTCTCATTTTATTGTATTTCATGAGAATATTTAAAATGGAGATAGGATAGAGACATTTAATACAAATGATATTATACTGTTCTCTTTATAAAAATGTCTCCTTATTTATAACAAATCACTTTGTGTAAATCTTTCTTTGCTATGTTCCTTATATAAATATGCCTATGTATATATTTGGAACAAAAATTGATGCATAGTCCCATTTTTCCCCAGGTAACTATCTGCAAGCTCCTGCCTCTCAGTCACAGGATTACATTTTAGATCAATGTTGGAAGGACATGGGGCTAAATTTTGCATGGTCCTGTGATATCATCTGATAACTTCATGAGTAGTCAAACACTGTCCTTTAATTCCAGAATGAAAGCACTGTCTTTAGTTTCTACCTCCTTATAGAAGATTTGAATCCAGTGTTTTCCTTAACTAGGTAGTACATTCATTTGTTAGACCTGTCATCTATGACGTCATTTACAGTTTACCATGGTTCCACGCCTCCGTGCTCCTAGTTGGTTCTGATGTACCCTACCTAAATGAACTTGCTGGGAATCACTCCCATACTACCCATATAATCATCCTCATCATGGCCACATCCCACATCATAACTAAAATTTATTGATTTTTTACAATATTCAAGGCACTATCCTCAGAACTTTACACACCTTATCTCCTCTTATAACAATCCTATCACACAAATTCTGTTATCACCATTTTACAGAGAAAATTGAGGACCCAAAGGGTTTCCAACTTTGTCATAATCCTATAGTTAATAAGTGGTGAAGCCAGATTTTTAAGTTCAGTCTTCTGACCCCAGAGCCCATTCTAACAAGCTATGCAGTAATGATCCCAACATTACCCTTACCCTTCCAGCACTTTCCAAAGTAGTTTTCTTTAGAATATCCAGTAATCAGTGTCGATGAGTCTCTATTGCATAGTGATTTTAAGCATAGACTCAGGCTTCAGAATACTGAAAAATTTTCCAAAATTCTAGTTCTTAGATGGGAAGGGGTGTCTACCAGAATTCCCTGGATAAATTTTCTAAACAGAATGGCTTTCATTTCTCTCCCTTCCAGTTCCAAAAAAATGGATCTGGGTGTGGCGGTAGTAACAGAACAAGAAGAAAAAATAAGTACATCTGCACTACTGAAAAATTTCCCATGTTATTCTGTTTGCACCCAGTTTTTTAACCACTCTTGAGGTAGCTTAGATTTTACATTGTTACTAAGAGAGAATGCATCGTCTACTTTAGCAGTATGCTGGTGAAAGGAAGTCAGAGAAGAAACTACAGATCAACAAGTGGATATACTTGCAGATTTTATATCGAAAACCATCAACAAACACAAATAGTTGGTGTACAGCATCCTTTTCATTTACCCACCTGCTGACTCCAGAGTTCATAGTCCTGGTTCTTTCTTCATCAACTGTTGTCATTTCAAAAACCAAAGGCAAGGCAGAGACCAAAGTTTCTGCACTGTGTTTGGTTTTTATTGTCAACCAGAGCAATAGAATGAATTGCAAAGAATTTGGAAAGTGTGGCAAAGTTAACATTTTACGGTCACACTATATTGTAGTACAAAGAAAACGACACATTTAGCTTTCAAAATATTCTATGGTAACCACTTTTACTTAAAATCGAGATCCTAGAAATATGGTCCAAGGAACATAACTGGAGTTCTTACAAAATAATTGCTTAGAATTGGCGGACACAAAAGGGAAGTGTAGTTTTCCTAAGAAAATATTATTATTTTTAAAGATTTTAAAGTACTCTCTTGGGGCTTGAACTTACAACCCTGAGATCAAGAGTCGCATGCTCCACCAAACGAGTCAGCCAGGCGGCCAGAAAGTATTATTGTTGGAGAAGTATAAAGTGCATTTTAACAGGTGAGGGGTAATTTGATAAGACAGGACTAAGATAGAACTAATGCTAAACATTCTGAGTATAGACGCATGTAAATGTTTCTTCTAAAATAACTGGACGTGGTCAACTTAGGACATTATGGATTTCAAATAATTGAAATAAAATAATATAATGAATAAATGAAATAATGAATAATGAAATAAAATAAAACAAATAATTACATTCGTTTTATTTTTAGGTATAGTGAGAGACCAATGTGGTTTTTGGCCATACGTATTAAAAAGAAAGATCCAACTCTATAGGCTTGAAATAAGTCTTGGAAATTGGCAATAGCAAATAAAGTACTTAGGAATAGTTTAAAAATTATAGTGGCCACTGTTTTGAATGGCTCTTATTTATTTTGAGAAAGAAGATCTATTTTAAAAATGACCAGGGTTCTTATGGCTCTATTTCTTGTTTTCAGACACAGTTCCTGGAAAGAAGACAGGTGAATCACTCAGGATGCTCTCAGCGACTGCCATTTCAGATACCTTGAAAGCCACAGAAACCTTCCCCACTCCTGTAAAAAGCCAGTGGCATTTTATAAATAGAAAGCTCACAAAACATGTTGATTTTAGAAGAGTTCATAATTTAGAATATTTTTATAGACATTCAAGAAAATAGGAGTCATTGAAAAGATACTCTCCACATATAGCTGGAAGAAGCCAGTTGTTATGAGAAAGGTGATTCCCATGTTTTCTAGATTTTACAATTCCAATTTTGGCTTGGCTTATCTATCCATTTATCTATTTACCTACCTACCTACGGACTTATCTTGTATTTTGGTCAGTGCTAGACAGGAGGTGAGCACTATTTATAATCCACTCATGAGAAACACCCATAGAAGCATACCCATGGCATTCTAAAACCTGGGGAAAGAATGGTTGTGTGCCGACGTGCTGCCCTGGGTTACTGACCAGCCTCCGAATGTCCCGCTCTGACTCCCACTTGATCTTGGAGATGGCTTCCTGGTGGGACTGGTGCTCACTCCTAAGGTCGCCGGCCTTGATCTTATCCGCCTGGATCATATTGCTTAGAGCCTCGTCCACCTGCTTCTTGGCAGTTTTCAGGTCCGCAATTTCCTGTAAGAGCTTAAGGCGCTCGGCATCAAACAGCTTCCGGGCCTCCTCCCGGGCCTCAATGGTGAGCGCTGTCCTTACTTTGTCACTGCTGCCATCCCGGAGAGCACACAGGGCCGACTTGAGCCTCTGGATCTCTCCATCCCGCAGCTTCACTGTCCTTGACATTTCTTGCTCGTGCTGCTTGATGAGATTCTCTCTCACAGCCTGCAGCTCCTTCATCTTCTCCTCATGGAGCTTGGCTTTGAGTTCTGTCACCAGGACCGTGTGCTTGCGCTGCTCCAGCTCACGGATCCTCTTTGCTTCTTGAGTCTTCTCTCTTTCAAGCTTAGACACCTAAGGGCAGAGAGGCAAAAGGATGAAACGAGGTGATCCTCAAAGGGAAGGTGGGCTCCTGAGCAGGCCTGTAGCTCAGAGGCTTGGGCTCTCCCAATTCCTCACCTTTTCTTGTCCAGTCACTGAGTGCTGAGAGGGAAGGGAACCATAGGCCCCAGAGCTGGGAAGACAGTATAGGAAGGAGGAGATACCTGGGGATGCTTGTATTATTTGGTGCAGACAGTATCTGAGGTTTGGGGCCCTCACTATCCATCTGTGGTCTGCAGACAACCAACACAGGCATCGCCCAGAAGCTTGTCAGAAATGCAGAATCCAGGGCTCCTCTCCAGACCTACAACCAGGACATGCATTTTAACAAATCCCCAGGTGATCGTATGCACATTAAAATTAGGGCACAGTGCTATAACGGTTTTCACCTTGGTGGGGAGAAGTTCAGAACAGATCACCTGCAGAGCTTTTTAGAACACATCCCTGGCTAGGTGCAAGCTGATACATGTGGGCATCTTAGGACAGTTCAGAGCTCAAAATTATCATTAGACTAATAAAGTGGTGCCCAAAGTGATATTATAAATATTTCTCCTATTTCCCCCTTCTGTTTTGGCTGCTGTAATGGAGAAATGAAACCAGCTGATATATCCTCAACCTCACCTTTTTTCTATGGCAACTTGGTTCTACCACCAAACATTATGCATAAACACACACCAGCCCCAAACACTGTGGTTCACTGGGCACCTCTCTGTTCAAGGGGTTTGGTGGCTGTTATTTCTGCATGCTCCACAGATGTCCCTTTGTGTCCTTCCCTGCCCCACTCAGCAACCTCTCCTGCTCCCCCCACTAACTAACCGTCCAAGCAGTTTAATAAAGTGTTCCTTCTAACATTTAGACCTTTCAGGTATTTTGGTTAACAAAATCTTCTGTTTTGCTTCACTTCCATTGATAATGTGGGTCTCCTTATAGATTAGCCGTGGCACTACCTTAAACTGGCTGAGTCTGGCTCTGATTCAGTAGATTGGGGGTCGGGTGGGGTGGGGGACCTGGCATGTGTGGCTTGGAGAAGCCTCTCAGCAAATGTTCTTTCTTATCGTCTTCCTCCCCGTCTTCGTCTGTACTGTCTTTGTTCCTCTGCCTCTGTCGTGTACCACAGAATTACACACTCACTCTCTCCCTCTCCACACACACACACAGTAACCTGGAAAAAGGAAAGAATTAGGGAACCCTGGGAGTAATATCCGGTTCAGTGAAACTGGGTCTCTGCCATTTGCAAAATAGGAAAGTTTCATGAAAAAATCGTGAAGAGCCTCTCCAGCTAAAAAATGTTAAGATTCAAACTCCTTACTGAGATTCTTGTAATTATAATGGAAAGTGTGTGAGATTTTACTTACCTTAATAGTACCTACCTTTGGCTAGAACTGGATTTTCTAAGTCCACATGGCAATTTATGAATATTTTATTTTAAAGGCATAGCAATTATTACCACACTGGATATTCTAAAAGAACTCAGGGCATAAGGAGACTTGGGAAAATAAATAGCCAGGCATCCTTCAATGACTGTCTTTGATCTTGCCTCCAGCTTCGGCCAGGGTCCCTTCCTAGATGCTTATTATTACATATGTTCTAGACCTGCGCTGTCCAATACAATGACCACTGGCTACAAGAGTACTTGGAATATCCCAAGTCTGAACTGAGACTTACTCTAAATGAAAATACACACCAGAATGTAAAAACGTCAGCAATAATTTTGATATTGATTACAAGTTAAAATTATAATATTTTGGATGAATTAAATACAGTATGTTATTAAAACTAATGATTTCTTTTTTACATTTTATAATTGTGGTTACAAGAAATTTAAAAATCACATACATGCCTTGCATTTGTGGACTGTATTATATTTCTCCTGGACAGCTTTGCTCTAGGGTTCTTGGTGTGTTGAATGAGACAGGCTTTCATGATGGTGATATTTCTCCTAATAAACCCCAGTATTTTTTTTTTAAGTTTTTTTTTTTTTTTTTTTGAGAGAGAGAATGGGCATCCCAAATAGACTCCACAGAGTGTGGAGCCAACCCTGGGCTCAATCTCACCATCCCGAGATCACCGCCTGAGCCAAAACCAAGAGGCAGATGCTTAACCAATTGTACCACCCAAGTGCCCCAGGAAAGCCCAGTTCTGACCCAATTTATGGGCTCAAAAATCACCCAGGGCTCCTTTATGTTGCTGAATAAAACCCCAACATCTCAGCTGCACCTTTCCTGCTCTCAGAAGATTTGGTTGGACCCCCCCAGCTCCTGTTTCTGTTTCTCACTCTACCTCTCCTCACCTGTCCCACACTACAGGTACTGCTTCATTTTGTGATCTTGTCATTTCTCTCAAATTATAAACACTAATCTTTTGCGTGTAGACTGGAGATGAATGAAAAAGAAAAAAAATGAAAATATAGGTGTATGAAAAATATATTCCAGTCTGAAGATAAAAACAAATACAAACAAACACTGGCTTTCTTGTCCATCACTTGAAGGAATCCACAGAATCCAAAGAAAACTCAAAGGCATTGATTGATTACATTTGGCATTTTTCATGTCTGCTTATTTTGGTTGCCATGGAAACTGGCATTTTTGCAGGATTTCTAGGTATGACTTGTTTCTTAAGCTTGGGAGAAGTGTTTCACTATGAAGCAGACACAAAGGATGTGACTGACATTCGGGAAGGAAAAAAGCCAATTAAAATTTTTATAGTAAAATCACTTTCTAAAAATTATTTGCAGCTCAGACTGTACCAGTAAGAAAATAGAATTTACTATCTTTCTGTAAATCGTACACAAAAAGAGAAAGAACTGCTCCCGACTGATAAGGAAAAATGTAAAGATAATACTTTAAGTGAAAAAAAATACTTAGAAGAAGAATCAATTTTGATAAGTGCTGCTGGATCACATAATAGCATTTATTGAGGGCTTACTGTGAGTTACACAGCTTCCTAAAGACTTCACACACATTACTGCATTTAACCCTGGAAGCTCTGTGATGTAGGTAGTATCTGTGTCATCCCAATGTCAGGTGAGAAAAGTGAGGACGAGTCTCTGCACAAGCACAGTGTGAAGAAGGCTGCTTAGCGCCCAGCGTGGGCCAGCAGCCAGGTATGGGTTGGGTCCCAGACCTCCCTATGTGCTTAAAAAAAAAAAATTATTATTCATTTCATTTCAGTTCAGTTTAGTTTTATTTGGGAGAAAGAGAGAGTGTGCATGCACCAGCTGGGGAAGGGGCAGAGGAAGAGGGAGAAGCTGACTCCCTGATGTGTGCAGAGCACAACTTGGGGCTCTTGAGGGGCTCGATCTCACCACCCTGAGATCATGACCTGAGCAAAAACCAAGAGTTGGGTTCAAACAACTGAGCCACCCAGGTACCTCCTTCCTGTTAATTCTGAAACCTCTGGCAAACTGTTCTCCTCCCCAGCCTCCATTTTCTTATGTGTTAACTGGGATTGGGGGTCTCGTTCTCATATGGTGAGGGCTGACTTAGATAATGTATTAAAAGTCCTTCGGAAAGACTGGAACACCTGGGAGATTAATAATTATTAATACATGGTTAAATAATATAGTACTAATTTTGATGAATATTGTTGATGCCATATTGGTATTATTATATAATACAATGCTGTATAAATACCAACGACATAAATATAAGAACCCATATTATCAGGATAAGACTAACATGACTATTACTATATTATTAAGACCATAATAACTGTTCTCCTAACAGAAACCTTGAAAACAAAGGTAAAATTGGGTCTCCTGGAGATATCTTGAGTTCCCTGGCATTGGGGGCATCTAATCTTAACTTGGAAGAGACTCAGATTACGTGTATGCAGGAGTGGGGTGTGGGATAGGACAGAGTAAGGGGATGAGCAGTGAACAGGCTTTGAAAGATACAGATTCTAAATTCCTTCTCCCCTGGAGGTTTTACGGAAGAAAAAAGTCACCAGGAAAATTTAATCCTCCTGGGGAGAACTTATACTGTGTCAGAAGGAGAAACATTCTGATTACTACCCCACCCTGGCCTCACATGGTATTTTCCTTTCTAGTCTAGTCTTTGAAAGCCCGTGTAAATTCTGCCGAGATAACGATGGTCATGTCTGAGCTTTAATGTGACCTTAGAAATCTAGGATGAAAAACTGGATGGCCTGATCCAAGGTGAGGAAGTTGAGAGGTTATCTAGGCAAGACAAGCTAACATGAGCTTGGGTGTGGATTATCTGCACTGGATGTTCCAGGATATCTAAACGCACAGTAGGCAGGCAGGGAGGCTCATGGGTGCTTAGTAACTCGCAGTCAGAAGATATGAAGCTGCACTATAGAAGGTTGTTTATAAGGGAAATTTTATACAACCCGTAGAGGTACAAAGGCTTCTATTTTTTCATTTCTTACTTTTAGACACAAGGCTTCCTGAACACAAAACTAAAGGTGCATAAAACAAGAAATGCTGCATCCCAAATTGGGGCGCTGAGCATGGAGGCTTTGGAGCAGTCATTTGAGGACAAGGGTTGGCTGATTCTCTGGGAGTTCTAGAGGCAACCAGATACTCAGCATTACCCAGGTCATTTGGGAATTTCCATTTTAGCTCCTCTACTCCCTGTGTCATTGGGAGCACATCAGTTAAACCATTCGAACTCATTTTCTTTCTCCGTGAAACTGGAATCACACCTTGCTTTCCTCCCAGAAAATGAAAAAATAGAAGCCTTTGTACCTACAATGAAGGCTGTCTCTGAGGGAAAGGAGGGAGCCCTTGGGAATAGGTGGGTGGGTTCCACATCTCACAGCAATCCCTAGTGAGCTCACACACCCCTGGGCTGCAGATCATGGCCTCACGCTGTCGACAGGAGAGACAGAGGAAAACACTGAAGTCTAATGGCTCAGAGAGCCAGTCCAAAAAAAAAAAAAAAAAAAAGACAAACCTGGGTGGAAATCTTTTCTTTGCCCGAGCCTGGAGTTTTCCATCTAAATAAATACTGTAACAGTATTTCTGCCATGGGGTTGTTGGGAAGTTTTTAAAAGGGAACATGAAAATGTATTCCATAAGCAGTATCAAGCATCTCCGGCATGCCAGGCAGCATTCAAAGCGCGGAGGACGCCTTCCTTAGGGGATCCCTTAAGAAGACATGGTCTCTTACGCATAACAAGCTTACATATTACTGGGGACAGGCAGGGGGCGGTTAGGCTGTGGGCAATGCATAAGCAAAAGAACAAAATCACTTCAGGCAGTACAAAGTTCTATGCCGAAGATGGAGCAGGGTGATGTGATAGAGTAAATGGATGTCAGAGCGTTACTTGGACCAGGGGGTCAGAGTGGGGCTGACACCTGCGGGTCCTAAGCGCTATCTCAGTGCAGGAAGAGCCAGAGCACACGGCTGCCTTCCCTGACCAAGCCCTACCATTTTGGAGGGACCGTAGCACCTCTCTGCTGCCCACAATCCATTCATTTTAGAGATGGGAAAATACAGGCTCAGAAATGACAAGGACACATGGCACAGAGGCCCCACTGTGTGTTCTTTCCTCTCCACCCCATGGTTCCATCTTCTTGGGCATTATACTTGAAGTTCAGTCAGAATGACCTGCTTACCTGCTTATTACTATCGGTGCTTGGAAAATCTTTCAGACAAATTTCTATTCATTAGATGTTGATTATGTCTAGTCTTTTTGTTTCATTTCCCTCCAGTGGAAATGCAGACCTATGAGAGAAGGATTCAGGTATGTTCATACCCCCACCCCCAACACTTTCTTTCTTTCTTTGAAATTTGGTTAATAGTGGAGAGTAAACTTCTGATACTCTCTCTCCCTTTGCCTAATGCTTCCAGTATTTTCAAGATCTTCACATTTTTAAAGAGCACAGGAAGTACAAGACATGGAAACAACCTAAGTCCATCAGTGGATGAATGGATAAAGAAAAAGTGTACCCATTATATACATATACAGGCTATATAATATATATATATGATATGTACACAGACATACACAATGGAATATCATTAAGCCATTAAAAAAAAGGACATCCTGCCATTAGCAACAACAGAGATGGACCTTGAGAGTATTTTCTAGGTGAAATAAGTCAGAGACAGATAAACAAATACCATGTGATCTCACTCACATGCAGAATCTAAAAAACTTGAACCTACAAATACAAGAAGAGATGGGTGGTTGTCAGAGAGAGGGGGTGGCTAGGAGTATGAGAAATGGGTGAAGGGGATCAAAAGGGACAAATTCCTAGTTATAAGATGAGTAAGTTCTGGGGATGTAATGTACAGTATGGTGACCATAATTAATAATACTGTATTGTATTTTTGAAAGTTGTGGAGATCTTACAAGGAAAAAATTTTGCAACTATGAGATGATGAATGTTGAATAAACTTATTGTTGTAATCATATGTTGTAATGCATATGTCAAACCATTACACTGTATACCTAAAATGAATATTATATATATATCAATCATATCTCAGTAAAACTAGGGAAAATATATCACAAAAAGGAAAACAAGAACGTAAACTCTAGAGGAGAGGCAAAGGGAGTGGAAGAACTAGCTCTGCCACCTCCTAACATGTGACTCTGGGTGAATTACTTAACTTCACTGAATCTGTTTCCTCATCTGTAAAATGGGGATTACAATGCCCACCTATGATTAAATCATAATACTTTTTTTTTTAAGATTTTATTTATTTATTTGACAGACAGAGATCAGAGGTAGGCAGAGGCAGACAGAGAGAGAGAGGGAGAAGCAGGCTCCCTGCTGATCAGAGAGCCCGATGCGGGGCTCGATCCCAGGACCGAGATCATGACCTGAGCCGAAGGCAGAGGCTTTAACCCACTGAGCCACCCAGGCGCCCCAAATCATAATACGTTTTAAAAAAGCTTTTATTATTTATTTGAGAGAGAGAGCATGAATGGGAGAAGGGGAAAGGGGAAGAGATAGGGACAAGCAGTCTCTGCTGTGAGCATGGATCCCCACCATAGGGCTTGATCCCACGACCGAGATCAGGACCTGAGATGAAACCAAGAATTGGATGCTTTAACAACTGAGCCATCCAGGCGCCCCTTGACTCATAATACTTAACATGCTTGACACAAACTAGCCACTTAAGACCAACACACACACATATACATCCTTATGAAGCAGATACTGCTATTTTCCCATTTGATGGACGAGGAAAGGAAAACACTGAGGGATTTTTATAACCTGCTCAGGGTCACTCAGGTGGTACATGAAAGAGGTGTGATTATGTCAGGATGGGATGTGCTTATTACAGTGTGTGACAGATAGTAAACATTCAATAAAGTGCAGATATTTTTGTAATCACTTTAAAGCATTTATGACTCTGCTCTGTCGGCAGTGTGTCCTGTAAATGTCAAGGGGTGATGTATCTTTCTGGAAAAATGACTAATGCTCCACCATTTCAAAGGTTTCCACTCTTTAGCGCATTTCCCAATAGCTGAACTGTCGTTTTATCATCATAGCTTAGGAGCCAAAGTGAGAATATGAATTCACATCTTGGAATTGTTTACATTCTCTCTCTTAAAACCTGGACTCTTGGAAACGCAATCATTTTTATTTTAATAAAACTGCTTTATAACTTGCTTGCCCTCTAAATTCCCTTTGCTCTTTGGGGAAGGCTGCTGACAGGCAGTGGGGTTTTGTTTTAGTCCCTGTGCTGGGATTGTAATTAACTGCCACGGAGAGGGAGATGGGGGGCGGGGTGAAGACAGCACAGAGAAGGCTAAAGACAGTGCTTTTATGCATGAGGCTGACTTTCCTGGCTCTTGTCAGAGGAAGGGGAGATTACGCTTGACCTGCTGACTTAGAGACTAGGCCCTGGATAAACAGGGAGCCCTGTCCATGCTCAAGAGTCACCCCTTGTAAAAGTGTTGAATGTGTGGAAAATTGGCAGTGTAGGGTCTGCAGGACCTCTGCCTTTCTGAAACCTCTTGAGTTTGCTCTCTTTAAATCATCATCAGTTTATAGTTACCAGTCTCCAGACCGACAGGCTTCTCCCTATGAACGTAGTTTGTCATCATGTCGTTACTACAGTTAAAGGAGTCTGCCTCCCTTGAAATGTTACGTTGCCCGAGGGAAAGTTAAAACCAATGAAATGTTTTTAGACGGTGATACCTGGATGGAATCTTAAGAGTGCTGTGTTTGTCAATGCGAAGGCAGAGAACCACCTCTGTGGGGACTGCCTGGACCGTCTGCTAGAATTCCAAGTCCTGGCTCTCACTGTGCCTGCTTTAGCAAAATCCACAGATTGTGGACTCAAAGGTCTCAATTTTTAATAAGTTCCCCCAGATTTGAGAGATACAGATATGAAGAAAGAGATTCAGTCATCTGAATTACAAATCGAGATACTGAGACACTTAAATTTGTCCCCGAGGAGGGATAAACACAATGCCCTGGTCTTCTGACTCTCAAACAAATGTTTTTATTTTGTTTTGTTCTGTTTGTCTGCTTTTATGATATCATATTCCTTTTAGCTTCACGGTAAAAGACTTCCTCCATAAATTTTACACTGGGGTCTGGTTATCCAAGGTTTTTAAGGCTTAGCTGAGAGGCAAGGGGTTCCGGCAGATCCAAGCTTTATTATTGCTGAACCCAGGAGAAATAGATTTTTAGGAAAATAAATGATTAAGATTTAATAGTAATGTCAAGGAAGAAGAGACAGATTTAAAAAAATGATAGGATATCAGTTTTTGATCGATAGCTTGATCAGGAACATTTATTTTTGTTACTATACAAAGAGTTATCTAAATAGGGCAACTTTGTGCTGACACGGCAGTCTCTGGTTTGCAGGGAGAGGAAATGTCTTACGTGTCAGATATTTGAAAATGCTTTCCTATTCATGATCCCCTATTTGATATCCACATCACTCTGGAGAAGTAAGTGTTAGCATATCCAACTATGAGATGAGATTCAGAGAAGTAAAGAGACTTCCCTAAGCCTAATTAGTAACTGATTCACATGCAGAGCATATTAGAAAATTTTACTACAAAGAACTGTTTAGGAGTTTACCATGTGCCAGGAATCTCTCTGAGCACTTGATAGGAATTTTCTCATTTAATCATCACAATGGCTTTTTATACTTGTCTAATTTGACCCTCATCACAGTAACAAGTTACTGGTGAAGAAGCTAAGGTATAAGGAAATGAATCACTTTTCATTCATTCCTCTGCTCATTCAACAAACCCGTGATAAGCATCTCAGTTCTAGACATTTATTTAAGCTGTAGGGATATAGAGGTCTGGTATGACTCTGCTTTCGTGGAGATGACACTGGACAATAGAAATAAGCACTAAACAAGGAAATGGATAAATACATAAATCACTATGAAATGAATCAAAATAGACTGTGGGAGTAACTGGACATGGCAAGTATTATGTCTTGGACACTGGGGCAGATGAAAGGTACTGGAGCTGACACCCGAAAAAGGTATACGGCTGCCTGGGGAAAGGGGGAAAAGCCCCTAAATGTAATCAGCCTAACTTTTAATCCAGCGAAGAGGATGGAACAGAGTCATCTGGGGGTGAGGAGGGGGAAGCAGTGGGAGAGGAGTCAAAGAGAAGTGGAAGAAACATCCTGTAATAGTAGGGAAAATCCTTTGACTTTGAGAAAGGTAGAGAGTCACAGACGGTTTTAAGCAGGGCAGTGAGCTGAAGTGATGTACTTTAGAAAGCTTGGTCTGTACCAAAGCGGGGAGATCCCATTCAGGGCACAGTGGAACTTGGCCAGGGTCATACAAGTGATGGGGAGGTAGTGGGGTTGCAGGTAGTCTCAATATTTAGATCTGGTTTTCTGAGCCAGGCTTCCTAAGGAGGCAGACATCAGTCTTACCAGCCTGCTATCCTCACCTTCTATGAATCCTGTGCTCCAGGCCCTCCTGCCACACACAAGAGAATCTCCATAAGGACAGGGTTTGTTGCTCTCCCCAGCAACCGGCAGAGAGGAGCCACTGGGGCAGGGCAGCAGGCAGAGCCCTTTTCAGGGCTGTGACCCTACGTGGCCTCACTCACCTTGGACTTCTCTTGATGCAGCTCTATCTGGATATCTGTGAGCTTGGTCCTGAGGTCTTCATTGGCAGCTTGAAGGGCGACGATGAGCGCTTCGGGCTTCTCGCCCTTATTTCGCCCTTTCTTAGACATTGTTCCTTTCTGAAGGGAGTCTTGTTTGTGAATGCCTTTCAAACAGGTGCTGCCATGTTACTGCTTTGTATCGTGGGTGCGATGTTTTCAGCATCTACTGAGTGGTGCTCCTTGGTAAGGTCTCCTCAGGTGCTGCCCTGGAAGCCCTGGGAAGAGGCAGAGATGGTGATTATGGCTGTGGCAGGGACCTGTGCTAAGGGCCAGGCAGGGTCTCTCAGCCTGAAGTACTTGTATAATCCTGCTCCTGAGGGCTCCTGCCCCCAGATCCTCTCATCCACTAGGCACATGAATTTAGAGCCATCTTTCAAAAGATGTGGTCTGGGCCTTTCAATGCCCTGCTCAAAATCCTCCAAAGACCTGTAAGTATTTGAATATATTTTTCACATCTCGGAGTGCATTTTAGGTCTAAACCTGCCTATTCCCCTAGCTTATCTCCTCCATTTCACTCACTTACTCTCCAGCCCTAAGAAATCCCCTTTATGGGGTGCCTGGGATAGCTAAGTCAGTTAAGCATATGACTCTTGATTTCCACTCAGGTCATGATCTCAGAGTTGTAAGGTTGAGCCCCACTGCCACATCAGGTTCCATGCCCAGTGTGGAGATTCTATTTCTCCCTCTCCCTTCAGTTCTCTTTCTAAAAGGGGAAAAAAAAAAAAAAAAGCCCTTTATTTATTTATTTTTAAAGTAGGCTTCGTGTTCAGTGTGGAGCCCAATGTGGGAGTTGAACTCATGGCCTGAGATCAAGAGTCGGTGGCTTAACTGACTGAGCCACCAAGGCACCCCGGAAATGCTCTTTCATTTTGTGATTCTTGCTCCCTTCCCATAAAGACTTTCCCCACCCTGTTCATTTCTCTCCATGTTCTGCCCAGCCTCCTCACGAGTGCTCCCTTGTGTCCTCATTCCCACACCCTCAGACACATACATGTTAGTTTGGCTAACTTTTATGACCTTTCAGGTCTCAGCTTCCATATCAGTTCCTCCTGGAAGAACCTCTAGATTATTACATGCCCTCATTATTTAATGGTGGTCACACCTCCATGAATCTGTAAACTTTGTGAGGGCAGGAATACATTATTCCTATTTATAACTTGCTTCTCAGACTCCATCTTAAGACCTGCGACATACCAGGTACTTAACTGGTATTTGTGAAAGGAAGTCAACTACGTGATGACTACGTGTTGCCCTATAGAAAGTCCACAGTTTAAGAAAATCCCATATACAAAGAGCTAGAATCATACAATGGATAAACTATGGGGGGGGATTAATTGTACTGTGTTAACTGAGTGACTCATTTACTCATTCAGTCAATATTGTTAGAGTTCTGTCTTTATGCTGTGGGAGGTACACTATGTTGAAATTGAAAATAAGAGTCCCGAGACAATAAATAAATAAATAAATAAATAAAACCTTTATGTCTCTATCTACCTTTTTTTTTTTTTTTAAGATTTTATTTATTTATTTGACAGAGAGCTCACAAGTAGGCAGAGAGGCAGAGAGAGAGGGGGAAGCAGGCTCCCCGTGGAGCAGAGAGCCCGATGCAGGACTCGATCTCAGGACCCTGAGATCATGACCTGAGCCGAAGGCAGAGGCTTAACCCACTGAGCCACCCAGGTGCCCCTCTATCTACCTATCTTCATCGTTATCATTATCATCACCATCACCTATCTGATAACTGCCTTTAAAAAAATAAATACTACTTGTTTCAGAGTAGACAAGGACTCCTCCCTCCAATGCGGTGACTAAAGAATCTCCTTGAAGACGGTGGCATTGCCTGGAACTTGAGGAGTAGGATGTTAACAGATGTAGAAACAGATGAGGCATCCTGAGTGAACGAAATGCAGGTGCTGAGATACAGGGAAAACACACACACACACACACACACACACACACACACACGCACACACACGCACACACACACACACACACACACACACAGCAAGTATTTTGTGGGGAAAGAGGAGGTCTGATCAATTAACCCAGAATATAGTTGATGGGCATTAATGCTGGAAAGGTTGCCTGGAAATGACAGATTGCGGAAGACCTGGGACACAAACCTTAAGATTTTGGAATCCCCGCCCCCCGCCCCCGTAAGCAGTGGGTAAGCTGCTGAAGTTCTTGGCAGGTGGATACCCTAACAGGGAAATGCTTTGGTGTGGTTATTCTGGTGGCAGAGTGGGGAGAAACTGGGGACATGGAAACTGCATAGAAGGCTACTGAACTTGCCAAGGTGAAAGATGATGCAGCCTTAAACAGAACAGTACCAATAAGAGAAAAAAAAAAAAGAAGAGGAATGTGTCTTAATTTACAAATTCTTAAATGTGGGGCGCCTGGGTCACTCAGTGGGTTAAGCCTCTGCTTTCGGCTCAGGTCATGATCTCAGGGTCCCAGGATCGAGTCCCGCGTTGGGCTCTCTGCTCAGCGGGAACCCTGCTTCCTCCTCTCTCTCTGCCTGCCTCTCTGCCTACTTGTGATCTCTCTGTCAGATAAATAAATAAAATCTTTAAAAAAAAAAACCCAAATTCTGAAATGCTTCACAGGAACGAGGAGGTCAGAAAAATATGGATACTAAACTGTTAATGTCAATGTGAAAAACATGACGAGATACTAGAGAAAGTTTCTCACACAACCTTTTAGAAAATTGGGTACTGTGTACAGGGAGGTGCTTCAGTCCAAAACTAAGGGGAATTCCTACTGGTCACCCATATGCTCCAGCAGCTGCTGTTCTCTCAAGCCCCCTGGTATTCAGCCTGGAGGACCATGCTGGGATCCTGGGCTTTGTGCCATCCCCACATGAGCACCGGGGCCATGCCCTTTACGGTGTGACCCTAGGGGAAGGGATAGGAAGAGGTTAGAAGGTAAGGAGGACCAGTCTGTCTCCAGAAGTCATGGAACTGTCCACCATATTCTACCTTAAGCTGGATGTTGGAGTCGTTCTTCATGCATATTTTACAAATGTTACCAGATCACTGAAGTACATAGCTGGGAGATGTCGAAGGGGCTACCATTCTTTGTTTCTAGAACTGAAATGAATTAACAAGGATTTATCAGATTTTTATGACCAATACCACTAGGCACAAAGATAAATGAGACAGTGTTTAATTTCAAGCAGATGCTAAGGGAGTGAACTCACATGTTTTTGTTTAACAGGTTTCTCTTCCTCTTGCTGATCTCTAAATGTTGCTGGTCCCCTGGGCTCCCCAAAGCTATCTACACTGGCTCCACCTAGAAGTTTATGACTCCCCATTTTATATCCATAGACCCGACCATTCCCCAAACCGCGACTCAAATATTCAACATCTTACTTACCACATCTATTTGGATATCTGACTGGTGTATCAAACATAACCTAACATGGATGTCTTTATTACTAGGCCGTCATAGCCTCATTCTCTCCAGGTTTTCCCATATCAGTAAATGCACCATCATGGGCCCAGTTGTTCCAGATCTAAGCTTAGAAGCCCTCCTTTCGGGGTACCTGGGTGGCTCAGTGGGTTAAGCCTCTGCCTTCGGCTCAGGTCATGATCTCAGGGTCCTTGGATGGAGCCCCACATAGGGTTCTCTGCTCAACAGGGAGCCTGCTTCCCCCTCTTTGCCTGCCTCTCTGCCTGCTTGTGATCTCTCTCTCTCTGTCAAATAAATAAATAAAATCTTAAAAAAAAAAAAAAAAAAGAAGCAGCTCTCCTTTCTTATTTCCATCATTCCTCTTCTCTAGTCCACTAGGGGTCCTGTTTGTTTTTCCTATAAAATATAATTCCCGGGGCGCTTGGGTGGCTCAGTGGGTTAAAGTCTCTGCCTTCGGCTCAGGTCATGATCCCAGGGTCCCAGGATCGAGCCCCGCATCGGGCTCTCTGCTCAGCGGGGAGCCTGCTTCCTCTTCCTCCTCTCTCTGCCTGCCTCTCTGCCTACTTGTGATCTCTGTCTGTCAAATAAATAAATAAATAAAATCTTTTAAAAAAAATATAATTCCCTTTGGTCAACTTCTCTCAACCCCCTACGGTGCTTTCAGAACATAGAGAAAGGAGGAATTTGAGAAAAACTTCAGTCACTTCATAGCTTTGTGGTCTTCCTGGATGAAGAAAGGGCTTTTCTGATTAGAGATACAGGAATGGCAGAGAAAGAGACTGAGAAGTACTGGAAGTCACAAATTTGCCAGATGCATTTAGAGAAGGTTGGTAACAGGGAGAAGACAAACTGGATTAGATTGCATAGGTCCCTGCGTGACTGATGGTTAGATTTCATTGACAATGATTAGATTTCATTATGTAGAAAGGAAGCATTTGAACATAAGTGTAATGACAAGAGCTCAGAGTGACTGCTTTGAGCTTGACATTGGACTAAGCACACTTGACATACTGCTCTCATTTCAAGCTCCCTAAAAATAGGGGGGAACGAGTCACAGAAAGATGAAGTAACTTGCCTAAAATGACAGGGTCATAGTCAATGAGGCCTTCATGCCAGACTGGGATCCAGGCTGTGATGCCCAGGTTTGCACTGTCCCACGTTTGCATTTCAGAGAGGAAGCTTAGGCAATGTGATGGATGGTGAGTTCCCAGGGAGAGTCATATATCCCAGGGAGAATATGGTAGACAGAAAGCAGGAAATCAGGCTTCTTCATTAGTCCAGGTGGGCAGAATACAACACTGAAGCTACCCATGGCCAGAGGGATGAAAATGAATGTGGCAACTCTGACACACGGAGACTTTGACTGAATCATGTCTTCCTTTTAAACATCATTACTGGCTTGAACATTCTTCTCTGCCATGGTAAATAATGAGTACCAGCTTTCTTGCTGGTATTCCTTGCGGCAAAAATGTGCAGTGCCATAGTCATATTTTACATTTTAATCTGTAATCCTTTCTCCAAAAATATAATACTATGTGCCTGACTTCATGTATTTTTTTGTCTGGGAATTATTTTTAACTTAGTCACATAAGGGCTAGGGAAAAGAAGAGGGTTAAAAAACTAGAAACATGTTCAAGACAGAAAAAAAAAAATCACAGAAAGTTCCTGATAGCGTCAGCTCATGGATACTGTAAGGTGAGCATCCATTCATATCATCATAAGGATGATCCTTACGTCCTCCTGGTGAAGGCGAACTTTGAGAAGCCTTTTCTGGCAATCTCACATTTCTCATGTAGAATTTTACTACCGTGCTTCTGTCACCCTGTGCTGCTTCCCCCACCCCCACAAACCCTTTTGGACAGCTTTACTGAGATAGAATTCACATATAAAATTTGCCCTTTAAAAAAAAGTGTATTAATTCAGTAGTGTTAGCATATTCTCACTATTGTACAATTGTCACAACAATAAATTTCAGAACTTCTTATCACCCCAAAAATAGACCCTATACCTGTTAGTAGTCATTCCCTATTCCTCACCAAACTCTCACAGCCCTAGGCAATCACTAATCTATTTTTCGTCTCTATGGATTTGTCTATCTTGAACATTTTTTATCAAATGTAATCATACAATATATGACTGGCTTTCTTTCACTGTAGCAGAATAATGGTCAAGGTTCATTCATATTATAGCATATACAGATATTTCATTTCTTTTCACTGCTGCATAATATTCCATTGTATGGCTAAAACTGCATTTCATTTATCCAGCCATCGCCTGAAGGACAAGTGTGCTGCCTCTTCTTAAGTGGCCTGAGGTGAGCCTTCCAAAGAAGCTACCAGCCAGAAGACCTCTACATAGACAAAAAGTCTCACTGTGCATTCATGAACCTGACACAGCAAAATAAATGCCTTTTTTTTTTTTTTTTAAAGAGAGAGAGAGAGAACATAAAGGAGGGCACAAACGTATTACTCCAAGCAGATGGAATGTTTCTGGACCACCCCAGGAACCTGTGCAATGACAATGTCTGACCCAGCAGGTTATCTGGATTCAGGAGGAATAGAAGCCTTGTTCACTGAAGGGCCAATCCTCTTAAAGGTATCAGATAATTAAGAGATAACCTCTCAGGAATCCTTGCATTTTAAAATATGGATCATTGTTTGAGAGTAAACCTTAATATAGAAGTGGATTATTGGGGGCGCCTGGGTGGCTCAGTGGGTTAAAGCCTCTGCCTTCGGGTCAGGTCATGATCTCAGGGTCCTGGGATCAAGCCCCGCATCGGGCTCTCTGCTCCGCGGGGAGCCTGCTTCCTCCTCTCTCTCTCTCTCTCTCTGCCTGCCTCTCTGCCTACTTGTGATCTCTGTCTGTCAAATAAATAAATAAAATCTTCAAAAAAAAAAAAAAAAGAAGTGGATTATTGATGCAAGAATTATAGTCATCATTCATTCATTCACTCATTCAAACATTTAGAAGAAATATAAAGTAGTGTTTGGGAGTAGATCTTACCAAATCTTTGGTATGGTTTGCTAAAATCTCCTGGTAAGTTTTAGCAATTCTAGAGCTCCATCTCTTTAGATTTTGATGTAGTAGTTGCCAGGTGATTCTGATGCCAGACCATTTTTGAGAATTTCTGGTTAGGAGAATGGGCTATGGGTCAGACATACTTGAATTTAAGTTCCACCTCTCTGTTTAATAGAAGTGGGTCATGAATAAATTTCTAGTCATCTAGGACTCAATACACCTTATCTCTGAAATGGGGTTGAGGGGAAGGGGGATATCATATAGGACTATGACATTGGACTATTTGACAATTAAATGAAAAAGTGTGATAGTCTCATAGAGTTCATGACAAACGGTTACCACTTACTGAGTGCTCTCTTTGTACTAATGGCTAAGGTGGAGGAAACAAAATAGTCTATAATAGAAGCGCTGTCCTCAACATCCTTAAATTGAGTAAGAATGATGGAAGATATGCAAAAAATAATTCAAGAGCCACATTTAAGGAAGGCCTCAAATATGAACAAAGCTATTCTTATTCTTGGTTCTCTACAGACTCATTTAGGCACCGATACAAAACCTGAGAGAGGGAGACCACACAATTCTTTGTCAGATGTATGGCCACATATTTGGACAAGAATGTGGCCACTATTTATTGAGCACTGTTCTTGGCTTTTCATAGATGTTAAAAAATCTAAGCATCATTCCTATCCTCCAGTGGCTTCCAGCCTATAAAAGGAGACAGGTGTTTATAAAGAAAGAACAAGTTCTAGAAAGCCATGACTGATATAGTTGGTAAATGCTGGGGTAGTGCCTTACTTTGGATTAAGGAAGACAAACACTTATTAGAGAACGTGTCATGTGAGCTGAGCCTGAATGAGGCTGAGTACCTTACTGGGTTCTTCCTCCGTGCCAGGCACTCTGTTAAGGTACACTAACGTTAGGTACTAACTCATTGAACTGTTCCAATTCACCCTTTCAGATATTTACTCTTATTATTTCTTAGACAGGTAACTGAGGATAAGAGAGGTTAGTTAACTTGAAAAAGTTACACAGTTAAGAAATGGCAGAGCTACAACTCAAAGACACATCTGTCAACAGTCTCCAAAGCTGCTGCTAGTGTTTTTTGTTTTTTTGTTTTGTTTTGTTTTGTTTTTTGAGAGAGAAAGAGCATGCACATGCATGGGCCTTGGGGAGGGATAGAGGGAGAGGGAGAAAGAGAATACCAAGCAGGCTCCACGCCCAGCAAGAGCTGACACACCGCTGGATCTCACAGTCCTAAGATCATGACCCAAGCAGAAATCAAGTAGGACACCCCCACCCAAAGCTTCTTAACACATTAACACTTTCTTGAAAGACACGAAGGGTTCAGCTCTGGTTGTAAGTAGGCTAAAGAGATGGCAAAGGTGTGCAAATATCCGCTGGGGGCTTACAAAATAGAATGGTAGAACGTAGTGGTTAAAAGATTGGACTCTGAAATCAGAAAAACTGGCTTTGAATGAACCTCCCTAGCTGTATATTCTTAAGAAATTACTTAAACTCTCCAAGCTTCTGTTTCTTTATTATAATACGGGGAAAGGGATATATTTACTGCAGTGAGCTCTTGCAAGGAATAAATGAGCTAAAATGTGTCGAATGATTAGTAAATTATTATCACCATCATTACCATGGTTATTCTTTTTCTATTTTTCTAACTATCCATGAAAAGCCAGCTTAGGTTTTAAGAGAAGAAGAAACACATTTATCACCTGTTCATGTTAAAAAGACAGGCCAGGAAAAGCACAGACATCCCCGGGAAGTCTAATGGAATTCATGGTTATGCTTTTCAGGCAATGGGAGCTGCGTTGACAGGATCAGTATGCCCAGGAGTCTTGGCTTTGTCGCTGGTTTTGCCCTAAGCTATAAGCTGGATAAAGTCATTATTAATCTTGGAGTTTCCAATAAGGCTGTTGCCTTGGAGTCATGATTTGCAAAGCAATTGTAATACAAAAGGGCTAAAGTTCATATGTGTGAAGCTAAAAGCTTCACCACTGCTCTGTGATTAATATTTGGGTATTTCCACTCTACCAAAGCCTTGGGAGTTTGTTTCGGCCATTCCCCCTTTTTTTCTAAAGATGATGGCTTGAGTCAAATGTTGTTAATGTTTAAAGTGAAAGAATTAAACTGCTTGCTTGATTCCTGGTGACCTGGCCGAGATACATCAGCACTCCTTAAACCTTTCTCTATTCAAGCAGAAAGTCTCACTACGCATCAGACACCGCAATTTGATATAAAAGACAGGAGGATGCTGTTTAAGCCAGTCCAACCCTGGAGTCCTAGTTTCCCTATATAAAGGGAATGTGGTGGTGTGGCTACAGAGTCAAAGACTTTACCCATTAAACATCTGTTAGAAGAAAAGGAATCTGAATGGCTGACATTCAGCATGGTAGTGATTATGCATGTTCAGGATTGTAGGGTACCAGGCGTATATGTCTTCTTATGTTTGTTTTTCTCTCTCTCTCCTTGTCGTGCCCTCTTTATCACCTAATAATAGTAGCAATTATTATTATAAATTATTTAAAGCTAACATGTTAAGGGACACCTGGGTGGCTCAGTTGGTTAAGCCGCTGCCTTTGGCTCAGGTCATGATCCCAGCGTCCTGGGATCAACCCCTAAGCCTGGAACCCTGCTCAGCAGAGAATCTGCTTGTCCCTCTATCTCCCTGCGCCCGTCTGTCCTCTCTTTCTCTCAAAAACAAAAACAAAAAAAGCCCCAAACTTATTACTCCCAATGAATGTGGTTTTCTTTTTGATCTCAGGTTTAAAACTTCACATCAGAAATATACTTCATAACATGTAGAATAAGAGAGGCTCTCAGCACACATATAAGAGACATCTAACCTCTTTAAGAGGGCTTCTTAGGAAACTTGGTAGAAGTGATGTCAAATCTGGGATCCAAAGCAAGGAGGATTCACCCAGAACTGTTCTATCCCGCAAACCCTTGGCTCTGCTCATGCATGCCTTTCCCTTTCTCAACATCCTGGTGAACTCCATCCCATTCATCCTTTTTTTTTTTTTTTTTTTAAGTTTTTTTTTTTTTTTTGTGGGGGAGGGGCAGAGAGAGAGGGAGAGAGTCTCAAGCATACTCTGGGCTGAGCACAGAGCCTGGCATGGGGCTCCATCTCATGACCAAGGGATCACAACTTGAGCAGAAACCAAGAGTTGGTGGCTTAACTGACTGCACCCCCCCCATACCTCTTTCTAAGCATCCTTTAGGGCCCAGGTCTGATGGAATCAGTTATTCCCTCATCTGGGTTTCCATTTTCACTTTGAAGATACTTTGTTAAAGTATTCAGCACTCATTCCTCAATTCATTTACTCATCAATTGACATAAACTGATGAAACATCTTGAGCAGGGGATGTCTGTGCTAAACTTAAGAGACAGAGTCCTTTTTCTTCCCAGAGGAGGAATCAGCAGTTTGTACAGTGTGACAGTTGCATATATGATAGTAGATAGGAATCACAGGTGTCTTGGTGGGTCAGGAAGGACTGCTTAGGGAAAGTACTAAAAAAAAAAAAAAAAAAAAAAAAGATGTGCCAGCAAAGGATTGGAGGAGGAAATAAGAATGTCCCCGGTTGGGGTGCCTGGGTGGCTCAGTGGGTTAAGCCTCTGCCTTCGGCTCGGGTCATGATCCCAGGGTCCTGGGATCGAGCCCCGAATCCGGCTCTCTGCTCCGCGGGGAGCCTGCTTCCTCCTCTCTCTCTCTGCCTACTTGTCATCTCTGTCAAATAAATAAATAAACCTTTAAAAAAAAAAAAAAAAGAATCTCCCCGGTGGACAGAGCCCTGAGTATGAAGGTCTTCAGGTAAAAGAGAATATGAATGATGCTGTAGAGAAACATACAGGCAAGAGCTTGGAGGGGAAAAGCAATCTTTTCAGAAAGACAGGCAGAGAGCAGCTGGTGGAGGACAGTTTCAGCTACATTAAAGGAGATGGACTTCACAGCCATAGCATGTGTAGTTACTGAAAGATTCATACAGGTAAGTGGCCTGACCACATTTTGAATTCAGTAACAATCCTCTGGCAACTGAGGATGGAACAGATTAAAGGGGTAAAAGAAATGCAGAAAGGAAAGTTTGGAGCCTGTGGTCATAATTCATTTAGACTGTAGTTATTTTTCATTTACACTGTATTTATTTTTTAGGTGACTAAGTCCCACTTAAGGGTAAAACTGTGTTTTATCCACCTTTGTCCTTAGGGGACCTGTCAAGTGACCACCATGAAGTCCAACTGAATTAATACTGATCTGAATCCGAGGAAAATACTGAAATTGAAGGATGTGTTTCACAATTTCTACAAAAATCATTTATAATTAGGTCTATTATGGGAAATTTCTTTTACTTTGCAGGAGCCCTTGAATGACTGTTTTGATTTCAGGCAAAAGTTAAAGCTTGGTGTAACAGTTAAATAAACAATAAAATTAAATGAATTTTTATTTAAGCCATGTGTTGAGATTTCATAATCCTTGCTGCTATCCATCATACCCCCAAGCTTAATTTCACTCCTCAGCACTGAGTAAGTCATCTTGCACTGTACTCTTTTGTCTGGGTTTAGAAGACTTTCATAAGGGCTAGTTAAGCAAAGTAACTCTCTCAGTGCTATATTGTATTATTTGCATTGTCCTTTCTTTCTGGATTCGAAGTGTTTCACAACTACTAGAACGAGAAGTACCAACTTCATTGCACATAGGGGAGAAATCCCAAGCACAGCAGGAAACTATTACATATTCAAGGTCAGATAGCAAGAAGTATGCCTCAGAGACCCTTCCCCAAGGCAGGCATTCACCCTGTATGGACCTCTTATTAAAAACAAACTGGTAGATTAAGTTAAAGAAGAAAGCCCGAATCACTGAAAGAAGTGGTCTTCAGATAATTATAAGTGATAGCAAGCTTTTCTATTTTAGGTATAAGTGAAACATATATAACCTATTCTGTTTCCTTGTTTTCAAAGACCTTGAATTTAAAAAAAAAGAAAAAACTATCATAAAGGCACTTTTGCAAAGTGTCACACAGGAGCAGAAATTCTATATATAGGAGGTCAATCAGGTGTGCCTGCTATTAAGAAAGGGGGGTGCAGAACAGTATCTGTATTAAGATTTACACTAGGGCACCTGGGTGGCTCAGTCAGTTAAGTGTCTGCCTTAGGCTCGGGTCATGATCTTAGGGTTCTGGATTGAGCCCCGCATCAGATTCCCTGCTGAGCTATTCTCCCTTTGCTGACTCCCCACCTCCTCCCCCCCTAGTCCTCTCTCATGAACTCTCTCAAATAAATAAAATCTTTAAAAAAGAAGATTTATGCTGATTAATATGACTTAAGTAGAAGCACATCAAGTTTGAATAAAACAACTTCTGGATATACTGTGTGGTTTGAGTAGAACTGCATTTAATTTTCCACATTCTACTGAAGAGAATCTGGCTGTCACTATTTTCCCTATGTTATAAGACAGCATGATGTAGTATAATATTACAGAGCAATACAGACTATTATACTTTTTAAAAGATTTTATTTATTTATTTGACAGAGAGAGAGATCACAAGTAGGCAGAGAGGCAGACAGAGGGTGGGGGGGGGAGCAGGCTCCCTGCTGAGCAAAGAGCCCAATGCGGGGGCTTGATCCCCGTACCCCGAGATCATGACCCAGGCCAAAGGTAGAGGCTTAACCCACTGAGCTACCCAGGCACCCTGAGACTATTCTTTTTTTAACATTTAGGATTCTGTTTTGGATTCTGTCCCAAAGACCAATGTATAACTACATTATTTTTAAAGATTTTATTTATTTATTTGACAGAGAGAGATCACAAGTAGACGGAGAGCCAGGCAGAGAGAGAGAGAGAGAGAGAGAGGGAAGCAGGCACCCCACTGAGCAGAGAGCCCGATGCGGGACTCGATCCCAGGACCCTGAGATCATGACCCGAGCTGAAGGCGGCGGCTTAATCCACTGAGCCACCCAGGTGCCCCTAACTACATTTTTTTTTTCATTTGATGGGATCTTGGAACCAAGACCGTAAGAAGGACTAATGGAAGGTAGTTAGCCTAACCCCAATGTTAAGTTATATGCTTATAAGGTTATAAGGAAATATAATTTTGTATTATATTATAGTATAAGGAAAATAATTTTAAAAACAGATCAACAATTCTCTCTCGAACCACAGTTAAACCACAGTTACTATGTTAGAGTTGAAGATGATGCACAATGTTTGTACCAAACAAAATTGCATGTACTATGTGCCAGAGGAGTGGGGAAAACACACGCACACATGTACACACACATGGACAAGAGAAAGTGCAGCAGGATGGCAAGGACCATCTTTCTTTGGCTCCTTGTTGAATTTCAGTGCCTAGCAGTGCCAGGCACAAAGTAGATGCTGAATAAGAATTTCTGAATAATTAAATGACTTCAGCAACAGAGAAGTCCTTATGGTTAAGGCTGGGACATGAAGGATGAACAGGAGGAATCAAGGACAGACAGGTAAGTGTGGGGAATAAATTATAGATCACAATGTCTGGTGGGCAAAGTTAATTGTGGGGAACCAATGGATGGACAACTGGAAAAATAAAGAAAGAATAAATCACGCATGTGCTGACTGCCTAGATACTGAATTTATGTATTTTTTAATAATTACAGAGAATCTGATAAATATTTTTAAGAGGAGAGACATGATCCAATTTTTTTAAAGGAAGATTAATCTTGAAGTTGTGTGCTGGGCAGAATGGAACAGAAAGGACTAGAAGTTAGAGGTCCAGATAGGAATCCATTGCCAATATTCAGAGAGAAAGGGAGGACTTTGGATTAGGATGGAGGGAAGAGGGCTTTTTCTTCTTTAAGCTAAAAGAACTCATTCATCTCCCCACCATCATTTTCTTCATCCTCACTCAAAACCTTTTCTCTTTATTGAGCACTCAGTATGTGCTGGGCACTGCACAATGCATGTGCACCTGCCCATTTCAAACTTAAAGCAAGCTATGAGGCGCACGTGCTTACTGTTCTCCATTTATCATTGAAAGAACTAAGTTGACAGGAGACCCGTTCCCTCACTTAAAGTCACAGAGCAAGGTAAATGGTATAACTAAGGTGTGTGTGAGCCTGAAGCTTCTTACAGACTTGAGTCCCTATACTTCTCTCATCTGGTGTGTAGTGTTTGTAGAGTCCACATAACGTGCTGATTTGGGGAAGTAATGCCAGAAAGAAGAAAAGATCAAAGATGACAACCAACGCTTGTACCTCGAACATTAGAAGAATGTGGTACCATCCGCAAACTTGCAAAGATGAAAGGAGTCACACATGTGCTTAGAAATATTAAGACCTAATATTTTCAGGGTGCTTAATATAAGCCAGGCAGTATACTAAATAACATATATTAATTTTCTCATTTAATCCACAACATTATAAATACTACAGATTGGGGGGGGGGAGCCCAAAAAAGATATGCGGATTGTGCAACAAAAGTGTGCTGGAAGCCAACAGCAAAGTCAAGACACAACATGGACAGCGTCGCTCCAGAGCCCGTTTGCCCAGTCACTATGCTGTACCAGAAACATGTCAGTTTGTTTTTAGAGAAATCACATTTCAGGGTGCACAGTAGTATCTTTTAATTATTTATTATTTACCTACTTTTAGAATTTTTCTCCCACCTATTCGAAAACAATTCCCAAGGCCTCAATCAGATAAATGCACTTTAACATAATGAGATTTAAGACATTTAACATGAAGTCGACAGTACGTGTGTACACATGTATAGAGACAGGTGTTTAAATTGCAATAGTTTTCTTTGAGTAGTAGATGATGGGAGATCTAAGTTTAAACTTCTTAAGGCTTTTCTTCTCCCTCTCCAAGATTTCTTTAATAATTGTTATATAACTTCCATAATCTGAATGAAATAATGTTTCTTGGGGTGGGGGTGGGGGAAGAAGAATTCAGTGAGGAAAGAGGAGCAAACAGAAAGTAAGAGTAGAAAACCAGCTAGAGCCGGGAGCGAGGCTGGAATACATAGGCATGCTTTCAACATCATATGATGAAAAGCTGGCATTAATGCAAGCATAGAGATTTTTGTTCCTAAATTGGCAATGCTGTGGACTCTAAAATGCCCCTTCTCTTTGCTGAAAAGTGAACCAGCCATTGGACAAAGCAAGTCACAGCACAACTGTTAGCTCCATAAAATCAACAGCTGAAATCAACAAGATCAGAACAGACTCCTTCTGAACAGATGTGAGGCCCCTTCTCAAGAAGGAAGGGACTATACAGTCAATTAGATTGGACCTTGAATAAATCATTTTTTAGAAATCACTGGGAACTCTGGTTTTTTTTTGGTTTTTTTTTTTTGTTTGTTTGTTTTTTAATCAAACCTACTTTACTCTTCCTTCACTGTCCGCCAACCTCGCCCGTGTATACTTCACAGACTCAGGAGTACAGATCACTCAGGGAAATAAACTGTATTACCTATGAAATTAACTTTTCTTCCTTCAGTATCTCTATCCCTTTTTGCTTCATAGAGGCAGAGAATTTCCTGGGCTTATTCACCACTTTTAACCCCACTGCTTAGCATAGAGCCTGACAGTAGGTACTCAGATATAAAAATGTTTATTGAGTTAAGTAAATGAAGCCAAAATGGAATTTTCAACAGCAAAAGTAAAGAACTCCTTCAACCCACAAAATATTTATGTTGTTCTCCCAAATAAGGACGATTACAGAAGGAGGTGTAATTCATAATCTACTTAATGATAATACCATTTTACCCCATGTTAAACTCTGGAGTATATTAATAGTATCTAACTACTTAGAAATTTAAGCAATATACTTTCAAATGTAAGCAATTTACTTCTAAGAAACACATTTTCCCCCTAGTACATTCTTTGACTTATTACTTCCTGACACAAAAAGTAGGAACTACGATTGCTCATTTAAGGTTTGAAACCACTTCTATAGACAGTCTTACTAGGAAAAGTAGTCTCAAAGGTTCAAATTTTTTTCTCCACATGGACCTTACAGGAAATTCTGAGAGCCAAATTTCCTCTTTGGATGGTAAGCAATCTTTGACAGTTCCAAAATTCTGGGGCCCTAGCTTATGACATTCTAAATCATAATAGCATTTGTATAGGTAATTATTAAACTTCATCTGCTTACTCACCTCATACTGTGACAGATGAATGCTACTGCTAATCATCATCATTACTATTATTGGCTATTTACTACTGCTAGCCGCGCTGTGCTAAGCTATTTAAAAGCATTATCTTTTATTTGACGTGGGTGTTAAAAGTCATCTAGTCCAGCCCTAAATGTATGATTTATGAATCCTCTCTACAGCTCCCCACTGGGAGACACCAACATTCAAATAAAGAACTGCAGGCCTGAAAATGTGATGAGTTTTGGAACAGAGAAGCAAAGCAGACACTATCAGAGCACAGAGGAGATCCAGTTCCCTGGGGAGGACTCAGGCTGCTTCTAACAGAAGGCACGGCTGAGCTGAGTCTTGAAAAATGAGAGAGCACTTGTCATATGGTTGAAGGAAGAAGGAAGAACTGAATAAATATAAGATTTGGTAAGAATCACAGATGTACCGAGACTTTTGATTAACTGGAGTTGTGAGGATGGGGAAGGAGAAGGAATTTGGAAACGGCTCATTTTCGTATCTGATATTAAGCTCATCTGAATTCTTACTTTTCAAGTAAAACTTTCAACTTGGGATGAAGGGTTCCAGATTCTGATCTGTACAGTGAAAAATTGTTAAATAATAACTCTTAAAATCTTTCTGTATGTCAAGCACAGTACTTACCATTACACATTTATTAGCTCACAAAAACAAATTAATAAGATAGATATCATTTTTCCACTATACAAGAGAAGAAATTAAAATTTAATATTTGCCCAACTTTACTCAGCTCATATATCTATGAGCCACTCGTTCACTCAGTTGTTCCTCGAGAACCTGCGATGTGTCTGTCAAAATTTGAAAGTGGGTCAGCCTGATTTGAAAACATTTGTTTTAACCACTACACAGTACCTGTCTCTGCCTTAGCATCGGAAAGAGAATCTATATTTTTTCCTCTTCGCATTTATTAGTTTTTAAAGTTTTTTGTTTTGTTTGTTTGTTTGTTTGTTTAATTTGAGAGGGGATGGAGAGAGAACAAGCAGGGAGAGGGGCAGAGGGAGAGTGAAAAGCAGACTCCCCGCTGCACAGAGCGTCTGACTCAGGATCCTGGATCCCAGGATCCTGAAATCATGACCTGAGCCAAAGGCAGATGCTTAACCGACTGGGCCACCCAGGTGCCCCTTACATTTATTATTATCTTTACCACTCTCAAATGACTCAGGAACAAGTCCTATTCTAGGGAAGTCAAAGTGTGAGGCTACTAAACACATTTCTTGTCCAGAGCATGACAGAGATTTAACACAAAGCTGTGTATCATTATTTTAGCTATGCTCTGAATGCCAACTGAGTTCACTGCTTAGGTCATTTCACTGATAAACGCCATTTTTCAGGGCACTTATAATCTAGCAGTTAACAGGGGCACTGGGTGGCTCAGTGGGTTAAGCCTCTGCCTTCTGCCCAGGTCATGATCTCGGGGTCCCAGGATCGAGCCCTGCATTGGGTTCTCTGTTCGGCGGGGAGCATGCTCCCCCCCCCCACCTCTGCCTGCCTCTCTGACTACTTGTGATCTCTCTCTGTCAAATAAATAAATAAAATCTTTAAAAAAAAGAAATCTAGCAGCTAACATTTTTCCTGTGTGAAATAGGCTAAGACAAGGGAGTACTTTACTCTGGCAAAATAGTACACACAAAATAGCTATTAAGTCTTAAATGATCACATGAGAGAGATAACTAGATAAGATGGGATTTGAAGCCTAAATCTAGGGCTGTGGTGGAAAATCTAGGGCTTCGTACAGAGACTGACAAAATATAACCGATAGTGGTAAATAGGAATCATTAGTATTTTCCTTGTATTCATGCAGATGGGGTAATGGAGACTTCGTGAAGGCACACAGTTGGCTTGCAGCCCAGAGCTGGTAAGTAATGGGGTGAGGCTATCCTCCAAGCTGTTTCACTGGAGAGCCCATTGTCTTCGCTCTATCTCTACAGTACCTCCCTCTTAGGGAGCTGGTGAAAACGACATGGAATAACGCAGGTAAAGGGTTTAGCAGAGCATGTGTCATATAAGCACTCTCTCTAAAATCAGTTTGACAAGTATGTCTGAACATTTAATTGCTGCCAATCACTGTTTCTGGCCCTGAATAAATACAATAAAACATATAAAATAGATGTGTGGCTCACGGAGCTAATGTGTTACATGGGAGAGACACACAATAAGCATGATAAATAAAGACGTAAGTACTATGCTGGATGATGACAAAGTGCTATGGGGGAAAAAAAAACAAACCATAAAGCACAGAAGTGACAGGAAGTGTCCAGGTGGGGTTGTAACTTTAGATAAGGAAAAGTCTAACCAAATAGGTGCTATTTGTCCAATGGCAGGAAGAGGGGAGGCATGCAGATGCCTGGGTGGTATGGGGGTAGAGGGGGAGCGCTACAGGCAGAGGGTGGAGCAAGTACAGGAGCTCCGCAGCAGGAGCGGACATCCCAGTTCCAGGAACTGCAGGCAGCCAGCTAGGCTGGAGGGAATGAGCAAGCGAGGACAGCAGCCAAGTTGAGGGCAGACACGAATGGGAGGGCAGTGTGTGTGCAGACCATGTTGTGCTTTTTAGGCTACTTTACATCAGCTTGGGCTTTTACTCGGCATGAGGGCCCACTGGGGATGCCCTGATCTGACTCAGGTTTTAGCATTTCACTGACTGCAACAGGAAGAGCAGAAGAACTGGAGGCATGCGTGACGCACAGAGACAGGTTTGGAGGCCTTGGGAAAAATGCAGGTTTGAGCTGGTGGTGGCTTAGGCAGGGGTGGGAGCTGTGGAGGCAGTGAGAAGGATAAGATATAAGCTGCTGTTAAGCCTTCTTAAATTGGCATCTGGCCAAAGTTACAACCTGGTCCATCAGTTTTTAAGCTGAGATGAGAAACCACAGAGGCCTGAGGAAGTTTTAAATAATGTGCTATACTCTTTGTCTTTGAAATGTATTAAAAACTCCCAGTCTAAGAAAGGCATTATGCCAAGCACTGCAGATGAAAGAGACGAGAGTGACTATCCCTGTCCCTTTAAAAACTTAACTCTATTAAGAGGACAGTATACCTGACTACAAGCAGCACAGTGTGGCCATATGCATTCCTCCAATAAATATACTGGGTGAGGTTTTAGGTGCTGGAGATAGATGAAATCCTGCTCTTGTGGGGTTTATATTCTAGTAGAGTGAAACAAAAAATTAGCAAGAAATAGAAATTATATAGCAAATTAAAAGGCAATAATGAGGGACTTCAAAAAGAGCAAGCCCATATCTGTGCAACACTCTTAATACTGAAAAATTATGAACAATGTAATGTCCATGTAAAAATAACTGGCTTAATAAGGTTGTATGTCCAGTCTACAAATTATTATGCAAAAGTTTAAAAATACATAAGTAAATCTAATGAATCAATGAGACTAATTTTACTTTCAGACAGATAATAAAGAGCAAGATAATGAGTGAAAGAAAAAGCCCAATGTTACACACACACACACACACACACACACACACACACAAACACAATCTCTATGTACACATGTACGTATATAAAGCCACAGTATATTCTGGAATGACAAATGATAGGGTGAAAGGCACCACCTTGTTTAGGAATCAAAAAAGCTTTCTAGATTTGAACCCTGTGGAGAATGTAATTCCAATTCTTCCTTTCCCAACCATGGGCCAGTCCATGGGCAACCATCCACAGCTCTGTGGCTTTGTGGCCACCGCACAATCCATTGGTAGCCCTCTGCCCCACCGTGGCAACAGCTCTGACAATTACATACTTTGATCTACTCCAGAAAAGCTGAGACTCTTAAAGAGGACAGGGTTGGTCCTGGGTGAGTACAGGATTTCTTATTTTTCTCCTGTCTTCCAAGGCATTCCTGGGGGTTTGGGTGTGACCAGAGCCCCTACTGACCTCCTTTCTCGGGCTCTGCCACCATCTCCTCGAGCAGTGCCTCGGTCCATTCTGTCTGTCCACCCACCCTCAAACCCCTCCCCGGATCACAGATCACTGTGTTTGATCAACCACTTCTGCCAATGTGCTAGCAGATTAGGTTTGTGTTCACAAACTCTCCCAACCCACCAACACATAAGTTTTATTTTAAAAAGCGATTTAGGAGGCACAAGTATTGCATGAGATTGTGTATGAGGAAACTAGCTGTTCCCCATAAACCACTGTACTTAAATTGAGTTATTAAAATGATTATTAACTCTCCCACCCTTTCCACAGTACACACATTAAATGTTATGATTATTATTAACCTTCTCACCTCCTCCACAGTATACACATTGGGAAATGCTATTACTAAGCCCCCCTCCCCCAGTCCTGCTCCTTCTGTCACTGGGAAGGCATTCACAGAAACTGTGCTAGGCTTAAAGGCCTAGGATTTTAGTCCTCCCTATTCCTAGAGGTGCCTAATAGTCTCTCTCCTTATTTATCTATCTACCTATTTATTTAATTTAAATTCAATTAGCCAACATATAGTACATCATTAGTTTTTGATGTAGTGTTCAATGATTCCTTAGTTGAGTATAGCACCCACCACTCATCACATCACGCGCCCTCTTTATTGAGCATCACTGAGTTACCCCATCCCCCCTCTTCCACAACCCTCAGTTTGCTTCCTGGAGTCAAGAGTCTCATATATGGTTGTCTCCCTCTCTTGTTTTTTCCCCTTCAGTTTTCCCTTCCTTCCCTTATTGTCCTCTGCACTATTCCTTATGTTCCACATATGAGTGAAAATGTATGGAGGTCCCTCAAGACCTTAAAAATAGAGCTTTCTTCTTATTTATAAGCTTACAAGGTATTCGAACATGCTTTATCTCATTGATATTCACAAGGAGACTGAGGCAGACCCTAGTGTTCCCACGTTAAGATAAGAAAACAGGCTCAGAGCATGCAGTCGCTCATCGGTCTTGTCACAAGGCTGGGAGGTAACCTAACTTATCTCCTTACAAACACATGTTCATGTACCACAACCCAAGCTTCATCCCTGAAGGAGGTTTTGGCACACAGACTTTCTCTCCTGTAGCCTTGCCCAGAACAAGGGAGTGTTCCCCTCCTACTCAAGAACACATGAGGGTGCTGCTGGATTAGGAGGATGTGAAAGAAGGAGCCTGGGAACCTGGGTGAAGACTACCTGGTTTGCAACTGTCCACATCTTGTGTGAGGACATCTGTATGTGAGCCCACTGGCCACACCTGCAGGTGCACATTCCTGAGCCTCTTGGCTCCTGTGTTTCCCTGCACAAGTGTCTGTTTCTGGATCCTTTTTCAAATAGAATGCTCCCTAACACATCACATTTCCCTTGCAGGGTCCTCTCTTCCTTAACTTCTAATGACATCAGCTTAAATGTAACTGACTCAAGGAAACTGTTGTAGGTTATGGCCAAGTTCAAAGTCCGGTACCTTTGAATGTGACCTTATTTGAGAACAGGCTCTTTGCAAATGTAATCAATTAAGAGGTGGTCTTACTGGATTAGGGCAAGTCTTAATCCAGTGAATAGTGTGCTTTTAAGAAAAGGAAAATTTGCACACACACAGACAAATACAGGAAACAATGCCTGGATGAAGGAAGCAGAGTTCAGAGTCATGCATCGACAAGCCAAGGAACACCAGGGATTGGCAGCAACCACCAGAAGCTTGGAGAAAGGCACGAAAGAGACCTCAGAGCCTCCAGAAAGAACCAACTCTGATGACATCTGGGTTTCAGATTTCTGGCCTCCAGAACTGAGAAAGAATACATCTTTGTTGTTTTCATCACCCACTTTTTAGTAATTTGTTACAGTAGCCCCGGGAAGTCTTCCTGTTTTTTCCAGATCTGGCCAGGTTCTTCTCCTATACATTTTCACAGCATTGGCTATTTTCTTCTAAACAGTGTTATATCACAGTATATTGATATTTTTAAATCAATATTTATTGCCCCACTAAAATGGAAGCCCTGTGAAAACAGATTATGTGGGGTTTTGCTCACTATAGTGACAATCATAAAAACAGTACAGTCTGCAACAAAATATTTTTTAAATAAAAGAAAGAAGGAATGAATGATTAGATTGATGAATGCAAGAAGAGAGCAGAGCACTTACAATTTTGGCCCGAGGGTTTGGGAGAAGCGTTCACCTGAAAGCAAAACAAAGATCTCTCTCTCCATCTCTCTCTGTTACAGAACTGTCTCTCTTCCCTCTCTCAATCTCTCTCTGTCTCTCTCTCTCTTGCTTGTGCCAAGTTAGATTCAGAACATTTGTCTTTTTAAAAATCTGTGGGGAATGAAAAGATTGGAAGACAGTTAATATCAGGGAAAACTGTCAGCTCTAACACTGATGATAAACACTGTAAAACTGTGAAAAATGAAAATAAATGATCTCTTTCTACAAGTTAGAGAAAGTAGAAACTCTTGATCATTTTGTCTTATCAAACAGCACAACAGTAATTATTTGTACCATTAATTTTGTATATAATCTAAAATGGCAGACAATTTTTATTTGATGAAAACAGTAAAAATCAGACATATTTTTCTATCTTTAGAGTTAGCTATTATAAATATAGTCACATACTCATATATCTTAAAAATTACAGAAAAAAATGATGTTGCACTATGTTTAAGGGCAAACGCTTTGGAGTCAGAACCCAGGCAAAAAGACCAGCTTTAACCAAATACAGTGACTACATTGGGCTTGGACACATTATTTAACTTGTCTCTGCCCAGCTTTTAATTTTGCCTCACAGGGTTGTAGTTTGGATGAAATCAGCTAATATATGCAAACACATACAAGAGTAATTGGCACATAGTAAAACTCAATACATTTTAGCATTCTTATTACTATTAGACATCTGACGTTTGATGAGACCTTGGTGAGTAGTCATTGAGATAATCTCATCCATTTATGTCATAACTATAAATTACAAATCATTTTCTTTTTTCAACTTTCAGAATTAAAAAGTGATGAACAAAATAGGCTGGTGAGTGATGCGTGGGGTTAGGAATGGCGAAGAGATTTTGAAAACACTTTTCTTTGTAATAAGAAGATGCTGAAAGCTTAATTATTTTGGGGGGTGACAGGGAGTAGGGGGGATATAATAAAATGTCCAAAAAAATGGAATTATAATGCCTTATTTCCATTTTAGTGGAGGCACTGACTTATTTTTATGGTAATTTAAATTAAAGTTTTTGTCCTTTAGTCCCAGTCTTGCCCAGTCACAATTTCAAAGGATTTTTAAAAACTTGGGTTTAATGGCTTATGTGGTTTAAAGACTTAGAATTCCAATTAATTTGGGGGTTGAACTTCTGATTAGACATGTCAGATTTCAGTATAAAGTCAAATGTATTAAGCATATCTGTGGTGTTTCCTCCTTCCCAAAGAAATACTTTCTTACTATTGACATTTTCAGTATCTTGCTTGTTAATGGATTTTATGCACAATTATTTAATATATTTAATCTTAGCTCTTCTCTTGGTGTCAGATAGGATCACCTTCATCCAACCTGAGATTTAATGTTGACTGGTCAGCTGGCAAGTGCTACACTACTGCCTACACTGGAAAATTGCTGAGATTAAAAAAATTTCTTTAGGGGCGCCTGGGTGGCTCAGTCTGTTGGGCATCTGCCTTCAGCTCGGGTCATGATCCCAAGGTCCTGGGATTGAGCCCCGGATTGGGCTCTCTGCTCAGCGGGAAGCCTGCTTCTCCCTCTCCACTCCCCCTGCTTGTATTCCCTCTCTCGCTGTGTGTCTCTCTCTGTTAAATAAATAAATAAAATCTTTAAAAAATTCCTTTAAGCTTCTATTTTGGCTAGAGAAGATAAAGTTCATTTTCCAGGGGGATACTAGCAGCTCCTTATCTTTTTGGGTGTCTCCAATCTTGTCTTTGTGGCTAATTTGGGGATCACAATCATATGATGGGCAGTGAAAATAGAAACAGGACTCCTCAGTGGGCTGTCTACACCACAAGCAGTCATTACCCCAGGCCAGAACTTTCTGATAGATGCAGAGGCCATGGAGGAAAATGAACCATCCCAAGATTCCTATAGGTCCTCTAATTGTCTAGTGAAATTGATAGGCTATGCTTGTCAAAGCTGCTATCTGTCATTCTTCTGGACTCCCTCCGTCTTTGTGCCTGATGATTTCCATCTCCAGCTTTCACAGTCTGATGTATAATTTGGTCTCTCCTGCCTTTCTGAATTTTGCCTTCTCTGTGTTACTTTTCCTTTTGATACCGTGTATTTCTCAAACTTTTCTTATCTCTTAGTGTTGTTCAGATTCATTCTTTGTTGTTGAAAGAGTCAGAGTTCATCTTTGCAAAAAATACAGTAAAGATGGAAACAACTGTCAAATGAAGAAAATAAAACAGAAAACAGAAGTTGCTTTTAAAGGCATAAAAATCAAGTTTTACATCACTTGTCCCTTTTAAAAAATTTATTTATTTGAGAGAGAAAGACCAAGTAGGGGTGTCGGAGGGGCAGTCAGAGAAAAAGAAAGTCTTAAGCTGAATTCGTGCTGGGAGCCCAACATGGGGCTCGATCCTACAAAACTTGGGATCACAACCTGGGCCAAACCCGAGTCGGACGCTTAACCGATTGCACCACCAAGACACCCCTTATGTCTTGTTGTTTTGACCAAAGTAATGAATATGTGTGACTCAAAACTTACAATAATTATGTTTGAGGTTCTAAACTGGAGACTGAATAAACTGAAGGCACAGAATAATAGAAGCATGGGCAAGCAAGTCAATCTGTTTTGTATGTGACCATTTTTGGACATAGAACTAGAAGGATTTTCTCCCCTCATTCTCAAAGTTAGACTATAGATGAATATTCACAATGAAGTTAGAATCAAACCAAATCAAAGACACGATAAGATTAAACACTCAAGATTCATATGGAGTGATTTTTTTGTACCAAATTTGGCAGTTTACAGATAGCTACCAATCCAACTAAATTAAGGGCTCTTTAGCACAAGCTTAAACAAGAAAAAGCCTATGCATTGGTTGACTGGATAAAAGGGAAAAGCAAAATGGCACCACCTGCCTGGTTTCCCTCCACACCCATTTTAGAAGGTTGAAGACCTTCAAGGAACAAGGCTTTCTTCCTTAAGACTTAACATAGGTAAAATTTATGATGGTTTCTCTTAGTCTGCAGCTTGACTACACCAGTTCCCATATTTTCTCTCTAAGGAGAGCCAGATAAGTAGTATTCCTTCTTATGGCATTATCTAACAGGGATAGCAGTGCTCCAACTGAAGCAGGCCTAGCTTGTGCCCTTGGCCCAGACATTTCTGTTCTTCCTTAGCTTCTGACCAGCAAAGTAAGGCTTGCTTCTCTCTTTTCTTCTCCTATTGGTATGGAAGCGAAGGTGTATCGGGATATGTGTGTGTGTGTGTGTGTGTGGGTGTGTGTGTGAGAGAGAGAGATTGAGAGAGAGAGAGAGAAAGACAGAGAGAGAAAGAGGACATCAAAGAACTAGCTAGCTCAGGGATTTTTCTCCCTCCTTTACATTCATTTATTATATAATGATTTATAGAAGTCAAGAACTAATGTTTGGCATACCTGCTTGACTTAGGTATAAGTTAAACAAATCAAAACTTTTTTTTTCTGGTAAGGTTATGCAGAATAATACATATTTCTATTACACATTTGAAAGCCACAGCATATCCAGTATCTAAATTCTGAATACAATACTAGAATATGGCTTCCATTTCAAAGGAGAGACTAAAACAAAACCATATTCTGGGGAGATCTCAATATTACAGATCATTACCTGTCTTAACTCTCTTCAATCCAACAAGGTTAGGTAAATACAAAAATAATGTTAAGACACATCCCAGTGGAGACTGGACAAAATTTAGTAAGCAGATACCAAATGCCAGTCATGCTTAAGATTGTTTTATATGGTACGAGGTTTACTGAGACTAACCCACTGCACAATTTTGGGAGATGTCATTCATGTATGCTCCCTAGAATTGTGTGAAGTGGTGATACAAAAATAAATACAATACGGTCTTTCATTCATGCCCTCTGGCCTACAGAATGAAGACAACCTCTCTGACATTGAAAGCTCTTTACTATCTGACCCAAATTTCATTTATCACAATCCATGTAGTCTAACATTTGGTTATAAAGAATCTATTTGCTACTCACCTTTCCCTGTAATTGGCCTATACTCTTCCACCCCTTCTTGTCTTGCTCATGCTATGACCCCAATCTCATAAAGCAGATTGTATATAAAAATATAAATATATAGGTATGCCTTAGTATTTTCCATATACATATATATGTGTATATATATATATGTGTGTGTGTGTATATATATATAGCTGTGCATACTATACATATATAGTAGGAAAACACTAAGGCACACCAATTACATGCTGTAGATAAAGGACATTGAGAGAAAACAGAGCTGGAAAGGTAACTTAGGCCAGCAAAAAGGCTTATTCAGTAGGCCAAATGGATTGCTGATGGTTTGAATAGGTCTGTGACATGAATAAAGTTGTGCATTAGTAAGTCAAAATGGGTTACAGTAAGAAAATTATTGCAACTGTTAAACAAGATAGAATTAGGCTTTAACTTCAGTGGGTATAGAGAAAACAAATGTAGAAAGATTTCCAGAGTAAGAGAAGGTAATGGATGAACAGATCCTAAAAGTTACCTACATTGGTGAGAAAGTAATTAGAGAAAGATGGGTGCCTGGGTGGCTCAGTCGGTTAAGCGTTTGCCTTAGGCACAGGTCATGATGCCAGTGTCCTGGGATCAAATCCTGTATTAGGCTCCCTGCTCAGAAGGGAGCCTGCTTTTCCCTCTCCCACCCTGCCCTGCTTGTGCTCTCTGTCAAATAAATAGATAAAAACCTTTTAAAAATAATAAGTAAAAAAAAGAGAGAAAATAATTACAGAAGGAGTCTTTTATATGAGTAAGACCATGAAGAAAGAAGGTAGGAAGACAGGTAAGTGAGGTGGGAATAAGGCTGAGTGGCTTGGGAAATAGAGATGAATTAAAGAGAACTTCTTTTCCAGCCATACACTGATCTAGTTTTCTTGAACATTTTGCCTACCTAAACACCTAAATTTACAGTTAACAACAAGAGCAACAACCAATAATGGACCAAAAATAGGATTCCAGAAATGTAAACAAGCACCACAGATGATTCAATCTTGGGGGCATCAGTCAAAATGTGATGATTCTTGAACACTAGGGACAGGAACTAAACCCTAATGTCTATCAAGAATATGGCCTTTTATTTTATGAAGGAGCCTGCATATAATTGGGTTAACAAAACAAAAAAAAAAACAAAACAAAAACCTAATTATCAGCAAACTCTACCAGAAGAATACCAAGGAAATTGCCACAAGTCATCCATCCTTTATGATGGTGTGTGACCTAAAAGTATACTACCTATGTTAGTTGAAAACATGCTGGATGAAATACCAGGGATCTAAGTGAACAGAAGGAAGCAAACTGAAAACCTTTTTGGAGAAGCATACTGTCAAAACAGAGCTCAAAAAATTCTCCCAGATAAAGATCTAAGGTAGAAAATTTTACTGGGAAAGAGGAGCAGACAATAAAATCAGAGTTATAAAGATTCAAATATTGAAAACATCAGGTACAGGATATAAGTTATATATGTTAAAAACATTAAAAAATAAAGAGATTTTAAATACAAGCACTAATTATAAAATACACAATTTTTATAAAAATGATGAAAATAACCATTCAAATAGACTTTCTAAAATAACCAAAATTGAATCTTTATAAGTGTAACAGTAATTTAATATTTAGAAAGGAAAAAAATAATTATAGTTGAAAATTAAATGGCTGGTGACTATCATGTTAGATACAGATGAAGAAACATTTAGTGAACTGGAAGACAGAGCTAAAGAAATTATTCAATAGTATGAACAAAATGAGATTAAAAAAATGTATATGATGTTAAGACAAATGCAAATCACAGTGAGAAAGTTTAATATATATCTTACGGCATCTCCAGGATAAGACAATAGGCAAATTTGGAGAGAAGTAATATTTGAAGAGATAATGACAATTTTAGAATTTAGCAAGTCTTATGAGGGAAATTCATCTGTGCGTTTGAACTTCCTTTATTATGTCACTACTAAATGTTCTGAGCCAGGACCAACCCTGATTCTCAGTCTGCAGCCAGAGCTAAGAATTAGCAAATCTCCAAGGGAAAAAAAAGCAACTTCAGATCTTCAGATCACCTCCCAAAGTTCCTGGCTTTTCTAAAATTTGGTCTCCCTTGCTTCTGCAGCTCTCTACAGGGCTTTAAAATACAACTTGGGTAATAATATTTGGCTTTTCTACTTATCTGAAGTGGGAACATGGACCTATTATGAACTACTTCATTCCAGCAGGAAGAAATTTAGGGATGCTTCTTTGATATTTGAGCATATTCAACTGGTTGGAGTGTTTGTGAAGGGGGGAAAGTGATAGAGGGAAATAGTGGTTGCTAGGAGGGAGGATATGCAGAACCTTGTAGGCTACAGTAAGGAGTTCATTTTCCCAGAACTCTAGCATCAAAATATCATAAGGACCAATGCCATGAATGAAAAAATCTCTAAGGAGGGACATAAGAGAAGTAATATGATTCTGGATAGTGGTGAATGGGTATCTTGGGATTACCTGAAAAAGGAGGCTTGGATTCAAAAACAGTAGAATAAGTGAATCACGCTGCCATCAGATACTGGGTTGTAGTTGAGTGGTAGAGGCGGGATATTTTAAAGATGAATGGAATGCAAATTGCCTCTCCTTACACTCACAATTAGTACAAATAAGATGAAAAACAGAGAGAAAAGTAGTGGGAGAGCTTTGTTGGCCTAAGCTTCAATGATACTGAAAACTATTGCCCCCTCGTCTTATATTTCCATCATCTCTACATTTTTCCAATAACAGACCCTCCTTCAGTGAACCATCCCTCTTCCATTCTCATCCCCATAGGATTTCAGTAGAGCTAACTGCTTCCTCCTTTACCTCTCTCCTACTTGCCTGGCAAAAGTTTGGTACATGATCCAGAACTGGTTCTGGCAACTGGTTCTAGGATGGACACAATTTTGTCTGGTGAAACTCAATTCCAGGAATTTTTTTTTTTTTTAAGATTTTATTTATTTATTTGACAGACAGAGATCACAAGTAGGCAGAGAGGCAGGCAGAGAGAGGAGGAAGCAGGCTCCATGCTGAGCAGAGAGCCCAATGTGGGGCTTGATCCCAGGACCCTGGGATCATGACCTGAGCCGAAGGCAGAGGCTTTAACCCACTGAGCCACCCAGGCGCCTCTCAATTCCAGAACTTTTCATGGAATTATTTTGCTCAAGTTGATGGAATGTTGGTCTACATCTGGTAGTGGCTACCTTGCAACATTAAAGAAGAGCTAATAGGACAGGAGAACCCAAAGGTTGAGATTTGAGAGTCAGCAAGAAAAAAAAGAAAAGTTGAGAGTCAGCAAGAAAGAACACTAACAATCCAAACATGCTTGAGTATAGTTCTATTCTAGACTTTCTATTTACATGGCATAATAAGTTACCCTTCCTGCTTACATCAGTTTGATATCACTTGCAAAAGAACAACTCCTGACAAATACACTTGAAAAAATTTGAATGGATGTTATTTGTTTGCAACAAAATGGGAGTTTCACAAGGCATTAAAAAGAGCCAGTCTTAGAATTTCAAGAGTAAAGAAGTTCAGAGATAAAAGAGCATGTTTTGACTTGCTTCAAGTCTCAGAGCTAGCTAGTTAATGGTAGATCTAGTGATAAAATCCAGATCTCTCATACTTTCTTCTCTTGGGAAGAGATAGTGTTGTGCTCTCCCTTTGTCTCCCTGCCTTCCCCTACTGGGGCCTTTGGTGCTAAAGAGGAAGAGGGATCTCCAACATCAGAGGTGGGGCAACGTAAGAAGAAAACTAACCAGGGGGAATGGGGGTAGGGTGGGGCGGGTATCCACTTTCCTGCAAGACTAAATTGTCTATTAAAAATCAATCAACTTCTCCACTTTTCCGTGGAAAATCAATGAATCCTCTTTGATAATCAGCATGACCATTACTCAACAGTGAAGTCTGACAGGTATTGCTTCCTTAACTTGTACAGATCTTCAGCTGTCAGTAATTTCTGTAGTTGATAAGGCTGATTATTCTGACTTTGAAGAAAGGATCCGAGGTGGAGTTAGGAAGCTTCTCAGAAGCAAAATGCTGCAGCATGGCTGTGTGTAAAGGCAGTCTGAGGCCCAATAGAGCTGTGTTTGTTCACTTTTCTGATGGATCCAGCATTTACTGGATGAAACCAGAGAGAGAAAAATAGCACTCACAGCATAGCAGAGTGTGAATAACAAGGTACAGGCAAACATCTGCACACAAATCAACCGGGATAATTTTATCTCATCATCTGCTATAGCCAGGATGCATGAGCGGAATCTCTTCAGAATCTGCTCATTGGTGCTTCAAGAGAGATTATTCCTTGCTCTTAAGGACAATTATCCTCTGATTACTTGATTCCTTGAAATGCCTTTTGAATCAGACAAGCCCATCATGAATGTGTGGAAAAACTTGTCTTCCTCAAGCTGGGTTTGAACCCCAGAGTTCCAATACAGTCTTTATCTTTTCTGCACCTTAAGGAGTAGATTATTAGAGCCAGAGGGAATTGAAGAGCACTTAACTTAGAGACCGTAAACGGTCACTTGTTAAGTAAAAGATATGCTTGAGGTGCTCTGCGACTCTTGGCAAAACTCTCTCCACTTTGGGCTTCAACTTTCAGACCTGCGAAGTTAGAGTTGGGTTAAGTGAAATCTAAGGTCCATAGGGCAGAAATACTCTGACCATCTATCTTCAGGATAAATGTGGCTGGGAGGCTGGTCATTTAGTTTAACACAAAGCATCAGAAGAGAGCAGTTCAATCTTATGCATAACTAAGGACTTGCAATTTAAAGCTATAATTCTTTTGTTTATATACCAGAAAAAGAATTTTTTTAAAGTGCCATTTTGGCATGGATGTGGGGAAACTCTCCTATACTATAGTAGAAGAATAAACTAGCACAGTCTTCCCATACAGCTATGTGGCAACATAATTAACAACTGAAAACGCATGCACCCTTTGACTTAGACATTTTACTTCAAGGAATTTCTACTACGGGTCAAGTTGCACATGTGTGAAAGACTTTTGTGTAAGGCTAGTCACTATAGCATTGTTTGTAGCAGCAAGACACTGGGAACAATTTAAATGTCAGTATCTACAATGGTATAGCTGTACAGTGGAGTATCATGCAGCTGTGACAAAGAGAATGGAGAGGAAAGTCTTAAAATGTGTTAATAAGGAAATATTTTTTGCAGAAATGAATCACTTTAGCTACCTGACTAAAGAAAGGCTTAAAAGGGATGATGGCTCTTTTTGTTTTCCTTAAATCTTGAGTATCAGGAATGGGTTCAAGGCCAGTTAGTATATTCTAACAAAGAGTTGACCAGAAACTCTTCGCAGTCAGCACTGGTAAGGATGGGGATGGGAATTCTGGCTGAGGTATTCTATTCATGATCTCATCCTCTGTCTTGTGCCTCTTCCCAATGACACCTGTCTGTTAACATCCTCTGTCATAAATACTCAAAATTCTCTTAACACTTTCTTAAAAAAAAAACAAACAGTTCTAGTATTGAATACCCAGAATGCACCATGCAGTATGACTAGAAATTAATGTAAATTCTGCCATTTATCCTAAAAATGACAATCTACCTATTACCTCCATCTGTCAGAAGGGAAAACACAGACACTGAGAAGCTTATAATCTACCCAGAGAATGACAGTCAGTCAAGGGTTCTTTCTGCTGCCAAAGCTTATGTGTGTTTGTCTTTGTGTTGTCCTCCTAGGACATGTGAACATTTTTTTCTTTGAGGACGTGTGAACATTTTTTTATACAGGAAGTTGAACAGTTTAAACAGACACTACGATTTAATACACAGTAATTAATCCTACGTGCCAGGAATTGTGCTGAGTGCCTGGCACGTGCGGCCAAGCTGTAAAGTCCCAGAAAGGACAGAAATGAACACGTGCTCCCATGGATGCTGGATGCCCATGATGGATGTATAGCCAATACTGATAAATACACTGCTTCCCAAATGTCAGACATTTTCATATGACTCTCACAATTTTCACTATAGTTACATGCTACCAATAATATTATTTAATTTTTCTTTGAATCACCTTATTTTTTCCTTAAAGTCTATCTACTTTAGCCTTCGTCTAAGCAGACATACTTCTAAGACCAAAGTTCTGGTGTGTTAGTAGTATTTTTCTACTAAATGCTACAATAAATATGTAATTATAAGGGAAAAAATCCATCCTTGTCCCACTTAACATCACACTTTAGGAAATACTGGGTTATTGCCAAATTGTGGTAGAGTGATAGGGTCCTCTTCCCTGACCCATGAGATTCTCTCATTCAACTTTTAACAATGCCATTCTTCACAGAAATGCAATGTGCAGCCACCAGTTTTGCTAGCATTGGTACATCCTCCCTGGTGACATATCCCACTCCAAATTTGACAGACATACACATTTTCCATCATGCATTCTCCCCAAATGTTTGACTAAGACTGCTGATGTGATAGGTAACATTGTGTTTGTGACACTGAATTTGGTGAGTTAATGTTTGTTATATAAATAAGATTCAAAATAGCAAGTAAAGAGTCTTCCTAGCAAAAAGGAATTGAAACAAGAGGTGGGAAAGAAGCCATGATCTGAACTGATGTTTCCACAGAACTTGGGCTGTTTTGATGTAGGCTAAACATTGACCGGTCTGAGGAAAATCAGTTACAAAAAGGCTTAAGCTGGGAATGACTTTTTAAAAGATTTTATTTATTTGTTTGACAGAGAGAGAGAGAGAGAGAGCGAGCGCACAAGCAGAGGAAGAGGGGGAGCAGCAGACAGAGGGAAAAGGAGAAGCAGGCTACTCGCTGAGAAGGGAGCCTGATGGGGGGCTTGATCCCAGGACCCTGGGATCATGACCTGAGCTGAAGGCAGATGCTTAACTGACTGAACCACCCCGGCACCCCAGCTGGGTATGATTTCTGAGTACTTTCTCCTAAGAGTAAAAGTCAGAAAGAAGGGAGATTTAAATTTATATTATATACTCCCAACAAATATTTAGTTACTTTCTAAAAGATTTTCTTAGGAGATATTCTTGGAAGTGATAAATTATTGCGTATAAAAATATTATACACATTTAGATACACATGATGAAATTCTAACAAACTAAGGTTCAAGTGACAACAGAAGCACAGTATCAATTTCAAAAAAAAAAGACAAATGAAAATAAAAGTAAAATTTTAAAAAGGAAAGTGGGCCAAAGAAAGATCCACACTTCTCTCAGCAGTGAGTTTCAGACATTGACTCTCAAACTTTGAAGAGATTTAGCATCACCTGAGCAGTCAGTTAAAAACTACCAAAGTTAAGCTCCATTTCTATTCATTCTGAATAACTCTGAGGTGAGAACTTGGAATCTCCATTTTTAGCAAGCTCCCAGGTGATTCTGACGTGCAACACACTTCACAACTTAATTGACAGCTAGTCAGGTGGGAGGAGGAACAAGTTGGAATTACAATTACCAACATTCATAGTTTAATTATGATTAGTTTAATCATCAATCTACAGAGTAAACACCTCTTTAAACCTATTATTTTTCATCAACTATTTTAACCTCTTTTCTTCCACTCTAATATGACCCCCACACACTTCAATATTCCGGAAACTGAAACATTGCTTATGATTGACATATTTTCTTTTCCTGAAAGATGTTAGTAAATCAGTGTTCCAAAATACAATGAATTGTTTCTTAATCAAGAAATACATTTGTGAGTGACCTCAAAGGTTCACAGCATGAGACCATTGCATAATACTGTGGACTCCTAGGTTTGAACTGTGGGTACTCTGAAACCAGTGTGTAGCCTAGGTTACTGCTGGTGAGTGAGGCTAGGCAACTACCCACTTCCAAAAGCAGCCTTACTCTTTAGAAATGCAGTGACTTTCCTAAAGTATACATGCTGCTGAAGCAAGTACTTTGACTTTGCTTAAAGTAAAGCACCATCACCACCGCACCAATAGTGCATTTTGTTTCCTGGTAAAAATCATCCCTCTGAGACAGCTAGGGATTGGCCCTGGTGTGGGTATGGAAAGACCTAAGAATGATCTTTGTATCTAAAAAAGAGTTCTTGAAAAAAATCAAGAAGTTGAAACGTAGCAGCAAGTAAGATCTATTAAATGAATCATATACACAGTTTAGATTTGTGGAGCTGTCTTATGTTTAAATGATATTTTATGGGGCGCCTGGGTGACTCAATGGGTTAAAGCCTCTGCCTTCAGCTCAGGTCATGATCCCAGGGTCCTGGGATCCAGCCCTGCATGGGGATCTCTGCTCTGCGGGGAACTTGCTTCCTCCTTTCTCTCTGCCTGCCTCTCTGCCTACTTGTGATTTCTGTCAAATAAATAAATAAAATCTTTTTAAAAATAAATGATATTTTATAACCGTGTTAAGAAAACTTCATTACATTAGGGGAATTGAGAAGATCTCAGACATCTGCTGAGAATGTTAGGGGTGTACATTATGCAATTATTATATGAACTTACATGTATTTGTGTATGAAGAGATACACACACAAGTAAATAAGTCAGAGAAACACAAATACTGTATGATCTCACTTAAATGTGGAATCGAAAAAAACCAAACTCATAGAAACAGATCAGATTTGTGTTTGGCAGTGGTGCAGACTGGAGGATGAGGGAAATGGATGAAGGTAGTCAAAAGGTACAAATTTCCAGGTATAAGATAATAAAGTTCTAGGGCTGTAATGTACAACATGATGACTATAGTTACCAATACTGTACTGTATATTTGATAGTTGCTAAAAGAGTAGATCTTAAGTTTTCATCAAGAAAAATTGTCCCTATATATGGTGACAAATGTTAACTAAGTCATTGTGTTAATCATTTTGCTAAATACACATATATCAAACCATTCTGTTTACACGAAAAACTAATACAATGTAATATGTCAATTATATTTCAATAAAACTGGAAAAAATTTAATTGTATACAAAAAGGGAAATATACATGCACACGTTCCCTTAAAATGTTTATGTAAACATCTATAATTATTTGTATATGCACCCAAGCCTAAAATTACATACATGTAATTATTTCTATGCATATGCACATGGGTCTATATAAGCATCTCTATTTAAATATACACATATATACTAATGTATATAGTATGCCCTTTAAATTATGTAAAAAATGCAGTTAAATAGTTTCTGTGGTCTATCCTACTAACAGAGCAAGTCACATATTAATGACTTAGTCTGAAATCTATATAAATCAGAGTAAAAAAGTTAATCTCTCTTTTCTTGTTCTATTTGTATTTTTTTTTAAGATTTACTTATTTATTTTGAGAAAGAGAGTGAGAGCCCGAGCGGGGGGAGGGGCAAAACAAGAGGGAGAAGCAGACTCCCCACTGAGCAGGGACCTCAATGCTGAGCTCCAACGCACAACCCTAAGATCATGACCTGGGCCAAAATCAAGAGTTAAATGCTTAACCAACTGAGCCACCCAGGTGCCCCCCTAAAAAATTTTCCAAAGATATTGCCACTGCTTTATAATATTACAAATATATATACATTCTGTGGTGACACACGATTTTATCAACTCTACCAACAAATATAGTAGCTATCAAAAAAGAAAAGTTAAATAAAATACCTAAAACCAATAGGTATGCACTGTATGTACAGCAAAGTGTCAAGAAGTGAAAAACACAATATACAATCTTTTGCAATGGGCTTATTTCACTTAGAAGTAAAAAAATCGTAGAAATCTAGTCTGAGCTTGCCACCTACTTAGCTGGGTGACCTTCAGAAATAAGCCAATTACCTTGAGACCCCATTTCCTGGTCTGTAAAATAAAGACTGTAATACTTGCTTTATCTCCTTTCAGAGTTGTTGTTAGGTTCATTAAGATAATATATGTGAAAGTAGTTCGTATAGTGCCATACAAATGAAGGTTGCAGTTCTCTACTTCAATACCAATATTTTAATGGTATACAACTATATATTATTATGGCGCAAAGAATTCAAAATGCATCAAGGCTTTGCTGAAGAGAAACATAAAATGATAGATGGGATGGGATACAGCTCTGAAAACTGAATTACATTATGCAAATGCAAGGTACTACTATTATTTTATATTTTGATGCAGACTTCTGGCTCAGTTATAGGGATATATATAAACATATAAAAATATATTTATATATAAATATATAAAAAATATATAAAATATATTTTATTTCATTCCAAGGAGTGAAATGTCTAGGTAACACATAACTGTTTCTGAACAGAGAGGAGTAAAAACATTTACACTATTTTGTAAAGCCAAATTTTTAGGCTCTTACATTTTTCTGAAAATTATTCACTTTGTTGAAAAGGTAACATGTTAAATGACAGCATTTTACAACGATTAGAGACATGAATGGATCCACCTTTGAAGAAAAAAAAACTGCCCTTATTTTCATGTTCATAGGGATTCTGAGAACATGGGCTTGATGGAAAAGAAAACAGGACCATGACTGGTGATTGCTGGTCTACAGGAGTTATGACAAAATGGTATATTCTATGCAGTTACTCCTTTATTAGTTTATTCAACAAGTATTTCTTTTGCATTGGGTACTATGCTTAGAAATGGAGACTCAGTACTGAATAAAAGGTATGGTTTCCTTCCTTCCTGGACTTTTCAATCAGGCAGGAGAAACAAATGTTAAGGAACACGGAAGCAGGGTGACATACTAGTGACAATGAAGACAGCTTAGAGACAGATGTTGTGGGAACTGAGGGAAACTTAATTTTATTAAGCCTCAGTTTCCTCTTAGATAAAAGTGGAATAGTACTATCACTGACCTCATGAGTATTTTAGAAAATTAAATGAAACAATGAATGTAAATTATAGTGTGTAACACAGTAAATTCTTATGAAATGACAGACTTTAAGGTGCTCATAAAGAGATCTTTTCCAGTCATACAACTTTAAACCAGTTGCACAGACTTTATGCCATTTAGAACATTCTACAAAGAACCTTGCTTTATCCATAATTTAGATTTTAAAAGTGTATGTCATGTTTTCACTTGGAACTTTGTTTTCTGATTCAAATCCTTTCTGTTCTGATCTTTGGCTTTGTCTCAGCTCTTTGACTACAGATCTACTATTAGCCCTGTGTCTGAAACTCTCCTCCTGTTCTGGGCTGACCTTTTTGGTTACACTCTACACTTATCTACAGAAGTCATGCTTTGCAGCTAGTCAAGGAAATAACTACAAGGTCCATAGGATCAAGATTCCCACTGGGTTTGCGTTCAGCCCTGGGAAGGGATCTGGTCAGGTTTATTTGTGATAAAGCAATTTATGTACCCAAGGTCTCAGTTTCTGCATCTGTTAAATGACATTATTTGCCTTTTTATCCATCATTTTATAAAGTCCTGTTTCTCTTTCTTTTTAATTTGGTATGAAAAAGATCATATTTTGTATATAGTCCCTTGTGAAATCATATGAATCAGTGGTAACAGTAGGAATATGCAGGATAGGTAACAAATTTAAAAGTCTTTCCACTAATAACGCTTACACAGGCTTCACGCACATTTCTTTGTGTGGCTTTCTTACATCATAAAATTGCTTTGCCGATATCAGTTAGTGGAGGGGGGAGGAGACATTTTAAAACTAGGAATTGGATGTTTCACTTGGTTGCTCTCTCATCCATCTTAATTTAGACACCATAACCACACAGCACCTAGCACCCACCCCTTCCACTCTGACAGAAATAATGGCAACGTCTATGAATGTTTAAAAGCAAAAATGGAAGGGCACACATTTCAGCTTCAAACGTAGACACTTCCCATTTTCTTTCTCAAATAAAAGCTTAAGCAGTAACCTTTCTGAGAATTCTGAATGTTGAAATAAATGCTCTTTGTTATGCTGAGATCATATACCCATAAACACATATCAGAAATATATGTACAAGGAGGGCAGGAAAGTGAGAGTATAGGGAACTATCAAAAGTGGCCAGCTCCAAAAATAAACCATACCATCCTGAATATTGATAATATGTTGTGTAAATGTGTGACATTTTATACTTAAAATATTTCAAGCCAGGAATGATAGAATGCAGTTGACTCAGATTTGTTTTCACTTTTAAGGGCTGTAAAATTAGCATATCTTTATTATACTAATACAAAATTACTTAACATTTAACTTTTTTGATAGTTCACAAATTAAACCTTTTTGCAAGTGTGAACATTAAGGGGAGTATTTTTTGTCACCATTTTAAAGATTTATTTATTTGAGAGAAAGACAGCACACAAATGGGAGCAGGGGCTGAGGGAGAGGGAGAGAGAGAATCTGAAGCAGACTCCCCACAGGGCGGGGCCCAAGGGGTTGGGGCTCAATTTCACTACGCGGAGATCAAGACCTAAGCTGATATCAAGAGTTGAATGCCTAACCAACTGAGGCACCCAAGCAACCCCATTTTTTAGGAGGTATTTTTAACAAACAGCAATAATTCTAGAAAAAACAATATCTTTATTTATAAATACTGAACATTCACGAAGACCAGATACTATTCTCAGGGCTCTGCATGCATCATCAATTTACTTGAAACAGTCTGAAGAAGTAGGTAATCCCTGTTTTAGTTACAAAGAAATTAACAGTAGAAAAAACAGTAAATGTTTAAGTACATTGGGGATTCTCATTAATTAATGGCAGACCAGATAATTCTGACCAGCCCTCAATCAATAAAGACAACTTAAAAGTCTGGGGAAAAAATTCCAAGTTTTAAAAAGCACTAAAGAACAAACAAGAATTGTAAAGAATTCCGGGGTTGAGATTTGGGGAGAAATAGGAACCCAGAGTCAAGAACACAGAGCAGTCAAGGGCTGGTTTGATGATACTTGCTAATCCAGAAGAGCTGGTGAAGAGGCTGAAGTGAGTTTTTGATAGACTAATAAGACTAGAGAGGAAAAAGCTGGGATCTGGGTAAACCGTCCTTGCTTTGGCCTGGCACCTTGGAGTGCTGCATACTTAAAGAAAAGATGAAGTAAAAGTAATGAATATTCATAAAGACTCCTGGCTGGCTGTGAGTCATCTACATGACCCAGAAAATCTCAAACTCCAAACTTACATTAAGGTAAATCCCAGATTGCTATTACTCACGGAAGACTGGGAAAAGCAAAAGAAAATTGACGTGGAATGCTCAAACGATTTCTACTAACAATTATTGAAATACCATGCTCAGCACACATTCAAAGGTGACATGAGGAAAAAAGATTGCATTTGTGAGAAACCAACAGAACCAAGAGACAACAGAAGCAAAGTCGTCAACTACTGTAATCACCAGAAAGGTCCCATAGAACAACTAAGGTTACCTAATTCAAGGAGATAAAAATTGAGCTTGAATTTTTGAAAGGCAACCTTGTAATATAAAGAGTAACATAGAAAAGACGTTATAGAACTGAGAATGAACAACAACCAAAATTAAGAAATCAATAGATGAGTTCACTGGCAGTCTAGGAGCAATAGAAGAGATAATCAGTGAATGAAAGACAGGTCAACCATGGTGAGATCAAGACATGGAAAATGATATAAGATGGAGGAGAAGACATTGAGGAATCTGCATTTAAGTCTGGTGTATGTTCAGTGGAGCCACAGAAAGATCCAAGAGACAGAAGAGGACAGAGGCAGTATTTAAAGACATAATGGCTAAATTTTTTCTGGAATTGATGAAGCATGCCAGTCCATGTATTCAAGAAGTCCATTAAGTACCAGCAGGAATCAAAGACAAAGGGAAAATCTTAAGAGCTATCAGAGCAGAATAGATAGCCAGACTGCAGAAGAGAGTGGAATGATACTTTCAGTCTGTCAAAAGAAAGTAACTGCCAAATGAGAATCTAGTATCTACTAAAAATATCCTTTAAGAATGAAGGTAAAATAAAGACATTTCAGATGGACCTTAAAGAAAATTCTGAAGAGTATTCTTTGCGCAGAAAGAAAAAGATACAAAGGAGAAATAAGGAACAGGAAAGTGACAAAAATCTGGGCAAATCTAGGGGCACCTGCGTGGCTCAGTGGGTTAAGCCTCTGCCTTCAGCTCGGGTCCTGATCTCAGGGTCCTGGGATCGAGCCCTGCACCGGGCTCTCTGCTCGGTGGTGAGCCCCCCTCTCTCTCTGCCTACTTGTGATCTCTCTCTCTCTCTCTCTCTGTCAAATAAATAAATAAATAAATTTAAAAAATTAAAAAAATCTGGGCAAATCTAAATGAACACAGATTACTTTAAAATTTGAATATTTCTTGGGACTATTTATGGAGTCTGTGTGAGCCATCATTACACATTACAGGAAAGAACAGCACATGGCTTAAGAAGTACCTATTCTGTTATATCTATTAGCTATCACTACATAGTTTGTCTTTTCATAATAGCCCAGGGATAATAATCCGAAACACAGTAATTCTTAAAAAAAAAAATAATAAACAAAAACATTTTTCACAAAATTATTCACAAAAATAAAAGCACACAGTTCTAGAATTCCAAAGGGATACATAACGTTTTAAGGACTAGGAGGAAGATAGGTAGATTAAAATCAGGCTTTGATAACTCTAGACTATGTTACAATGACCAGATTAGCACGAAAAGAATAAAGACTTTATAACTGCTAAATTTACAGAGAGAAGCAATTAAATGATTTTAAATATTTCCTACTGAAATGCCTGGGTGGCTCAGTCAGTTGGATCCAACTCTTGATTTTGGCTGAGGTCATGTTCGGGGTCCTGGGATGGAGCTCCATGTTGGGGTTCCCCCCACTCAGTGGGGAGTCTGCTGGTCTACCTCTCCCCTTACTCCTCTACCCTCTCCCCATTCATACAGTCTCTCTCTAAAGTAAATAACTAAACCTATTTATTTTTATTTTTTTAAAGATTTTATCTATTTATTTGAGAAAGTATGAGAGAGCATGAGCAGGGGCAGGGAGAGAGGGAGAAGCAGATTCCCGCTCAGCAGGGAGCCCGATGTGGGACTTGATCCCAGGAGCTGGGATCATGACCTAAGCTGTAGGCAGATGCCTAACTGACTGAGCCACCCAGATGCCCAATAAATAGATCTTTAAAAATAATAATAATAAAAATTCTTATTAATCCAAAGAAATTAAGGAAAGAGAAGGAAAAAACTAATATAGAACTCTTGGGGCAAACAGAAAATATATAATGAGGTAGTAGATATAAATTCAAACATTAGTAATTACACTATGTTTCATCAAGTTACATGAAATTAAATTAAATACATTAGTTAAATGATAAAATTGGCACACTGGGAAAAAACAATCAAAAAATCCAAAATTATGTGCTCTTTAAAGAGCCCTAGCTAAAATACAAAAGTATAAAATAGTTAAAAATATATAAATGCATATGATGTTATATATAACATAAAAACATAATTGAAAAAAGTGCTGGCTGCATTAATAACAAAAATAAATTTTACTAGGAACAAACAGATTAAATTCATAATGATAAAATTCAATTTTCCCAGAAAGATATAAAAATTCTAAATGTGTAAGTATCTACACTAACACAGCCTCAAAGAACATAAAGCAAAGTTGACCAAGTTATAAATCAATGTGGAAAAATCCATAATCATAGTAGGAGTTTTGGTTTGTTTTTTTAAACACTCCTCTCTGAGTAAAAGATGGCCATTTCAAGCAGTGCCTGGCTGGCTCAGTCTGTGGAGATTGAGACTCCTGATTTCGGGTTCATGAGTTCAAGCCCAAGCTGGGTATAGAAATTACTTAAAAAAGAAAAAAAATAAAATCCTTATTTTTTTGAGCGCCTGGGTGGCTCAGTGAGTTGAGCCTCTGCTTTCAACTCAGGTCATGATCTCAGGGTCCTGGGATTGAGCCCCGCATCGGCCTCTCTGTTTGGCGGGAAGCCTGCTTCTCCCTCTCTCTCTGCCTGCCTCTCTGCATACTTGTGATATCTCTCTGTGACAAATAAATAAGTAAAATCTTTAAAATAAATAAATAAATAAAATCTTAAAAAAAAAAAAAAAAGATGGCTCCTTGAAACCATCTAATGACATTATTGTTTTTTAATCCTATTTCTTCCATACTCAAGTTTAGGAGGGAATGGGTGTTACCTTCCTTATTTTTCCCAGGGCTAGGACTTCTTAGGAAAGTTTCACCTTTAAAACGATAAATATTTAAGATCAATTATGGAATACTTTAATATCTGTCAGCAGGTATTAGTCCTAGTTATCCTGGGTATCCATTAATAGTTTTCAATACAAAAAGTATTTGAAGGTACAAATTTTATTATTATTATTTTTTAAGGATTTTATTTATTTATTTGACAGAGAGAGACACAGGGAGAGAGGGAACACAAGCAGGGGAGTGGGAGAGGGAGAAGCAGAGTCCCCACTGAGCAGGGAGCCCAAGGTGGGCCTTGATTCCAGGACCCTGGGATTATGACCTGAGCCCAAGGCAAAAGCTTAATGACTGAGCCACCCAGATGCCCAAAGGTACAACATACTAAAGACAGTGAAATGAATAATTTCTAAATGGTCCTCCACATCCTTAACATTTTAAAGAACTCATTGCTCTTTGCACTCTCTACCCAATTTTGCTGCAAATGACTAATCTAAGTATTTTGCTTCTCGTTGCAATTCTCACCCTTGCGGTTTTATAAATACCTGTGCGCTTTTTCAGGGATTCTGTTATAAACTGCTATCACAGATTTCAGGCCCCCGTGTCCTTGCTCTTTTTAGTTATTCCCCTCTTCCTTTCCCTACTCTTTTTAACCCTTCCCTTCCCTTCTCTCCCCCAGCTCCATCCCTTTCATTTTTTCTTTGGTTTTGATTATGCATTTTGCACACAGGAGGTTCCTTATGTAAGGAGTGGCTGTTTCCTGAAAATTCCTCTTCATGATTTCCCCAAACTCCTAAATCTTTGAGAAATTCATACCAGCAGGCTCCAGAATATCATAAATTTAAATTTCTTATTTCTTTTCTTCTTAAAGAATAAAGGGTATTTGAACCGAGACTTTTCAAGTACAAGACCAGCGAAGTACAGCCAATGAAAGGATAACATGGGGCAATGGTAGTGGATGGTGACAGTATTTGGGTGACATCAGAAGTGCAACTGAATCTCCTAAAAAGCATAAAGTTGAACAAGAATAAAAATGACCTGCACCAATGCTTCTGCCAAACTCAATTTTAAACTAAGTAACCATTTTCCTCTCTTCTGCAAACCTTCCTTCCCCCCTTCTTAGCCTTTTGTTTCAGAAACTGGTACCACCCCAAACACAGGACAAACCAGGCTGACAGCACAGACACAATTCCTGTCAAAACCGGCTGGATCCTGTATTTCCCTCTAAAGCCCCCCAGCCACTTCCAGGGGGAGTGGGGAAACTTGAAAGCCTGAGCCTGCTGCAACTTCCTTGGCCCCACAAAGCAATAAAGCCATCATTCTTCTTTACACCCAAACTCTTTGTGTTACATATTTTGGCTCTGGGGCACAGAGGTCGTTTTTCGACAGCAAAATGAAGAAACTAACTCATCTCATGTTCAAGATGTCAAGTCTGGTGTTCTGACTGATAACACAAAACTAATTTGCTGTTCTCTTGATACCAGAATACCTAATGTTCTCAAAGAATTGTCTGTTTTAAAAAATTAGGTAGAAAATCGCTATGGTTCCTTTTCATTCCCATCCTTTTTCTCACCACGCGCAGCCCCTTTCATGTTGTACTGCAGCAGAGAGATAGCTTTCACAATGATTACAGTTACACAGCATGAGAAAAACACTTCTGGGACAGGAAAAACAGTGTGTGATTATTACATTTTGAATTTTGAAAAATGTAACCACAAATTATTAGTATGGTATTGAATATAAAGGAAATAGTAGGAATTCCATTTTACTTAATAGAGGACATTTTACAACATAATACATAACTTTTGCATTTCAGTATGGTTGGATTATCTAAGCTACTTGGCCTTTCAGTCCCTGTTACTCTCAATTTAATATCAGATCTAGAGAAAAGCACTATCATATGTCCCACATAACCAGACACAACAAAACCCAGATATATGTGTATTTTGTAAATATGTCGATTTACATGGTATTTAGTATCCTAGCTAAATATTTTATAAACTAGTATAAAATACTGAGATTTTAATGCCCACTCTTTGGCTTACATAAATCTTCAGAAAACAAAAGAGTTCCATTCGGCACTATGAGAGATTTCATCTTTAGAGAATGAAAATGATTAAAGTCAACAAATTCACAGCCTCCCACATATGTTAACTAAAATACGGAGACTATATAGAATAAAAAAGTAAGAAACCTTTGTGTGATTAAAAAAATTATTATTCAGACAGGGTAGGGGAAGAGTTTAATACAACGACTTTGTACATTCTTGGTGGTACATTCTATTACAATGCCCCATTTGGATTATTAACATTAATTGTGGGCAATGCTATGGGATGAGGTTTGGCCACTGTTTTCAAAAAAAGAACTCTTCAAAAAAAGAACTCTTCACTCACTGCTGGATGTTCGGTCACAGACAATTTTTAAAAACAGGTAATCACTGATCCATATGTAGTAAAAAGTTAATACCCCTCCTTAATATTCACAAGATGATTCTCTCTTACTCTTCTATGCCTTTTGACAGTTATTTTTAGTAATTATTGCTCTGCCTGTGCCTCATTCATTATGCAGTCTGTATAAGCCATCATTACACATTACAGGAAAGAATAGCACACTGCTTAAAAAGTACTCTTTCTGTTGTATCTATTAGCTGTCACTACATAGTTGTCTCTTCATAGTAGCCTGGGGGTAATAATCCCAAACACAGTAACTCTTTAAAAAAAAAATACAATGAATGGACCAAAACCCTAAAAAAGAGATACATAACGGACCTGGGAGAACTGTGGCAAAATAATCTTATAATCTCCCACTATCTGTGGGAAGGCATAGTCATGCCTCCAAAGGAGTTTTAATCAAATGCAATTCAATGTCTAGAATATGCTATTTGTTATAAAGAAGACCAATTCACTTCACCAGATACCTAATTGAGTATTAGGTGGCAGGCACACTGCAAGATAACAAGGTTACAAAAACAAATAAGAATTTAATTAAATAAACTATTCCTTTATGCATAATTCAACCCCCCCCCTTTTTTTAACCCTCACTATTACCAAACACTGAGCTATGTCCTGAGGATACATGACACCTGACCTCAACTCAGTTTTTCATTCTAGAGAACTTACAACACAAGGCAGTTTTCTTTTACCAGCTAATGTGGCACATTATCAGAAATGAAGGCCCAGGTAAACATGCCAAACATGCATTTTCTAACACCATTACTTATGTCCCTTTCCTCTTCTTTGTTATCACACCTGCAGCTTTGTATAATGAGACAAGGTGCTCTACAGCAACATGATTTTATATCTTTCTTGCTCTTCAATAACATTAAAAAAAAAAAAAAAGGAAAAAGGAAAACATCTAATCTATTGTGTACTTATTGTGTGCCAAGCACTGGGCTAAGTGCATTATAGGCTTTGAATCTTTAAATCCGTCTAAAAACTCTATCAGGTAAGAACTATTATCATTTTAATGTAATGAGAAGAAACTGAGGTTCAGAGTAATTTACTAAATCCCTTGAATTAACCGGGCTAATGAGGGGCTTGGCCCAAACTCAAACTCAGGTCCATTATGTGGGATGGTGATACAAGGGGAAGATCTTCCCCTGCACACCTTCAGTATGAAGTCTTCCCAAGGAGGGGCCCTTTGAACTGATTTTTAAAAGAGTTGGATCAATAGTTTTCTTTTCCTTTTTAATCACTGTCCAGATGGATGGATGGATAGATGATAAATAGAGAGAGAGATAGAGAAGGTAGGGGCAGATTAGACAGATAGATAAGAGATGGTAGATGATAGACAGATAGATAGTGCACTCCCACATAAATCCTTGAACTAAGAATTGGCCAACGGCAATTTTAGGCACAGATGCAAGACACTGTCCAACACATTTAACCCCTCCACATTGGTTCTCCCCATCCTTGCCTTAATTCAATCCTTGCCTAGTTCACCTACTCATTTTCAAGAGAATAAAATGAAGCCACTTGAGCCAGCACTCTGGAAACTGGAAGAAGATGCTCAAGCATCATCGATAAAAACTGGGTAGAGTGGGAACAATGAAGTACAGAAAAATTGCCAAGCCTGTTATCTCTGAAGTGTTATCATTTCAAAAGGCTAAGGCAAGGTTAGATGCTGTCAAATAAAAAGCTTTGTTCTGTGAAATATTTATTCCCTGAAAATCTTTCCCGGCAGAGCAAACGCAAGATTTTGTCTTAAAGAGGAAGCAATGGAATGTGGTGGTTAGGGAAGCAGACTTCATTCAAGGTCTGCTGTGCCTGGCTTAATGGGCTTGGTCGTTTTATTGTCTGCAAGACTGCAAAAGTTGTGTATGTTTTCTAAGCCTCACTATCCTATCTATGAAATAGGAATATTACCTGAAAATATGCTTGCAAAAACTAAAATTAAAATAATGTATGTAAGGGCTTGGTATTATGTTGGAAACTATGGCTGGCACACAGAAAATGCTCAATAAACGTTCTCATCAGAGTGACATGTTGGAATAATTTCCAACCCATACACTCATATTGTTGTTGTTTTTTAACTGGGTGATTTCAGGTCACTTTTGGTTCATTAAGAATGCAAGTGGACAGAGAGGTGAGAAGAATTATGGCAAGTTTGTTAGACTGGAACAAAGCCAACGAGCATGGAATAAGGGTGAGTGTCCCAGGCCGAATGTATAGAGGCCATGCGACAGAGAGACAAGAATCATCTAGTTCCACTTCAAATGGACTAGGCGGGAGAAGTCAATGATGACAACGAAGATCTAGTTTGAACATAAATGATACTGCCTGGAATTTTCTGCAAAGAAATCACTAAGATGAAAGAGATCCTTGGGGGATGTAAGGCAACCTAGGCTTCTGAGTAAAGCAATGGCAAGATTCCATTTTGCTCGGGACAGATTGGATTACACCTGCTCTCCTCGTGTCACTATTCCTAGTGCTCCACACGTGTCCAGGGCTGGACAATTCTACACAGCCTCCTACTTCCAAGACCTGACAACAAAGGGGGCCTCCTTGGAGAGATTCTGGATGAGGCTTTCACACGAGTGAAAGCGACAGAGCCTCAAATCATGTGCTGAATGCTGCAGAGGTTCTGCACTGTCTCTTAAATTCATGGCTATGTTTACCAGGAAAAAGCCTCAGGTTTAGAATCCCATGGAACACAGCAATGCTCCCCTCTTCCTTTTATCTAGATTATTTTCCTCCACGATAATCACAACAATAATTTGGAAAAATAGGTCACCTATATTTCAAAACTATTTTGTTTCAAGCCATCTGGGGCTGAGGATGATTTTGAAACGAGCTGTTCTCGGTAGCACGGCAAAAACCCGACAGAGTACATTTATTTGCACATCTGCCAGGGCAGCAGCATTGTCCTGGGTATTTGATATTCAGAAGATGTATCAAGAATCTGAACCTTGGAGAAACAAACTACTCAGCATTTCAATTAGGATCAGTGTGTTGTGCATACAAAGCATCACTACAGAAAATCTCGGAACATGTAACACATGGGCTTTTAAAACTACATATTGCCAAGCTTTGCAAGTGAAATGATATTCTGCAGGGATGATCTCTTCCTCTGTCCCTGAGTAGTTGTTCTAAGAAAGACGGTTAACATATACTCCTGATTTGCATCTCCAAATTCCTATCATCACAGGTTTTCAGTCCGTGTTTAATGAGTTTCCCATAACACCCAACATAACTATAAAAAAGATTAGCAGTTTCATGTGGGACTTTTTGCTGTTGGCGGGGGGGTGGCCTTCCCCTACCTCACTGGAATATTTCTTAATGTTCTTCTCTTTGCCATGTGTTTGGGGGGGTCTCCAGGGTTCTATTCACAGTTGCTATTATCAAAACTGGAAAAAGAGATGGCTCCATCTTATAAGAAGTAGAGTGTGCTAGAATTTAAAGATGGCAAATTCTCCCTATCTGCCTTGATAGTGGATACTGTAAAAAACAGAGGGCTTATTGTGATCCTTCAGATAATAATGAGGGATACTACTACAATAATAATAATAACAGATGTACATGGAACACTTTTTAGGTGCTGAGGTTCTTACCTGTACCATGTCACAAAACCTTACAAACCTGGCAGTAAGTACTGTCATGTCTATTGTTTGAGTTAGGAAATAGGCTTACAGAGGTTTAACAGCTTGCCCAGTGTCATATAACTGGTACTTTTTTCATGAGATAAGGATTTTTAGCCCAGATCTCTCTGACCTTTGAATTTGCTCTTAATCTCATGCTATGATACTTCTTTATCACAGTATGAAGTTCTGAATGCCCACCACCATCCTGCCATATGATGTTACAGTGTTATATTAGAATTCTTCTGTCTTCCCAGCACCCACAAGGAAATATCTGAAATTAAAATCTTTATGATGCTTATTGAATTTAAAACTGATAGACATTACCTATACAAAACCGTTATTCATAATTAAATCATGGTCTAGGTGAGGATATTTTTAATCCATTAAATTCTGATTTAATCCATTAAATTTAAATTAAATTTAATCCATTAAATCAATGGATTAAATTAATTAATTAAATTTAAAGGGGAGAAAAAGTATCAATCATTTCATCCCCATTGTTGAGCACAATGGTTGAAAGGTAGTTGTCACCAAGAGATGTTTATTAAATGCATGCGTATAAAAAGGGGAAAAGAACCCTTCATTCATGATAACATCTTTCACTTTATTTGTGAGAGCAGTTCAGCCATAGAAAACCTGAAATGGGCACTGTCAGCCCAAGCCAGGCTCTGTGTTTGGCAAAGGAGGAAGGAACAAAGGAAAATGTCCGTTTTTATAGTTGTGTTGTTACTGTACTACCTCATTTTTGTCTTTTCTAATTATTATGCTTTTGTGCTGGTATTTCTCATTTTGCTCCCGATGTCCTTTGTTTTCCTGCTTATTCATGATAGAACTTTCCATCCTTGCATTTGCTGCTGCTGTTTCAGCCTCTTTGTGGGTAAGGTTATTGACAAAACAGATTGCTTTCCAGGAAGAACAACAGAAATTGATTTGGGGGCAAGATTTACAAACTACATGCAGATTATAACAAACTGCTAATAAACTCCTTTCTGTATATAATGAGTGTGAACACAGAGCATGATTTATTCTCTGTGTAAAGGGAGGAGGTGTAAGGGGGCACCCTGAGGGCCCTTGTAGACGTTTTGTACGAGGAGGAAATGTTCTACTATGAGAGAGAGCTGACTCCCTCCTTCCAGGCAGATTTTCTACCAGTTTTGCAAGGCTCCACACAGAGGGTAAGAGCGGAAATCCCCTGAAAATAGATTCTTGTGGATCTGCATATGCAGAGGTCAGCACCTTAGTTTGAGTCCTGCCTCTGTCAACCATGTAACCTTGACCAAATTACTTTAAACTGTCTTAATTCCCTTGTCTGAAAAAAGCACCTGGTGCAAAACTCAAATTAACAACTTTCAGAATATGAAAGTGATTTTAAAATGATAAAGCCCACTTCAAATGTTTCTTGTTATTATTATAGGTATCATCTTTCAAATGTTTCCAACAACTTAATTCTTGTATTTCCTAATGCTCAGCCTTAGTCAATCATTGGCCACCTCAAAACTGTTTGTTAGTCATGGTACTAAACGTTTTTACCTGTTGTGCTTTGTAGCAAACGTTGCTATTAGTAATTCAATTAAGTACCACTTCCATGAAATAATGAATTCAGCACAGTGGACTAGAATGAGTACCGGTTTAGAAGTCAGGAGTTGATAGTTTTGGTCTCAGTTTGGAGTCTAATTTACTACACTTAAGGCAAGTATTTCTCCTCTCTGAGCCTCCAGGCAGATTAAACAAGGCAATTTCTATAAACAAAGGTCCTTTCCCATCTCTCATTCTGTAACTTGGCTTAAAAATGGAATATAGTAAACTGTTTCTCACCTACAATTCTCAAGACACACAGATCAATGGATCAGAACAGAGACCCCAAAAACAAACCCACATTTACATGGTCAATTAATTTGTAACAAAAGAGGCAAGAATATACAGGAGGGAAAAGACAATATTTTTAATAAATGGTGCAGGGAAAACTGGACAGCTACATGTAAAAGAATGAAATTCGACTGCTTTCTAACACCAAAAACAAAAATAAATTCAAAATGGATAAAAGACCTTAAATGTGAGACCTGAAACCATAAAAATCCTAGAAAAGAACAGAAGCAGTAATTTCTCTGACATCAGCCATAGCAACATTTTTCTCAATATGTCTCCTAAGGCAAGGGAAACAAAACCAAACTATTCAGAATATATCAAAATAAAAAGCTTTTGCTCAATGAAGGAAACCATCACACACACACAAAAAGATAACCTACTGAATGGGAGAAGATCTCCGCAAACGTTACATGTGTTAATGGGTTAATATCCAAAATATATAAAGAACTTACACAACGCAACACTGAAAAAACCCCAAACTATCCAATTAAAAAATGGGCAGATGACCTGAATAGACATTTTTCCAAAGAAGATAGATTATTAACAGACATAAAGATGCTTAACATCACTAATCATCAGGGAATATATAATATAATATATTATATTATATTATATAATAATATATTTTTTAAAAATAAAAAATAATAAAATAATCTAAGAAGAAAAAAAGTTGGGTTTTCTAGTTCATTTAATTTCCTGATTAATTAAAAGTAAATTTTATTTCAATCATTGCCAAGAACATCCTAGGAAGATTAATCTACTTGTTTTATAAAATATTAGCTACAAATGGGTATTTTAGAGTTCATTTATCAAAACTCTGGATTTTAAAGGCTTCTGATGTTGAATATTTATAGGTATCTTTCACATATATTTTATGTGAATCTTATATTATTTCAATTTTAAAATACTGAAAATACTCAGGTAACTGGTAGCAATTTAGAAAATTTAAGTTCACTACTTCACACATACTCAATATTGAGTATTACAACTTTCCAACTGAGTTCCCAAGGGAAGAGATAAGTTTACTAGAAGACACTGCACCTGATAGGGAGAGATTTGTGGTATCCCTAGTCACTATTACTGCACGAGATAAGCGATTTGTAAGACTGTCTTCGGGTTCATTTCTCTCTCTTACTACAGGGATGAGCCTTTGTCTTTTTAGGTAAGGTATTTGCTCACTAACTATCTGATGTCAGGCCCAGTAATCTACACTAAAGAACATAAACTTAGAGAAAAAAAGGCCAGAATATTTCTAGAAACATTTATTGTAATGGAAACTTTGGATGCTGTATTTAATTTTAATTTCTTATGTTTAAGTATTGCCTGATCTTTCAGAATGAAAATACTTCCCACTTTACTGTCAAAACATCTCCTAATGAAATTAGTTATGGAGCTGAAGCATATGATTATCACTAAGTTTTTTTGTATGCCCTGTTCTAGCCTTGTTGTAACTCTGCTCTTGCAGTGTTATAAATCAGAACTATAAATAAAGGAGGATGTAACTATTTCTCTTGTCATTTTTTAGACCAAGACACTCAAGTTCTTTTTTCTAGAGACAGGGAGAAATTAAGAATAAAGAATTCACTAACAAATAGCACTGAGAATTCAATTTCCCTTAACTGAGATGGTAATGATATAAATTTAGAATTGAAGTCCTCAAAGGTGGGAAATGTTAACACTGAGGAGGATATTCCCACAATTCTCTTACTTTTGTCATCTTTAAGGTGTGCCTTGTGACCAAGAATGCATGTAAGCTGTGACAGATTTTCAGATTTTGCTATTTAAAATATTACACAGGAATTGTTTCCAACGGCCGCTGATAGTGAGATTCTACTCTTATATAAAATATGTTCATTCTTCTATTGGAAAATAACATTCTCATTAAAGGGAGCCAGAATTCTTAATTAATTAATGTGAGTGACTTACATGTCTCAGTTAATACAAGTGTCTTACTGAACACATACATATAAATACACTTTTTCTTCCCCAAAATGTTAATATAAATGTTTAAGTAGCAACGCCTTGAAGACAAGAAAATTTAAGCTGTGCATTTTGTAAGAAAATTCAAGGTATGGAAATTCAATGTACAGGTCAGGCAATTCCTTAGTACTGAGTGCTAGTTTTGTTAGAACTGTTAGGTTAATAATGGTAAGTATGTTAGTAAATATGAAGTTGATGACTAAGAGCCTGGGTATTAGAATAAGAAAAGACTTTGGATCAAACCCTGGCTCTGCCACTTACCAGATGTGTGACCTTGAGCCAGTTACTTTTCTAAATCTTAATCTTCACATCATAAAAAGAACGTTAGCTACCTTCCATGACTGTTATTAACATTGAATGGGATCATGAGATGATCGTAAGTAGAAGAATGTTAATGTTAATTTTTTAACTAAGTCCAAAGATAGAACAGATGCTACAAACCGATCAAAATATAAGGGCTGTGTGTACTGAGAACCACTTTTATGACCGTTAGGTTTTCACCCAAGGATGGTAAAACAAGAGGTAGGATATAAAATATCTGAAGGTGGAGAAAAGGAGGATTTTGTTTAGCTGATTTTGGAACAGGCTTCAGAGGATGGTAAGTCACATGTGCTCCTTAACCCTCCCCAAAGAGAAGGAGTGCCTTTCCTCTCCATTGAAGCTCATTGGGGCCTTTAATGTAACCACTGGGAGAGCCTGATATCAGTCTCCAAGAACTTTAGAGGCAATGGACTTGAGTCTGACTCCCACCAAGGTAATTTGGAGAGAAGCAAAGCCTAGTGAGCTGCTTTTTGGAACAGGGGAGAACTTCTCCTTTAACAGCTTTCCCTCTAATAGCAGATCAAAGAACATGTGAGTTTACACTCAAGTTTAAGTCACATGAGAGGAAAAGTTGGCCACTTATACCCAGGAGAACCACCTGGAAGAAGCAATGGGACTCCAGCTGTGAGAGTCCATATGGAGGGTCCTCCCAGACAACCAGTAGTGGAGTGATGGGGTGGTTCATGAGAGTAACAGTTCCAGGGTCCACATAAGAGCCTCTGAGGAAAACTCAAAAATGTCCACAAGGCAAGAGTCAGCTTTGAAATCTTTTCTCTCATGGAAAAAAAGAGAAAAGGTCCGTAAGAGAAGAGAGCATGAAACCATTTTGAGGGCACCTGGGTAGCTCAGTCGCTAAGCGTCTGCCTTCAGCTCAGGTCATGACACCAGGATCCTGGGATCAAGTCCCTCATCTGGCTCCCTTCTCTGCAGGAAGCCTGCTCAGTCTGTTGGGCGTCTGCCTTCAGCTAGGGTCATGATCCCAGGGTCCTGGGATGGAGACCCGGATCCAGCTCTCTGCTTGGCAGGAAGCCTGCTTCTCCCTCTCCCACTCCCCATGCTTGTGTTCCCTCTCTCGCTGTGCCTCTCTCTGTCAAATAAATAAGTAAAACCTTAAAAAAAAAAAAAAAGAAAGAAAGAAAGAAAGAAACCATTTTGAAACAGTATCAATTCAAGTGAAATCAATTTCTATATCCTTCTGTGCCCGACCATTTTCCAAAGCTCCAACCACAGAGGAGGTGGTGGGTGAGAAAAAGATAAGAACACCCCTACACACACACACACACACACACAGCAAAGGCTAGCCTTCAGTGTGGGTGGGAGAAAAGCCAACATTAAATCAACTTCAAAGTCGTGATCATCCTCTGGGACTAGACGGCCTAATTCCTAAAATGAGATTATCTGTGATTTTAAAAGATTGCAGGACTTTCTATCAACTGAAACTGACCAGAAAAACCACAACCCTCATCCAGTTTCTGTACAGGGTCATAGAAAGACTATGTCTAGTAGACAAATTTTAAAGGAATAAAAAATAAAAATAAAGTGTTTTGATTATGTTCTATGAATTACTTGTTCAAAGAACAACTGACTATAGGAATGAATTTTTTAATTTTTAAAATTTTTAATACACTGGGAAACCTTCTTCATTGCACAGTAGACTCTTATCCATACAATTATATGGTGGTTTTTTATGAGCTGCACTCAAGATGCCACCACGGAGAAGGTGGGCTTATACACAGTCAGTGCAATATTATGTAAGGTAAATAATATGTCGGGTGCAAATGCATGTAGCACTAAGACCTGATGCCTAATTACAGATTCAGAATGCAAGAAACACATTAATCTCCCAGATAAAAAGAAAAAATTAAGGAATGACTGACTGGCATTATGCACATAAAAAATACACATTTATTGTCAGTGCACCCTGAAGCCTAACTGAACAGTGCTGGGGGAGGGCAAGGGTTAGGAGCTAGCAACCATGGCAACTCTAAAAAGCAGGTCTCATCACACACTTGTTTCTAAGGAATAAGCCACTTGCATGAAATTTCTTTTTTCTGCCAGTTGACTTTGAGCTTTTCCCATGCTGGAACCTGGTAGTTGTCTCAATAAACCTTCTCTGCAATGCCAAGTCTCTCTCCACTGATGCTCGGCACGCTTGCATTTGCAAAAACATCTGGACATCTTAGAAGTAGTATGGGATGCTCATAAAAATCCTCAAGTTGTTGTCCTGCAGGTTCTTCTCTCATCTTCCAGGAATCCCTGGCATAATAAACAAGCTACAGCTAAAGCTCCAATATCAGGTTCTGCCTCTACTAGCAGAACTTAGAATGGTGATTGGCACTATGTATGTACTCAATAAATGATAGCCAGGGTGGGGAAAAAAGTGGGTCATTATCATTACTGCAACCCCTCTCAAAGAGCGTAAACCTCACCTATAGGGTTGGTGAGGAACACTGTCCCCCAAATGAGCTGTGGTTCCTTTTATGTGGGAAGAATATAATCATAAATCACTAGAGCTAGAAGGCCCAATGAGGAGCTTTGCTGCAATGCCTTACAATACCCTACACAGCTAACTCTTCATATGGGCCGCACTTCCTAGGATGATGTTGACCAGTGTACAGTGCCCTGTCCATTCAGGCCTGGAAGTACATTTACAACTACATTCTGCTGCAAAAACAAAAACAAAAACAAACAAACAAACAAAAACTCAAACCAAACAAAAACAAAAACAAACAAAACAAAACAAAAAACTCAATTAACTAAAATACAAACATGTTGAGCTAAATTTAGGTATAGGGATATCAATCCATGAAAATGTTTTACCTTACCTAAATACTAAAATGATATCAGTACTTCTCCAAACGTAAATTAAAAACATCTGCACAGAGTATGTTCTACATAATTCTGATGATAACCACATGGCAAAAAACTTAGATACATAATTTTTTAAAACGTGTACCTTTCCAAGCTTTTGAATGTGAATATCAAAATGCTATCTCTTAGAGAATAGAATTGTGGGTGGCATGTATTACATATCTCTTCCTTGGAACTTTATTACTTTATTTTCTACGTTTTCTAAAATGAACCCATATAACTTGTTTAATATATAAGAAAGTCAAAGTTATAAATATAAATATATACTTTTTCCTAGAGGCAAGGAATTTTGCATACCTCCTTAATTAATCCACCAGAAAATTAAGAAATCTTTGCTTTATTTTTTAACTGTCCATAAAATTTGGTAACATATTCATTATTTGGTGAAGAAAATACTTATAAAGAAAACTGATAGAGATGAGCAATAATCATTTTAGATTTTAACATAAGGGATGATAATTTTTTCTTCCACGATATATAAGAAAGTGTTTTCTTTCTAGCTTCAGGGAAAGCTTGTGAGCTATAATTAAATACTAAATTAACACTACTAGTTTAGAATTAATAGTACAATCAATATCTGAGCCTGAATGAAATGTGAGTATGGGCATCAGCAAAACTGCTGAAAAGAAATAGCACTTGAAATAAATTCCATTCACTGTTCACCTCACCTAACCTTAACAATCAAGGTGACAACAGTATTAATGTTGACCAAATTAGAAAAGGTTCAGCTCAAGATTTCATTTGAGGGGCACCTGGGTGGCTCAGTGGGTTAAAGCCTCTGCCTTCAGCTCAGGTCATGGTCCCAGGGTCCTGGGATGGAGCCCTGCATCGGGCTCTCTGCTCAGCAGGGAGTCTGCTTCCTCCTCTCTCTCTGCTGGCCTCATTGCCTACTTGTGATCTTTGTCAAATAAATTAAAAAAAAAAAAAGATTTCATTTGAACACACATGTGCATGCACACACATACACACAACATTAAAAGACAACAGCTTTGCCATTATCAAACCATACTGCCAGACAGTATGTTACTTTAATACAGCATTATCTGTAACCTTGTCTTTTCCCCACAAACCATGTGGATCATATGTATGTACATTACTGTATTGCATTTTTTTGGTAGTTTTTTGTGGACCTTTGATGGAATTACAGCATATTTATTAAGATAAAGACACCCTGAGCTATCACAAAAAGAGGGCTAGCAAATACTGATCTACTAGCTCAAATATGCATATTATACCCTGATGCTTGTTTATGTGATGCAACCAAGAGCAGCTCCCCCTCAACCCTGGCCTCCCAGGATCATACCCTCTGAGATTCTTGAGCTCTTCTGTGGCAAGGAGCAAGCTTATTTTAATTCATTCATTCCTTCATTTATTCAAGGACTATTTATTTATTAAAACCCCCAAATTTACAAGGAATCACAAAAGACCCCACACAGCCAAAGAAATCTGGAGAAAAAAAGAACAAAGCTGGAGGTATCACCCTCTCTGATTTCAAATACACCACAAAGCTGTAGTAGTCAAAACAGTATGGTACTGGCACAAAAACAGCAACAATCAATAGAATAGAGAGCCCAGAAAAAAACCCACCCATCTATGGCCAATTAATATATGACAAAGGAGGCAAGAATATACACAGGGAAAAAGACAGTCTTCTCAATAAATGGTGTTGGGAAAATTGGACAGCCACACGGCAAAAGAGTGAAACTGAACCACATCTTATATCACACGCAAAAATAAACTCAAAAATGGATTAAAGGCTTAAATGCAAAACGGAAACCATAAAACTCCTAGATGAAGACAAAGGCAGTAAAATCTTTGACATCAGTCCCAGCAATATTTTTTTGGATCCACCTCCTCAGACAAGGACAACAAAAGCAAAAATAAACAAATAGGACTACAGCAAACTAAAGAGTTTTTGCAGTGAAGGAAACCATCAAAGAAATGAAAAGGCAAGAGACCAAATGGGAGAAAATATCTGCAAATGATATATCTGATAAAGGGTTAATATCCAAAATACATAAAGAACTCATACAACTCAATATAAACAACAACAATCCAACTAAAAAATGGGCAGAGGACCTGCATAGACATTTCTCCAAAGATATACAGATGACCCAACAGACACATGAAAAAGGCTCACCAATACTAGTCACCAGGGAAATGCAAATCAAAACTAGAGTGAGCTATCATCTCAAAAGTGTCAGAATGAGTATTATTAAAAAAAAAAAAAAAAAAAGAAAGAAACAGCAAATATTGGCCAAGGAAGTAGAGAAAGGGGAACCCAAAAGTACTGTTGGTGGAATGAAAACTAGTGCAATCACTATGGAAAACAGGGTAGAGTTTCCTCAAAAAATTTTTAAAAAGAAGTACTGTACAATCCTCCAATTACACTTCTGGGTATTTATTCAAAGAAAGTGAAAACACTAATTTGAAAAGATATAATGCAGCCCTGTGTTCACTGCAGCATTATTTACAATAGCCAAGATATGTTAGACACATAAGTATCCCATCAAGAGATGAATGGATACACACACACACACACACACACACACACACACACACACATATATATATATATATATATATATATATATATAAAATGAAATACTACCCAGTCATAAAAAAGAATGAGATCTGGCCATTTGCTACCAAATGGATGTAAGTAAAATAAGTAAAGCTAAATAAAACGCTAGTAAAATAAGTCAGAGAGAGAAAGACAAACACCATATCATTCCACTTATATATGGAATCTGAAAAACAAAACAAATGAACAAACAAAATAAGACAGAAACAGACTGAAAGATACAGAGAACAATCTGGTGATTGCCAGAGGGGAGAGAGGCAGGAGGATGGGTGAAATAGGTGAAAGGGATTAAAAGGTACAAACTTCCAGTTATAAAATAAATAAATAATGGGAATGTAATATACAGCATAGGGAATACTGTCAATAACATTCTAACAACTATGTATGGAGATAGATGGTACCTTGACTTATTGTGATGATCATTTAGTAATGTATGTAAATGCTGAATCATTATGTTGTACACCTGAAACTAATATACTATTATATGTCAGCTACACTGCAATAAGAAAAAAAAAAAGAAGTACTTATTGAGTATTTACTATGCACCAAGAAACAACAAATGATGCAGGGCTTGTGCAGATCTTTCAGTCTTGCGAGGGCAGACACAGTTACAAAACAAAAACTATGTATGCCGTGGAAAGAGTAAAGCAGGTTGAGGGGAGAGATGGGGGTTTACTTATGCAGCATGGGGAAGAATGTGTGTTGTTGGTGATCAATAAATGCCTATTGTATAAGTGAATGAGTGCAACTGTACATAGTCTCACATTTGTTCAGTTCAACAGTCCTTCAAGAAATGATGTTCTGTGTTTAACTCTGTTATCTTCTCTCTCAGATGTTTCCATCTTAATTTTTTGAATTATCATCCTACACTATTTTTATGTTAGGAACAAATTAATTATTGAAACGTAAATATTAACGGCTTAGAAAAACGTCTAGCACGATGCTTGGCATATAGTATGTATATTACAAGGCTGGCTGACTTACAGCACTGAAAACCTGAAATGGAACTGTATTTTGACTCTCCCTCTAAAATTCCAAACACAATCCCAATCCTCTCTCTGTGAGAAAAATTTCAGATAATAATTGTAACCATAATTGACCTTACTGGGTTCTTACTGTGATAAATAAATAAGTTGCTATGTTAACTCTTTAGATAATCATCTTATGAAACCTCATACTAATATTATGAAGGAAGCACTCATTGACCCTTTCTTTTCTATGTATAAGAAAACATTCTCAGAGAGGTTAGGGGACCCACTCTGTATCACACAGCTTGTATGGGGTATGAAAGGTTTGGAGCCAAGGTTATCTGATTTAAGCCAAGCCAGTACTCTTCAACGCTCTCACACACACTGTTTAAATAAACTTTATATTATCCATTCAATTTGAAATAGCTTTTATGTAGAGGCTGTTTAACCTGTTACAGGCACAAAAAGTACTCATGGTACCTGAATAACAGTGCTTGAGCGGGTGTGTATATGGGGGCGAAACGTTCTCTTCTATTTAGAATCTGTGTATTCCTCACAATAAAATGCAAACACTAGACTTTGCTCTCAAAGGAAACCAAAAGCCCCAGATATTTAAAAATCTCATCTGTTCACTGATAAGATGAAGTAGAAGTTGGGCAAGACAGAAACCCAGATTAGGACATTATTCTTATTGTCTCTCCATTATCTTAGAAAATAATCCATGAGTGAATTACCTGATCGGGCAGTCTAGTGTTATTCAGTTTTTATTTGAGACTATTCCATAGAACCTAATGGATGCCAGGAATCTATCTAGGGGATTAGTCCACCTTCTCTTGTTTTTGGTCTAGGATATTATATTCTAGTTGGCTCTGGTTTCCCTGTGAACTCTCTAGGGCTACCATAAGTCCCCTGAAGTACTTAACCATGTAGTTATGTTCTTCTCTGAAAGGCTCAGTATTAAAAATCAGAACTGAAAATCCTGCTCCTCTTTTGAGGATTTTTCCAAGGTCAATCAAAGCCTGAATTCAATATCCCCTCCTCGCAGCACCCAGCTGTTTCCCTCTTTCTCTCTCTCTTTATCCCTTTCTCCTTTCCTTCCTAGCAAGCTGCTTCGTCTCTCAAAGAAAAAAGACAAAAAAGCCAACACAGAGAGTTGTCCTGTCTCCAAAGGGTAGCTGGAGACAGCAAAAAGACTCAGAATGGCTACGAAATTTTTTCCCAACGACTCTTGGCAAAGCAAACCAAGTCGTGCCCAGCCTGTCATGCCATATTTTGTAATGACAACGGACACTATGCCTATGATAAGGAGCCACCAGTTTCCAACTTGACACTTTCTTTGTTTAACATTATTAAGAACATGCTCAGATTCTTAAACATTCATTGAGGAAACATTCTGTGATGTTTATAAATAAACTCTCAAGGCCAGCTGTATTAAAAAATGAATAAGAATCCAAAACAGTTGTTCACAATTTGTTATATATTTTAAACCTATTTATCATCAATACCATTTCAAAGTAAGAGATGCAAAGAAAAATAACTGTGCTGCTTACAAAAATAATTACAGTATTTACTTATTAATCAGAGTTCACTAAAGTCCTTAAGGTCTTGCAATGTGACAAAACTTTCAGATTTTGTGATGGATGCATTTCCATCCTGCCAAAGTATCTCTCTGACTGTACATAGATCCTTACTTGGACATGACATCAAAATTCAAATGGGAGACTCTGGAAATGAGGTCTGCATTCAGCCCCTATTAGAGGCCCATTGGGCACTCCCCAAACAACATGTCTATTGGGAAAACACAGACAAACCTTGGGGGGTGGTGAAACTTTGATGTATACTAATAAACACCAATGACCTGAGGACAGCAGAATGTTTGCCAGTGCAGGAAAATGAAGACTAAAACTGTCTTGAAATGATCTGGACCACCCAAGATCTCTTCTTTCAGACCCCCAAACTTTTGCGTTTGTTACATTCTGCTTGATTGACTACTCTTTATTAAAACAGAAATTACCAAGAGTAGCAGTCTTGGCTTGCAGTCTCTGCATCTCTGTAATGACTAGTGATTGTATTTGCTGTGGCCCTGGAGTCCACACAAGAGGATAAGAATGTCCATCATTCCGTCATCACTACAGACCGACATACAGGTTTCAGCTCTTACGTCTGATTTTTATGGCCTTTTGTACCCTTTTCTTAGTGCTAACAATTGTATTTCTCACATCTGCTATTGAACTTGCAAATAATAGACTCTCCTCTGACCTGTCCTTTTGCTTTTCTCCTGAGAGCTTAAAGACTAAGGAACCAACTTTGATGGCTGAGTTTAAAAACAAAAATGAAAAACACAGTCTTGGAGTAATGTCATTATGAATTCCAAATACAGGACATTAACTTCAGTACCTGAACTTTTGTGAATTTATTTTCGTTCTTTTGCCTATTCAGAAGCTCTCTGAGCTTCAGATTCATCACCCATAAGATTGTGCACACAATTTAAGTAAGTATTAATATAGTCATATAGTACAAGAGAAATAGAGGACATGTCCTTATAGTAATCCAGACATTTAGAGTTATTAATGTTTCTGATTATTCGCTGTGTACATAGATGAGGTTTCCAGAGAGCTGTATTCTGGGGAAGTGATACCAGATTTTGAAATTCTGAGGGTACACAATGCAAGTTGAGAAAACCTAAATATATGATTAGAAAGAAGTGGATGTTTGCACTTATCAGACTCAGCCAGACGAAACAGATGCACTTTCTCAGCATTGTTTGGAGCATCCAAGCTAACCTAACACGCAGGATCCTAATCCTTTCATTTAGGTGTGTCTGGTAGAGGTATTTTCTTATTTAATTGTCCCTAGAAAACCCTGATGACCTAAGTTCTACCCATGGATTAAAAAAAAGAACAGAATTAATCAGAAATAGACCTTGAATCTGTCAGAAGAATCATTTTATGAAGCCAACTGCTCATCTGAGACTTTAGATACTCTTACGTTTTAACTATTATTTAGAGGCACCTGGGTGGCTCAGTGGGTTGGGCCTCTGCTTTCGGCTCAGGTTATGATCTCAGGGTCCTGGGATTGAGCCCCGCATCAGGCTCTCTGCTCGGCAGAGAGCCTGCTTCCCCCTCTCTCTCTGCCTGCCTCTCTGCCATTTGTGATCTCTGTCTGTCAAATAAAATAAAAATAAAATCTTTAAAAGAACTATTATTTACATAAAAAATATATAAATATATAGAAAACAATAAATGTATGAAATGAAAATATATAATTTAGAAGTGTATTATATACATATGCAAAGCATTTATCACAGAGCCTGAAACATGTAAAGTATTCATGAAAAATTAGCTAGTCCCATCACTGCAGAATTATCTGCCAAAATATCAACCAATTATACGATCTATTTTTGTACACGCATCTTTATTCATTCATTCACTAGTATAAAGATATACACTTTTTGTTTTTGTAAAAATGATTATTACTCAGGAATTCTTACATACATTGGAAGCATTACTGCTGTTCACGTATTTGACCTTATAATGGGTAACTCAGTAGTCACTTGGTTTGATTCAGCATAGCTTGTTTCATGAATTCTATGTCTTTAAACATTTATAAGCCAATTATCCTGCTAATAAAAAAATGCAGTCACTGAATGGGCCAGGGCCCATAAATTAGTGCTTTAAGGCAGAAGATTGAGTTTTTCTCATAATAGCTTTTCCCAGGACTAACCCTCCATGCAGAAAAAGCTGTCTTATGTGTTCAATGTCCATTAACAATGAGGCAGCATTCGAATTCCGAGACGTGAAAAAGACTCCATGAATGTACAGATGTCCTTTTACTTGCCCATGTACCATAGAGCTGGCATATCTGTACGCAGTAGAGTCATTACGAGTTCTTATAAAAAACAAGGTCCTTATCAATTTTAGGGGTGCCGTGGTGCAAATAGAGAAGGCTATGTAATCAAGTGAGGAAAATGAACTGCTCCCTATTTCTCATCTGGGGATAAAGGCTGAAAATCATGATGTATATAAACACCGCTGTCAGAGAAACCATTTCAAACATCACCTCTATCTAGCTACCAACAGGTTCCGTTAATCGGGTATATTAAACAAGCTGAAACACAAAAACTGCAACAATGAACACAACTGGCCTGAAAACATGAGGATGTTAGCAATAAAAACTAGTCATTACCAAAAATGTAAATAAACAGACAGAGGCTGACTTTTTTCCTGATGTGGTCTCATGGCCACTTGGTCTACCCTATCATATGGAACGTGAACTAATTCAGTAGACCTTCCCTTGTCTCCTCTCGTCCAGCCTCTGCTTCCTGCAACCCATCTTCAAAGGGCCATGAAAGTTATTGCTGACCTTGTCTCTTTCTCCTCACAATCATAAGTGACTCCCCCTTATCAGATCTCTTGGTTTTATTTAAACCGCTCCAAAGTTCAACTCGAGATGATCTTTTTCAGGCTTATTGTCCCAGACTCCTCCCTCATCCTTTGTTCCAACCAAATTGAGCTCTCACTATTCTCCATATATGTCCTGCCTTTGTATCTTTGTATGAGCTATTTACTCAGTCTAGAATGTCTAAATGCAAAAATCTCCACAAAGCCTGGATTTGCTTAACCGTTTACTTGCTGACATATATTCTTCAAAGTGTATCTCATATATGCTATCTCCTGGGAGGAGCCATTCTCCCATACATTATCATTTATAACAAAACCTGGGAACATTTACTGAATGTTTTCATCGTGCTAGGCACTCTACTAAACGTTTCATAGACTTAAGCAAAAAATGAGAAAAGTATAACATTGTGAAAGAGTGCAGAATGCCAGGGTTCAAATCTTGGCTTTATGGATTGTTTGCTGATCAACTTGGGAATTTCTTTACTTTCTGTGTATACAGTGTTGCCATGTGTAAAAAGGAGATAGTTATAATAGAGCTAATACTAAAAACATTATTATAGAGATAATGTGAAATGTTAAAGCCCTTGGAACAATTCCTAGCTCACTGTAATTATAATATAAATATCAGGGCCTGCTATTACTATACCTCACAATATGCTACAAGGTAGATGTTGTCATTATTCCTATTTCAGAGATAAAGAAATTGAGGCTCACTAATGTTGAAAGTATGCCCAAAGTAACATAGCTAACAGGTGACAGATCAGAACGTACACACAAATCTGTCAATGGTAAACCTCAATCTTTTCTGTAATGCAGGCAGACTAGCTGTCTTTGGTTTCAATCTAGTGGTTTTCCTGACTGGAGGTTAAACAATAACAACAAGTCTGCTGACATTAACTGAATACTCACTATGGAGTATGTGTCAGGCACAGTACTCAATGCTTCGTGCATTAGCTCATTAACTTTCATAGCTGACTTCACTGGAGACCATCATTACACTCACTTTACAGAGGAGGAAAGTGATTTAGAGAAACTTGTTTGGTCACACAGCTTATAAAGTGACAGAGCTAGGACTCAAACTTAGACTCTTACTGAGATGATACTCTGCCTTACTTTTAGCTATAATTATTCCCTTACTTCTCTGTTCTTCCTGTTCCCTTAGTGGAAACTATTTCTCTGTCACTGGGCACTTGATTAGCTGTGCTCATGTCTGACACCACTGCCAGCTTGTCAATCACCTGAAAAGCTGGTGATCCATTCACATTGCCTGGAAAACAGTGTCTTCCAAGTAGTGGAAGCCTAAGAAATCTTGGACTGAAGTGAACTTGATGTTGGAACTTGGATCATAAAGAATCAAATGTTGCACAGAAAATATTTTGCATATATGCTGACACTTTAAAGTATTATGACAAAGGGCTCAAATCCAGTTCCTCTAAGAATGACTAATGAATGAGAGACAACTTTCACATTAGTTAAGAGGCTCAACCTTGAAATTGGATTGAGCTGGAATCAAGACCCAAGCTTATTAACATTTTTGCTTGTTTTACTTATCCATTCTAAACATTATTTCCTTATCTTTGAATAGAAGAATAATACCTCCTTCTTAGGGTTTTTGATATTACTAAATGAAAATATTCATGAAAGTTACTTAGCACGGTGACCCATGCATGGTAAGCACTCAGCAAAGTTGGCGAGATAAGTAAAAATTATGTTTTTAAAGTCAAATAATTAAAGAATAGCTCCTTGATCATCCAAGCAACTACCCTTGTTCAGATATAAAATTCTTCCTGGAGAAGGATCACAAATATTATGAAATAAACTTGAGTGGAAGTGTGAGAAGAGAAAATAAATAACTCTCCAGGAAAAGGTGCCCTGAAAGGGCCAAGCATGTGAGAAATGGCAGGAAAGCAGGCCATTTTGTGGTAAACAGCTTCATTTTTAACCCAAGGGACACAGTCTCCAGAGGGTACTTTTGTGTTGTTAAGATGTGTCATGAAGGCCCCACAGTGAGGGTTTCCCTTTGTTCTCCAGTCTCACTGAGAGAGTGAATTTCACTGCAATACTCATTTATTTGTAAACTCTGATCTCCAATTTACTAAGAGTTGCAAGACTGAGACTGGGTGAAAAGTATTAGAGCCAATAAGAAAAAAAGAGTAAGCACAGATTTCCCAAAAAAGGTATCATTCACATTGCCAGCAAATACAAATATATATGTATAGATATATTCCTTTAAGCAACAAGGAAGTCTGTATTACATGAAATTACAGTTTTAAAGATTCCTGATTGTTAATGGACTGAACTGTGTTTTCCCAAAATTCATATGTTAAAGTTCTAACCCCCAATATGACTGTATTTGGAGATAGGGCCTTTGAAGCAGTAATGAAGGTTAAATGAAGTCATAAGGATGGGACCTTAGTTTGATAGGACCAGTGTCCTTACATGGAGAGGAAGACACCAGAGGTCTTTCTCCACATAACAGGAGGAAAAATCATGTGGGACAAAGTAGAGGCAGCCATTTATAAATTGGGAAGAAACGTCTCGCCAGAGACCAATTTGCTTGTACCCCCATCTTGGGCCTCCAGAATCGGGAGATGAAGCCACCAAGTCTGAAAGTATTCCATTATGATAGCACAAGCAGACTCATATACTAATATTTGTATTAAACAATTTCCTGTCCTCCTATGAAAATATTGGTTATATTTTTCTGATGAAGAGGCAGGATGGCTTACTGAATAAAGGACTTTTGTGTCTCTTTCAAGTCAAGGAGTCCACTTGGGAGCTGTCGTTTGGGTCTTCTAGCTTTCACACTTCAGACAAAAAGAAAAAAATATTAACACCCCCACACATAACACTTGTTTTATAAAGTATCTCTTTATTAGGAATCTCTTCCCTAAGTACCTCCCTCCAGACATTAAGCACAGGCAAAGTTCCACAGGGAAACAAAGACCAGTCACACAGCAGAAAGCAGCACAAACTTAGCTGATACAGGCTCTTTGTTACATGGATTTTACCCTTTGTCCTTCTGAAATTTAAATTCTTTCTGGTTGGAAGAAATTTTACAATTCTGTCTTTTTAGGCTAGCCACCCTTGGTAATTGTTGGTCAAGGACAGCAGAATAAAGCCGGAGCCTGCACAGACAAATGAGGCACTGCTGACCTTCTAGGATTTCAGGCTTAAAGAGGTACTGTGGCTTAACACTGTTCGAGAGCAGTCATTCGTTCATTCATTCATTCATTCATTCTTCCAAAAAGTATCTTTTGAAGCCTCTTCTGTGTCCAGTATTGGACAAGGCTCTGGGGATACACACAACCCTAGTCTGCAGCAGCTTACAAACCAGTATGTAAATACAGATTACCAATTAAAATTAACCAAATTAATAAATAAGGTATTTTTGTAATGATGGAAAGTGCTTAAAAGATCATAAAAAATAGTAGTGACCGACTTTAAGTTGTCCTTTGGAGTGAGTCTGAATTACAGTCACACTAAGATGGGGTGAGGGAAATCCAGGACAACCGGTACCAAGGCTCTGGGGAAGGAATCAGCTTTGTGTGTCTGAAAATCAAAGGCAAGGATGGCATGGCTGGAGTAAAAGGGGCACTAGATCAAAAGAGCCAGGCAGAACTTGATCAGGAGAGTTGAGGAAGTATTCTTACTGTTTTGAGAAAACAAAGCAGGGATTTAAGTTAAATGAATCTAACCACAGACAATTACCCATAGGCCAAATGGAGCCTCCAGCCTGTTTTGGTGAATCAAGTTTGTCTGGGGCAGAGCCAGGCCCAGGAGCTTAAGTATTGCCTATCCCTGCTTTTGTGTACCAGCTCAGAACCCAGTGGTTGTGACAGAGACCGGATAACCCACAGCACCTAAAATCAATTTACTATCAAGGCCTTTACAGAAAAAGTGTGGTCTAGTGGAAGCAGAAGGGAGCTGTTTAGAGTCTGCGCGTCATACTGGAGAGATGATGATGGCTTGGACCAGACTGCTTGGGAGCAGTACAGAGGTGGGCAGGTAACTAGATCTCGGGCAGGCTTTGCAAGAAGAGTGGAAAGAATTTGCTAAAGGATTAAACATGGTGGGGGACAGAGGAGAGGATAGAGAGGTATCAAAATATTCTTAGCTTTTTGGGATGAACAACGGAGTGGATAAGAAGGTCATGTGCTGCGTTAGGGAATTCTGGACGGGGAGTAGCTTTGTGGGGCAGGTGAGAATAAAGAGCTACTGGGGAATGTTCAGTTCAAAAAGGGAAATGCCTTTTTATAAGGCCCGGGGGTTGCCTTCGCTTTTTCAATCCAGTGCAGTGATTCTCAAAATAACCCAATGACTTCTTCTCCTTCCCTGTTCCATAACACAAACAAAAAAGTCACACACCCAGGAAAATGACAACCGACATTTCCTTGGATGCTAAACTATAAACATTCTGCAGGCAGGGCCATGCCTGTATTCTTCACCATTGTGTCTCCATGCCTATCCTGGTAGCTGCCACATAGCAGCAGCTCAATAAATACAAGTTTTCAAAGTATACTGAAAAAATAATCAGCAACCATCTACGGAGAACTTTCTATAACATCAGGAACTTGATGAAGTACTTCACAAAAATTACATTATGTAATCTTTATAAAAATCCCTCAAGCTAGGGGCACCTGGGTGGCTCAGTCAATTAAGCATCTGACTTGGGCTCAGGGCATGACCTCAGTGTTCTGGGATCAAGACCCATGTCACATTCCCTGCTCAGGGGGAGTCTGCTTCTCCTTCTCCCTCTGCTTCGCCCCACTGCTCATGTTCTCTCTCTAATAAATAAATAAAATCTTTAAAAAAAAAAAATCCCACAAGCTAGTTGCTGATACACCAATTCTACAGAATTAGAAACTGAGACTTAGAGCAAGGGTTCACAAATATGAATGCCCACCCTACAGAGTTGAGTTAGGGGGTAAAAATGGGTGAGAGGAACCATATATTGAATAACGGGAACTAGTACAATGACATCCTTCCTTATGCCATCCATCCAACTGCTTATTAGTGTCCATTAAGACTTGCTCTTTGGAAAAGCAGACACCCAATATTGCCAGGTCTGATCTTCCAAGAGAAGCTGGAAACCCAGTTTATTTTATAAATGTAAAATCTCTCAGTTAAAGGAAAAAGATAAAAGACAATGTCCTAGAGCAAGCATTAAAAAATCCAGTCCTAGCAGGCACCCTTTACACTTTCCTTTATGCACTGTCTCTCTGGTGGAGAAAAAGCTCATATACTCCTTAGTAAATATTATTGGTGAGTCTGGTGTTAACACACTGTCGCTGTGGGCTCAGCCAAAGGTATTTTTTGTTGAAGATGCTTCTTATAATAGCTAAAAGTTGCACTAGGCACTTGCTTTTTGTGTCTGGAACACTGTAGCCATTCTCTGGTGTTTGAACATCTGCCTGATGACTAGAGTGAAAGCCCAAATTGTATTGTGCAAGTGGCTAATGAATTCATGCAGTCCTCCTGATGCGCTGATGCAACAATGCTGACCTCACTGTGCCAACAAGCCCTGCAATCTTAGAACTAGAGATACCAAATGCTTCCTTTTTTTCTTGTTACTAAGTCTGGTTTTTGGACACTGGATATCATGTTGATAAAGAAGGAGATTAAAAAATGCCATCACGGGCTTATCATTTCAATTTTAGCACAACCACCTCTACAATAGTGTAACAAGGAGGGAAATAAGATATTTAAAATATCTAACAAATTCAGTTTGGTGAACAATTACTGAATACCAAGTATATGCCAGGATCTGTGCTAGGTCCCAGGATACAAAATGAACAAGCCATTGCCCCTGCCAACAAGTACTCATGTTCCAGTGAGGGAAACAGACTCATAAATAATAATAGATTAAGACATATGTATAATAGGATTACAAAATGCTCTGGGAACTTAAATAAAAGGATGATTAATAATGTCTTCATGGGGGTGGAGTTGGGAGACGTCTAGGTCAAGGGAAGCTACAGAGAAAAGGTTACAACTTAGCTCTAGCTTTAAGGTTGACTGGCAGTTCACAGGTGCATTCTGGGTAATACAAGCAAGAGCTGTCAAAGATTACCATGAGTTAGGTGTTGTACTGAGCACTTACACCTCATTCTTCACAACTATCCAATAAATAAGCTTGTTTTATATTCCCATTTTTCATGTTAAGAAACTGAGGCCCAGAAAGGTAAAATAATGTAGCCAGGGCCTCACAGCTAGTTGTTGACAAAACTTGTAGACTATTTCATGTCCATATGACTTGAAAGCCTGGGCTTTTAGACATTATACTCTATCACCAGGCCAAATAAGCAGCATGTAGACAAAAAATAAAATTGTCTGAGGATCAGCAATTAGTCCATTATAAGTAGAAAATAGTTTGCATTCACGTGTATTGGGGTAGGAGGTGCAGCTAAGGAGCAGCTGGGAAAATTTCAATATAAGGCTTACAAACTTGGTCCAGACTTTAAGACTACAGAGTTGGAGCTTTACTAGATAGGCAAGCGAGGACCCTGGATGCATGAAAGAACCACAATAATGTGATCAAGAATGAGCTCATTAGATAAACCGAAGAGCTCTGAAGCAGCTTTGGAGAAGCCAAATGCTAGAAAAACTATTAAAAGGTTACTGAAGTAGTCCAAATAAAAGAAGATGATGGTCTAAACTCAGGTACTGGCAGTGATGATAAAGAAAAAGACAAGGGTGTATAAAGATGTTGCAGAGGGAGAATAAACATGATTTCAGAATGGCTGATTGGAGGGATAAAGGGGAGGTACCATGGGGAACACGAGGGATTCTGGCTTGAATAACCGGTTAGGTGTTGATGTGGAATTTGGAACATAAGGGGCAGGTCCATGGATGTTCAAGTTGACAAGTCAAAGAAATAATTGGTAATATAAAAACTTTTCTTGAAAATATAGATTTAGGAGCCTAAAAGGGGGGAGATCATCTGCACCCAGGCAAAGTGTGACAATGAGAGGAAAAAGAGGACGTTAAGACACACTAGGAATACCAGCAGTTATACTCATACATGGATGTTCCCAGTAATAACCTAACAATAAACATGAGTTTTCCCAGTGCCTCTGCAATCTGTTTTTGTTAATTGTTTGAAATTAACCAAGCCCGAGTAGCTTTTCTTTTTATAACTAGTCCATGTACAAGCATTTAATGCCTGGTGGATCTGAGCCAGCAGATCTGAGCCGGCGAATCTGATACCCCTGTATCAGTGTATTGAACCTATTCCAATTGGGAACCTACAGTGAGAACTTAGCTCATTTAATGAATCTACATATGCATATATACTCTATACTACTTTAACAAAAAAGAACACAGGTTACCTACAAACGTCTAAGTGAAAGTATCATAAACAGATGAATGTATCACTGCAAAGGGTAGGGTCCATTATGAATATTTAAATGTTTTTTAAAAAGGAACAGTCACTGTGATTACTAGTGTTTCAACAACAGGGTATTAAATGGAAGTACAATGCTTTGAAAGAATTACTTTTTAAAGCATATTACATAAGAATTCTATCGAAGACAATTTGCATTTGTGTTGTCTTTACAGGAGCAATCATTTGTGAGTAAAGGTCGAAAAAAAACAACAAGGAGGCTCTTGCCCTGACCCCTTACCCTGGTACGTGCAGAGATTAGAACATTCTAACCACTTAGCTTTAGAATCACTGCATACTTTACCTTCTGAGCTATTCAGAAAGGCTCTGTTCATGAAAAGTTCTCATGGTTATGAAACAAAAAAACTTGTCCAACATGATATGTTGTATTTGTATTTCTTTTTGTTTGAGGATTTGAAAAAGCTTTACAAACAAGACCTAATAAATCTCTTTAAGGCAGTTGCTTGTGGGAAATCTTCGCCCCTAAATGGAGGCTGGGGGCAGGTAAAGGGAGATCAGAGACGGAGAGGCAACAAGGAGGGTGGATAGGCACCGCTGTCATCTGAAGTCACCAAAGCAGCCCAGGGCTGCACACATTTGTCCTGCAGTAGGACTTGTCAACATAAACAATTAGTGCTCTACTCTTCCCATGTGATGGCTGCTACATCCAGATTTTGCCATCTGTTAACACAGGTGAGGAACAGTGAACAAAACACCACAAATGCACAGGGTAGGGAAGCAGAATAAAGAAGACCAAGGAAGAGGAATAATGACAGTGTTTCATGTGTTCAGCAAACTGTGCTAGACACTGTCACATTTATAGTATGTACCCAGTAAATATTCTCATCCCCAATTTTAGCTATGTTCAATGAACATGAGGAAGAAACTAGCAGAATTTGACATAAATGCTCAAATTTATTTATTTTTATTAGGAAAACTGATTTTTGTAAAGAAAAAAAAAGAGTTCCTGTGAATTACAACTGCTAATCATAAAAGAAGATAATTTATTTATCAGGACTTGAAGGCATGAAGGAAAGAGGGGGCACAGCGCTGGGTCAAGGTCAGCCTATATACTGTGTACAGTGATTACACCCAGGTAAGACCCATTCCATTCACAGGAAATATTACTACCAAAAATGAAGAACCTAAGGGATAAGGGACAGAAGTAGCCACTGGGATAAAGAATACCAATTTTCCACAAATCTCTTCTCTAGTGGAGTGGACTATTCAGAGTAGGGAAACTCCTCATAAATGAAGTCATTGCCTTAGTTCCTGATTTTGATAGCAGAGCAGAGGCTGTGATGTGGCATTAGAGAGACATCTTACTCTCTCTATCCACAAGATTAAACTTGTTCTTAGATATTTATAAAAAACTGAAGAAGACCTTTGAAAAATTATAGTTTTCACAAGAAGAAAACTACTGAAATCAATCAAGTCAGGTATAGTATCCCAGGGGTTCTGTTGTCAGATGGGCCTGGGTATGAATCCAGCCCTTGCCACTTAACCTGGGCCTAGTTCTGTAATCTAGTTATGTACTCTCTAGACGCAGTTTCTTTTTTTATGACATGAGTAATAATATCTATAATATCTACCTCCCAAGGCAACTGTCATAATGAAATGAGATAAGGCGTGTGAACATTTAGCAAAGTGTCTACCAAGTAGTAAGAACTCAACAGACATTAGTTTTTGCTGGTAGCAATTTTTAAAAATCCTGGGATGATAATGCATCATCATTGATGTTGCTTAGTATCCATCCATACCATTTTGAAAAGCATTCTGATGATTTTTGATAAATAGATATGATTTTGACATATATATTTGATTTATATATATACATTAATATAAAAGTTTACATATACATATCAACCCATAACCTGCAGGATCTGCTGCTTCTTTTTCTTTTTTGGAATGTATCAAATACTAATAGTGATTAAGTTGTTTTTCTTTTCAAAATATAAGCCATGATTTTTTTTTAACTTATGCATAAGCTGTATCATGTGTTACTTAATTTTAAGGACTAATTTATCTACTTAAATGTTATTCGGGGCCACCCTGGATGGCTCAGGCAGTTAAACATCGAATCTCGATTTCAGCTCAGGTTATGAACTCAGGGTCTGTGCTGAGTGTGGAGCCTACTTAAGATTCTCTCTACCCCTCTCCCTCTCTCCTTACTCATGAGCTTTCTCTCTAAAAAAAGATTTTTTTTTTAATGTTATTCATCACAGACTTTATTTTAGGTAAAATAGTCAGAAGGAGGAATGAACAGTTTACTAAAGATTCAGCAGATGAGTCCCTGAAGTTTGATTCGTCCAATTAAAATGCTACTAGACCAATTATGAGAACACAGAAATACTGGGGTAATCAAAATAATGTCCACTATTTCTCAAATCTACAGCCATATTGAAACAGTTATAGAAAAGTACATGGCGATGCAACAATTAAATAATTTTTTAAAAAAGATTTTATTTATTTATTTGACAGACTGAGAGAGCACAGCAGGGGGAACAGCAGAGGGAGAGGGAGAAGCAGGCTCGCTGAGCAGGGAGCCCAATGTGGGACTTGATCCCAGGACCCTGGGATCATGACCTGAGCCGAAGGCAGATGCTTAACCATCTGAGCCGCCCAGGCGCCCGCAACAATTAAATAATTTAAATAATTGTTGTCAGTAATGGAAAGACTTAATAATTGCTAAAATGCAAATGACAGTTAATTTTAGGAAAAGTAAAAGCAACTTCTTTAAAAATAAGATGCAATATTAAAGAGAGTAAAGAAAATTATTTTGAAAGTACTTAGATATCCTACCATTTATACCATATATCAAAATAAGCAACAGGTTGTTTAATGGGTTAATAACTAGGACTATCATATCATAAAAAACTAGCTAAAAATGGACTAGTAGATGTTCAAAAGTGTAATAACATTCTAAAGTTTGAAAAATAGAAACTGTAAATTACAAAGAAAAAGTTCAACAAAAAAAATTCCACAAGGAAAAGGTCCAACAGAATCTATAAAAGCTTTAGGGTTTTATACAATGGAAGTCCTAGTAGAACACACAGATAGATACTATATGTGCATGTAAAAAACAAACAAACAAGAAAAGGAAAACAAAGGTCCTAAGCACAATTGATGAGGCCATGTGTAGTCCAGGTGTGATAGTGTAAGGTACTTCACACACACCTAATGCCACTTATTGGAAAGCGTTCACCATCTACTCTATTACTTTTGGAAACCTATCTATCTCATCATACCATGGTGTCTTCTTTCGTTTTTGGTGATAAAGGACTTAAGGGATAAAGAGAAAACAACAACTTTTGGTCTGATTTTTATTACCAGGCAAATTATTCCCAGAAAATAATTAAGAGGAAGAGTAAAAGTGCATATCTAAAGGTGTTCATATCAGAATGACTAAAATCAAAAACACGTAAAGCAACAAATATTGGCAAAGATGTAAAGAAAAAGGAATCCTCGTGCACTGTTGGTGGGAATGCAAATTGGTGCAGCCGCAGTGGAAAACAGTATGGAGGTTCCTCAAAAAATTAAAAATAGAATTGCCATATGATCCGGTGATCCCACTACTGGGTATTTCACCCAGAGAATACAAAACCACTAATTCAAAAAGACATATGCATCCTTCTGTTTATTAAAGCATTATTTGCAATAGCTAAGGTATAGAAGCAACCCAAGGGGCCATCCATAAACGAATGGATAAAGAAGTCCCTGTTAAGTAAAAAAAAAAAAACCTAGTAAACACATTAGTGGACGTTAAATAGGTGACTGAATCGACTTCCAGGAAGTAGGCCCGGAAATGAACGCTGTCATCCTCCAGATGGAAATTTGTGAAATGACCTGGGGAATGTAGCTAGATAGCTTAAGAAGATCTGGGATGGAGCCTGAACTCCAATACATAGACGTGGCAAGTAGAAAAGGGACCAGCCACAAGAATAGGGAAGACGGAAGTCAGGGAACAAGAGAAATAAACAGCGAGTGTGTAGTAATAGAAACCATAAAGGGAAAACACATAAGGGACTGGTGAATCTAATCTGAGAGGTGAATCTAATCTGAGACGTCAATTCCCTAAATTGGCCTTATCTGAGACATCAAGATACAAAAAGGTCAGAAAAAGGACTAAATGACTAGAATTTGGCATCTCAGTGGTCACTGGAATTTGACAAACGCAGACCCAGGAGAGTGATGGGATTGGAATCCGTTCTACAGCTGGTTAAGGAGAAGGTGTGTAATGAGGAGGTGCAGGCAGCATTGAGAAACAGCTTTCTCAACAGGTGTTGCTGGTAAGGGCATAATATAAATGAGTCAGTGATTAAAGGCGACGTTGAATTCAAAAGACTGAAGCACAGAGAGGTTAAGTAACTTACCTAGAGCCACACAGCTAATTCAGGGAGCTAAGACTAAAACCAAGGCACTTTGATGCCAGAATCCTTGCCTTCTGAGAGTGTCTTCACATGGCCTTTCCTCTTTGTCCCTTCTTCTTCTTAAAAGACACCACTCACATAGGATTAGGGTCCCACTCTAATGGCTTTAACCCTAATTACCTCCCTAATGGCATTAGCTCCAAATACATCACATTGTATGTCACATTCCAGGTTAGGGCTTCAGCATATGGATATGACACAAACACAAACCAGTCCATACCAGATTGTTTTCATTTTTTTGGTAGTATAAGTCATACTGATGGCAAATGATAAAGTGATTTTAATAGCATAATTGCTAGGTCAAAGGATATGTCATTTAAGGCTTTTGATATTAACTGCCAAGTTGCCTTCTGGAAATGTGTTCTCCTGGGAACTCTTGCCAGCAGAGCATCAGGATGAAAACAGAACCATTTTAAAGAAGAATATATGTGTGTAAAAATCTCTAGCCCTGAAAAAATCTTAGCTCTGTCATGACTTAACTGTGACAAGAGGCAAGTGACCCCAAACTATTACTGGTAGCCATTTGTTTGTCCCTGCAATTCCACCTGAATTCTGGGAAGTGAAGAAGAACTTTGTGAAGACAAAAAGCGAGAATAGCCAGATTGATGCATTCGGACAGCTTTCTTTAGTATCTTTGCTGCTTGTTTTAAATTACTCCCTTTCAGTTCTTCACATTGCATTAATGGGATGAGGAAACCCAGTTTATCTTGCTGACAAAGAGGAACACAGCAGGGCAGAAGAGGTGTGGGAATGTGCTGGTTAATTTGGGATGGGCTCTGATGCTGTCTTGTCTAGCTTCCTGCTAAGCTAACACAGTTGAAGGGGAGCCTTTTCACATTCGGCTTTCTCTCCATAAATACTCTGTTCTGCTGTCTCCCGCTGGGGTCAGGTTACCACAGGCTTCTGAATATCTGAGAGGCACTGCAGGGATTTAAGTTTGCAATCACTGCTTTCTCTTCACTGCCTTTTGTCTCTGGAGTCTGGTGCCTCCACAACTGGAAGACTATTTTAATTTGGAGGCAGAAAGGATCCTCTAAATGAAATAGAGAGAACGTACATTCTTACATGCAGGGAATAGAGAGAGCTTGTCCATGTATCCATGTCTTTAACATGGTTCCTGGGCTAGAGGAGTAGTTAATGAACTGGGCACTTTGAGGCTGAATCTAGTTTTGGAGAGTGGAAAAAATATCACAGAAGAGGGAAAGAAAAATTCCCTCAATGGGAAGGCAGGAAGAGGGAAGGTCATTTAAAAGCAAATAACAGAAAGTTGACTATATTTAATGTTTTCATCATTACATTTTTACCTCACTTATGACAAACAAAGCAAGAGTATGGAAAAGTAGAAAATTAAATAAAATTATAAATGACCTATCACATAAAGTGACTTCTTGTCAGTCAGACAATATGGTGGAATGCAAAATGTTTAGAGATGCAGAGGCAGACAGCTGTAACCATCTGTGTGGCCTCAGCAAAGTCAACCTCTTTCAGGTTCACTCTCATCCCATGACATAGGAGGATACTGATACCTACTTAACAGAGTAGTTATCAGGCATTAATGATAAAACATGCAAAACACCCAGCATGCCATGGTATATGCCATATAGGATTCATTCATAACAGAGGTTTCCCTCCATTCCTGACAGGAGGAGGACTGTAAATTTTTCAACCTTTCAGTTTAGATGTGGAGACAAAATGAGAACATTTGAAACAAGGACAACAATTATGTGCTAAACAGTGTGGTAGTGATCGCAAGTATGATAGGAATTTAGACAAGGGGAGATCTGAGTGCACCAGACTACTCTGCCAGTCAAAGATTCGCCTAATTATTTTACATATTGGGTGTCTGGGATAAATAACAGAGAAGCAAAGCGAGGCCAAAAGACATTGAAAGGCGATGAAGGGAGTGGGATGCAGAAGCAAAGACACAAATAAATGGTAGAGAAGCTGAATAAAATTAAGCAAAAAGGACAAATGAAACTATGCAACTGACCTATAATTTATGGAAAGAGCAATGCTCATAGTGGATACATTTAAAAAACAAGCAGAATGACTAAGAAGAATTACAGTATGAGTACATACTGAATAAATACTAATAGATGACAATAATGGTTTATCAGAATTCATTTGAACTAAGGAAACGATCTATGACTATAAACCAATTGGTCATATTTTCAAAAAAAGAAATGACCCCAATATTAATCTGCATAACTATTAATACAAAGAACATCAAGAAAGCTCTATTTTTAAAATTGTTGGTGATGATATAATTACTTTGCTTTGCTTAACATGATCTTGGGGCTTCAGTATCACTACACTTTAATATTAACAGGACATTGCTGCTGGTCTTCATTTGGCTTGCCTAATTCCTAGGGTTTTCATTCTCTGCATTTACTTATGGTTGACAGTTATTTTTTTTAAGAATTTATTTATTTATCTTAGAATGCGTGTGCCCATATGCACACACACACACACACACAAGAGCAGGGGTGGTGGGGACTGGCAGAGATAAAAGGAGAGGCAGAGAATCTCAAGCAGACTCAGAGTTAAGCACACCACAGCCCTACTTGGGGCTCAATTTCAGGATCCTGAGATAATGACCTCAGCAGAAACCAAGAGTCGGCTGCTTAACAAACTGAGCCACCAGGCGCCCCAGTTAATAATTATTTCAGTTCACATTTTTAAAAAAGTAGCAATGAAATCATTTGCCCTAATATGAAAGAATATGAGCTCTGCCTTTCACCTACCTAATATCCATCAGGAACCCTCCAAAAATGTTGAGGTAAAGGCAACTTCAAAAAGTCTTTTTGGTTTACTTCCTTTCTTATTAATCAAGTAATAAATGTTCATTAGGAAAAACGTAAAAGACAACAGAAAATTAAAATTAAAAATTAAATTCACCTCTATTTGTTTTTTAAGATTTTTAAAATTTTTTATTTATTTATTTGACAGAGAAAGAGAGATCACAAGTAGGCAGAGCAGCAGACAGAGAGAGAGAGGGAAGCATGCCCCCCACCAAGCAGAGAGCCCCATGCAGGGCATGATCCCAGGACCTTGAGATCATGACCCAAGCTGAAAGCAGAGGCTTAACCCACTGAGCCACCCAGGCGCCCCATTCACCTCTATTTCTACCACTTAACACTTTTTATATCGTATTTCCTGCAGGACTTTTCTCTCCATGCATATATGAACACATTTTTGACAGACACAGTGCTGTTAGGTCTGCATTTTTACCAAAGGTACTCTAGATATCTTTCCATGTCATTAAAAAAACTGTTTAATCTGTAATGTTTAAAAAGTTGATAACAGGGGCACCTAGGTGGCTCAGTGGGTTAAGCCTCTGCCTTCAGCTCAGGTCATGGTCTCAGGGTCCTGGCATCGAGCCCCGTATCGGGCTCTCTGCTCAACGGGGAGTCTGCTTCCTCCTCTCTCTCTCTCTGTCTGCCTCTCTGACTACTTGTAATCTCTATCAAATAAATAAATAAAATCTTAAAAACAAAAAACAAAACAAAACAAAAAGTTGATAACACATGCCCTCTGCAATGTTCTTTCACCAGACCTTCAGTATATTCCAACCAGTGAAGGCAATTTTACATTTTTAGTCAGATATTACAAACTTAAAGTTTAATTAAGATGTGTTTTTGTGTCATCTGCAATTCTCTCACCCCTTCCCGAATTCTGATTTACTCCTTAGGATTATGTTTCCCCCTTCTTTTCTTTCTCTCTACCCCTACCTTCCCTCAAAGAGACTGTAGGTTAACGGGGGAAGTAAGTCGGGTCCATAAATAATTGTAATTACTACTAGAGATAAATAACAAAGCAAACAGAAGAACTTCCAAATTCAGAAGAAGATTCCTTCAGAGTGCACATACACTTACACACTGGATGGCAAAGGAATTAAGAAAAACCTTCTATTCTGTACTTAATTTTTTTCTCCTTTAAAGGGGAGCAACAGGGGGAAAAAAGGAGGTGATATCTTTTCTCTCTCTTTTTACAATTGGAAAAACAAAAATTACTAATGGACAGGATACCTGTTCACATCACCCAGAGTGTTAGCTAAACAGAGATTAGACTCAGGATTTCTGAATCTCAGGTTTGTGCTTTCACAACGGCACAATGGTTCATCCTAAAAAAATACCTAATATTCCCATACAAAACTGTGGGAAAAGAATCCTTGTCAAGTCAAAGGATTCTTTAAATTTTTTTACAACAGCAAAACATGTCCTGAAAAATGGAAGAGAATAAAAAATATAATCCTGTATCCTTTCATTGATTTTTTTTCTTTCAAGTAAAGTTATATTTATATCTTGATCAAAATATCACACAAAAGTTGGGGAACCCTCTTGGGTCCCCTCCCTCCTCAGGAGCTTTGTATTATCACTTTGCCTTCACTCAGTAAACCTTGCTTTGCTGCCCACTAAATAAATTAAATAAATAAATTAATAAACTAAAATAAAATCGCACAAATGCAAGCCAGCTTCCAACATGGCCCCCAAAAAGAAAAATCTAGGAAGTGACTTTCTGAATGTGCCACAGCAAATATTTTATGTGCCAGAGAATGTTCCTGCCTGAGGGGTCTATTTACCACGCATTCATAATGTTGAGTGGAAAGAGACCTTAAATATAATCCAATATAACCCTTTAAATATGCTAGAAATCCTCTCAATAACATCTCTGTCAATCAATCATTCACCTTGTGCTTGAACACTGGCAATTACTGGATGCAGTATCTGGGCTGAAATCAAGAAAAAGTAAACACAGCACCTTTATGCACTGGACTAATTAGTCCGGCAGCATACCAAATTATATGTCTTTTAAGCTATGTGGCTTGGATTTAATGAGTTGTTTGCTGAATTAAATGTCAACATCTCTCTCTTTCTCTCTCTCTCTCTCTCACACACACACACACATACACACTTGTACACAGTGAAAGAGGAAAATGATCAAAAGCCAGTATTGCTATATTACCTTGGGAAGCATTTATTATGACACAGGACTGACAAAGAAAACAGGATGAGCAGTCACAGACTCATAAACCTCTAGGTTTCTGGCTAGAATAGTCATGTAATCTAGCCCAAGACTTTTCCTTTTGCTTAAAGGGAAATAAGGAGTTTAAGAGATTTGCCAGGGTTTTATAGGTTTCTGCCTCGGTGGCATTTGACTACTCCCAGAGAGGGAAAGAATTTACAGATTTAATACAGAGGTCTGAGTAATAATCATAGCTCAAAAAAGGGAAAACACCAAAGTGAAGGCAGGCGAATCAGAATCAATACTCTCATCAACTACTCAATGACCTTTCCCCTCTGGATTTATATTTTTCCTCATTTTCTGGGGTGCTTTTTATGCATTAAATACAGAAAAAAATAATAATGAAAAGAGTCCCTTGACCGTAACTGGAATCAATGTATCTAACATGTTTTCCATTACTTACTGTGCACATGGCCTCATTAGATTGACTGCCACTAAAGATTCAAACAGGGAAAAAAAAAAAAAAAAAAAAAAACTTTAGAAAGCCATTCATAATTTTCTCCTCAGGATTTAATGGTCATTCCATACTTGTCTTATAGTCTCTTTCCTAATACATTCCAAGTGAAAAAGCTTCGGGTATGCTGGAACTCAGAGTCCAGTAAGAAAATATGTGCTGCAAAGTGCTTGGTTTATGTGGTTTCGTTTTGCCTCATTTTGAAAATCCATATTCTGCATTATTCTCTGATAAAGGCCAGTAGTGGCCTGATTCCCTGTGGCTGTAACATTCTTTTTTAATTTCAAGTTAAAGTCAGAGTACAATGCCCCTCCCATATTTCCAGGTTCATAAACCCAATCTTTGTGAATTTACTGTATTTCTTCATTTGTGCTCCTTGATTGATGTTCTTAACCAAGTTTTCTTGGTTAGATGTTCACATGTTTGATACCCAATTTGCAAACATTCTTATGTTTTGATAAAGTCATTATGTCTCTTGGCATGATTTTAGTGTCTAAGTGCTTACTGCTTTACTGTACTTTTAAGAATGAGTCTTACTCATCTTTGTAGATTTCCCACTCTACTCCTCCACACATACACCTGAAAGACTGCATTGTAGGTGTCAAAATTATTTTTATTTTATTTTATTTTTTATTTGACAGAGAGGGAGAGAAAGAGGGATGAGAGAGAGAGAACAGAAGCAGGGTGAGCAGCAGAGGCAGAGGGAGAAGGAAGCTACCCGCTGAGCAGGAAGCCCTATGTGGGGCTCCATCCCAGGACCACAGAACCATGACCTGAACCAAAGGCAAATGGTTAACAGACTGAGCCACCCAGGCGCCCCTCAAAATTATTTTTAAACTTAAATATTTCTTTGTATTAAAAGTCAGACCACAAATCTAAAGAACACTAACTTGCATTCAGTTTGAAGAAAATATTAAAGTTCCATTTTAATTCAAAATATTCAAATATATTCCCAGTTTTTAATTGAACAGGTTTACCAAGTGATGTCATGAAGAAAAACAGGTAACCTTCATTTAGTTAATCACATAAGAAACAAGATATTTGAGTTACCTTAAGATTCATCCCTGAGATAGGTTTGGTTGCATAATATTAAAATACACAATCTAAGGGTGCCTGGGTGGCTCAGTTGGTTAAGCGACTACCTTTGGCTCAGGTCATGATCCTGGAGTCCCAGGATAGAGTTCCACATCGGGCTCCCTGCTCAGTGGGGAATCTGTTTCTCCCTCTGACCCTTCCCCTTGAGCATCCCACTCTTGATTTCGGCTCAGGTCATGATGTCAGGGTCCTGGAATGGAGCCCAGCATTGGGCTTCACACTCAGGGGGTAGTCTGTTTGAGGATTCTCTTTCTCCCTCTGCCCGTCACCCAGCTCACACTCTCACTCACTCTCTCTTTCCCTAAAATAAATAAATAAATAAATCTTTAAAAAAAAAAAAAAGAATGCTATAATAATCCTTGTTTAAGATTTCCAATAAAAATGAATCATGGGGGCACCTGGGTGGCTCAGTGGGTTAAAGGCTCTGCCTTTGGCTCAGGTCATGATCCCAGGGTCCTGGGATCGAGTCCTGCATTGAGCTCTCTGCTCAGCAGGGAGCCTGCTTCCCTTCCTCTCCCTCTGTCTGCCTCTCTGCCTACTTGTGATCTCTTTCAAATAAATAAATAAAATCTTAAAAAAAAATTTTTTTAAATGAATCATGACTGAATCATGTGGAGTTAAGCTTGGAGTTCTGTCCTATTAACACTGAGTCTATTTAAACTACTGTGAAATAAAACCACTGAAGACTATGACAATATGATGAATATCCAAGTACAAACGGAAAAATTTAGCTTTTAAAGAAGTTAAATATTTGGCACATAGAATATCAACTTTTTCAATTATATCATTGGGTTCTCAGACTATTTTGCGACAGGATCTTGTTCTCAAAACTTTAGGAGGAGGACACCCAATGGGTATTTTGTGTAGAGAGCCTGTATCCTGTTCTCTTAGCCATTCCCTTCTCTCTACAGCTCACCAGAACACTGTGGCGGTGTGCAGACACCAGTTTGGAACCTCTGATGCAGAGAGCAAATCTTCCACCTTCCAGAAGCCCTGCAGAGTCACTTCAGATAGTTAAATATGGGTTTACAGATAATTTACTGATTTTGATGACAAAATCTGTCATTAAAAAATATTCACATTTTGCTAATTAAATAAGTAAAACACACTTTACTACATTTGGAAAACATAAAAAACTCAAAGAAGACATTTTTCATAAAGTCACCACTCAGAATTCTTATTAATATTTGATTTACACTATTTTAATCTTTTAAAAAGCAAATATGTGTGTTTGCATATTTTTTCTCTTTTCATAAAATTGGGATCAAATTCCATGTTTTGATTTTTGAGGTTTTAACTTAAAAGACGTTATCTTACATATAGTCCTATGTTACTAAACCTTTTTCTATGGCATACTGTTTGAAAGGCCTCATTGTATTCCACAGTTGGCATAGGTCACAGTTACTTTATCATATATATTGGATCTATACAGAGGCAGATAAATCAAGGTCTGTGTTTTGTCACCCAAACCAATTCTTGTCAAAATTCCTGCTATTCATTATAAACAAAAATTGAAACAAAAAAGTCTTAAGTTGCATGAATTTTAGCACCATGGACTATAAAAGCACAGAAACTGTATTGTTTGTAGCATTAAGTTCTGGGATTTGTGCCGCTGGGTCTATTTTGCACCTGGGGATTTTTTTTTCCAGAGATAAATTCCTGTAAAACTGCTCTCTGAATCTCTTTAGAGAAAAAGAAAATGTTCATAGTTTACAGAACTGTGGAAAACACAGCACAAAATGTTTTCTTGTTCCTTTATCACTTAAAAAAAGTAGGAAGGAAAACTAGGTAATTTTCTTTTATTAAAATACTTTTAATGCCTGTTTAAAATTTTGCTTTTTTTAAAAAAGAGAATCCCAGATTATATTGTACAAATACACACAACTCATGCATGATCAAATAGTTACTTAAACACAAAATCTCTGCATGGTTAATAATAGGACTGGGATTCATTCCATCCCTCCCTTGTTTTCTTTCTTCACTAAGTGAACTGGTTATATGGACTTTGTTCTTGAATATACATTTTTTCAGAGTGTTGCTATCCTTTACTTAGCAAGAACTGGGTCTTGATTAATATTTAACAACAACAATAACATTCAAAATATATTGCCTTTCTCTTAGCTTACTTTAATTTTCAGGAGCAAAATCAAATTTTCATTACAAAAGGGAACTAATTAGCATATCAGTTAAGAGCGATTTGGGATGGGAGTCAGACATACTTGAGATCAGAGTCTGCTTCCATCAGTCACTAGTTAGATAATCTTGATAAAGTTTTACACTGCTTTACCTCAATAAACCTTAGTTTCATTTTGTATAAAACAGGAATACTATTACTTTCTTTAAAGCATGTTGGTGCGGGGTATGCAATGACTTTAGTGCAATGCTTGGCATCTAGGCAAAGTAGTAAAATAAAAACCAACACAGTAACCACTGACATTAATGTCAAATACGTTTTGGGAAGTAATCTTTTTTAGACATTTTTAAACCAAAATTCAGTGTAAAAAGTAGATCAATACACCTCAGCAATCTTTATTTGTTAATGGGAGCATTATTACATTTGGCTCATCAAATGAATGATATACCTTAGGAGGAGAAAGTTAGGATTAAATACTGATTCAAAACTATCCTCATCAGCATATGCATCCATAGTTCAGGCTTATTAGCTAGACACTGTAGTGGTCACTTCACAAAAACAGAGACGACTTCTGCTGGCAACAGTGGGGATAGTTATACATTCTGTGTGTTAGTATGTGCGAACATTCTATTAAATTTGACCCTTTTTCCTTGTGAAAACGTTAAGTTCCTTTCGGACAGGGACAAGGGCTAATTATCGGAGTCTATGAGTGCTCTCACTCTTGAAGAACTTCAGTTAGGCTCTTGTGGTGTTAGTGATGATGATGATGATGATGATGAAGCACACATGGGAACTATTTTTTCATATATCTGCCCAAAGCTCTTGATTTATTTGTTTCCAGATACAGACACATACACTTAGATTATATGTGAAAAGAAGAACACGGGAGGAAGAACCAAAAAACCTTAAGTTACCTTAGCACCTGAGTTAGGGCTTAAAAGCCAGGTTGGATCATGTCCAAATTCTTTGGCCCTGATTCATGTGACTGGTGTATCATTTGGTTGTTCAGGGGCAGATCTTGACAGAAAAAAATTTCTGAAGTAAAGAAATCTGGATTTGAGTTCCATACTCTTCCACTAGTCATTAGGTGATACTAAGCACAGGTAGACACTTTGAACTTTACTCTATGGATGATCATAAATAAAATAATGTAATATCAAAGAATGTAACATAATATATAACATCTTCTCTACTTAGATGTTTGCGAGAGTTTGAAGTATCAAAAGTTCTTTGTAACTTATAAAATAAAGTTTTAAACACTTATCGTGAAAAAATGCCTTAATTTACTAATTATAAAAAAGATGAATAATTGATGGGGCATAAAAGGAAACACTTAAAGTTGCAAATTATCATTGTGTCATTGTGACTGCCCCAAAACCAGATCAATAGCATTAAAGTTCACAGAGTTCATTTTTATCAAATGCTTATCTGCTGGGTCATTTTTTACATTCATTTTCAGCTTCTATACTAATGAAATCTGGATGTTTCCCTGAAGAACAAAATACATGTTTCATTGGAAAATAACATGGTGTAGTGAAATGAAAATGGGCTGGCCAGGAATTAAGAACCCAACTGTCTCAAGTGCCAAAGAGTTAAAGTGAATCAAATGAGGGGGAAGGAGGCTTGGGCATCAATGAAGCACACGCTGTAGAGCAGAAGACCCACCCAGAAGAATACCCATTACCCAAGTCCAGATGTGTTTATCATGACGAGATATGGGCCTTGTGATGCCAGATTTTTTTTTTTTTTTAATATTTATTTGCTTATTTGAGAGAGAGTCAGAGAAAGAGGGAGAGAAATCCTCAAGCAGACTCCCCAGCAAGCATGGAGCTCCATACAGGGCTCAATCCTAGGACACCGAGATCATGACCTGAGCCAAAATCAAAAGTCATCCACTTAGCTGACTGAGCCACCCACGCGCCCTCAGATTTTCTCATTTTCTAAGAGGAGACAGATACTCAGGTGTTCCTTTTTTTAAATGTTAAAATTATATAATCTAGGGATAAAAGTGTGTCTTTAAAAATACTAAAATACTGTGCTGGAAGCGTAGACTGTTGTTTACAAGCACTTTATGCATGTTTACAAACACTTCCATGAGCTGGGGCCAGTCCACAGGCTCCAGCTTTGAACTACTGTGCTGTAAAATCAGATGGATCTTACTTCAATCTCGACTTTAAACTCACTAACTGAATGACTTCGGCTAAGAAATTTAACCTATCCAAGCTTCATTTTCCTCTTGCAAAGTGGGAAGAACAATGCCTCTTTTGTGAGGATTGCAAAAATGGACATGGATGGAAACATTCTAATAGAGCTAACAGATACACCCACAGGCCATAGCACTGATGACTGTGAAAAGGGGGATGGCAGGATGGTGGGTACCTACAGGAACTCAATACAGCTCTTTTTCTCTTTTGGTTGGTGGATGACTTTAAAAAAGTAAGTTGTTCTGTTTTCTCCTTTTCATACTTGTTATACTCAGAGCACATCAGATATTCTTATTATTAACAGGGCCAGGGTTATCTCATTCATTGTTGGAATAAATTGTTTTACTTGAATTATAAAGAAAAATTTAAAAATTATGGATATCCCCAATTCTAAAGAATAGAGACAAGTCAGCATCAAGTCTGAAAATGTTTTCAGATTGACTCAAGAGAGAGGGCTTCTTTGCAAAATGACAATCTCCTGAGCAAAATGCTTTTCCACTATTTCATCCGCTCCCCTCTGTCATAAAGATCCTTTTGTTAGTCAAACAGCATTTAAGGACATCAAGAATGTGGTAAGTGATGGCACCATATGAACTAAGAACAGATCAATTCTGCTTAGATTTCAGTTAACTACACAGTCAAAGATCAATGTTTCAAAGCAAGAGGATTATAATATAAATTTAGACAGTTAATGTTTTCCAACTATACAAATGTTAAAGTTCAGTAAGCAAATGACCAGTGACTGACTAGCAATACGAATCTTGTCTCTTTATTACCTTCTAGGCGCCTTGGCAGAGCCATTTAGGTCTGATTTCAAAAACTATAAATAAAGTGAAAGAAGAAAAGTGTAAAATCACATATTACAGTTAAAAGAGATTAGATAGTATGTACAGTCAAACTTGTCTAAACAAAAGCATCGGTATGAATCAGGCATGTTTAAGCATGCATGCAGAGACTGGGTTCCTTTAAATTTATAGGGATAAAAACCTAATGGTCACACAATGGTGGAAGAATCAATTTCCCTGATATTAAGCTATTTTCCTTTCTCTTGTTTCAGAGGTCAGCACTGCACCCTGTGGGTTCCCAAACGTGCACAATGTACCTAAGAAGAGAGCAAGGTGGCTAAAATGTTCTCTCTGTGTAAAACTGACGAGGGTAAGGGCTTCCTTGTTCCTTCATTTTTTAAAATGAAGGGTTTATTTTTAATGATTGCTGATGCTTTAGGCATCTGGCTCAAAACATGAAAATTCTACACTTTGTAGATGCTTTTGTTCAATGAAGTGTTTTAAAAATAAAAGTAAATCATAACACAAATATTTTCCTTAAGAAATCAAAATCATGTATTTTCTAAAATATAAAATTCATTTTATATTCCTCCTTAATAGATGTAGGAGACAGACACTAAACCAGTGGAGTGGGAGTAATTCTTTCCTCTGGGTCTAGGTAACCAGAGCAGAGCAGATAATGCAGAAACCCCCGTAATTCCAGAGTCCACATCTTCTTAATCTGTATTAGCTAGGAAATTCATAACAGAGCAATTTTGGGGTCTATAATATCTTCAAAACACCTAGATCCTTCTCTCTGTCTTATCAGTGCCAATTAGCAGAATTTTGAGAATTCTCATGAGAATTCAGAGTGTTGATTTTTTTGTACCACCTACAGGCTGGGTACTGTTGTATAAAAAAATTATCAATTGTCTTGCTATTCTTCTAATGGCTTGTCATTAGAATGGCACCCTATCGTGGATTTTACAGAATGGTACTTATTTAAAGTATTCTGACTAGCTGTTTTCATGAGCATCCTTGCATTTAAAAAAAAAAAAAAGGCTTTTGTGCTGGAAAATACATTTAAAGTAGATATATCTGACCTACGAATACTTTATGGGACATAATATATTTATAGTTTAATAATATAAATATTAAAGTTTAATGTGTTAATAGTTTATGGGATATAATGACCACAGAGCATGAACCATGAACTCAGCTTATTTTTGGAAGGTACCTTTCTCCATTAAGTGCTGTGAAAGAAAGGACCAGATAAGGAATGTGGGTAAGAAACATTTGCTTGGTTTTCATTTTCATGGTCGTTATACTGGTAGCATTTTCCAGGGAAATATTTCCAGTTTGGAACAGAAGCCATGAGGAAAATATCACCCTTTTTTCTTGAGCACATGCTCACAAGGCTTTTTTAGAGTCCCAGTGATCTCAGCAAATTTCGTTCTTGAAAATAACAGGCGAATTGTATTCTGACCAAACAGTGTCAACTAAACTTAGTCAGACTTGGTTTTCTATGTATATTTTTGCTGCAGTTAGATTCCAGAATTTCAAGCACTGCAGTAAATCATTTTGATTTAGATTCAAACAAAGAAAGGGAACAAAGACTTCTACCTCATACAAGTTTCAGAACTTCCATGAAAGCAAGATGCCGCCCTAATTTATCTTTTGAGTAAAATTATTACTTCCATTTCTGTTTAGTCTTAATTTCTGGATACAGATATGAAGGGATGATTTATTTATAATTAGTGAATTTACTGAAGTGGATTTCCAGAAAGCAAAATAACTGTGAGTGTGGATCATGTAATTTGATGCTAGTAATAATTAAATTACTAATTTATTTTAATAAATTCAGTGAATCCAAAGGTATTTCCTTACTGGTGGTGTCATTATTTCTGACTTGCAATTTAGTTTTGAAAGGGAATAAAAGGAGCCACAGAAATGTTCCCCGCTTTTCTTATTTATGTCATAGCACATAGTGAACAAGTTTTAATTATGGATTTTTAATGTGTGATTTACTGCCTTTAAGAATTTGATTTCCCGGGGCGCCTGGGTGGCTCAGTGGGTTAAATCCTCTGCCTTCAGCTCAGGTCATGATCCCTGGGTCCTGGGATCGAGCCCCACATCCGGCTCTCCACTTGGTGGGGAGTCTGCTTCCCCCTCTCTCTCTCTGCCTGCCTCTCTGCCCACTTGTGATCTCTCTGTCAAATAAATAATAAAATATTAAAAAAAAAAAAAAGAATTTGATTTCCCTTTATTAAAATCTTAGAGAAAAAACAAAACAAAACCTTAGAATCCTGAGAACATCATAGGTATGAATACAATCCACTTTGTTTTTATAGCCAAAATAAAAGGATGAATAATCACAGTCCAAAAAACTACCAGTGAAAAGCTATCCCACAGTCTTAGGCAGAGGTCCTTCAGGAGACCATCCATCCATTAGTCGGTCAGTCAACACTTATCAAGCACATACATTGTGCCATTAGATTTGTCATTAGCGGTTTCATTTTCTGCCCTCACAGAGTTTACAATCTACTGAAGGGTGAGCAAAATCAAGTAAGCAAATAAATAGCTCTATAATTACAACTTTGATAAATGCTATGAAGGAAACCCACAGGGTGCAGAGGATAATAGTGGAGATATACTTAAGGAAACCTTTCCCAAGAGTTGTATTTAAAGCCCAAACTTAAAGTATAAGGAAATTCCAACCATTCATATTTTAAAAGGGGAAGAGTCAGATGACTGGCCTTTCTTTTTTTTTTTTTTTTTTTTTTGAGAGAGATTGCTAAGGTATGTGAGCTGGGAAAGGTTTGTGGGACAGAGCCCCACCTAGGGCTGCTCACTCAGTGTGGAATCTGCTTGGGATTCTCTCCTTTTTCCTTTGCCCCTTCACTCTCGCTCATTCTCTCTCTAAAAAAAGAAATAAAATAAAAATAAATGAGATAAATAAATATGCTTTCATAGAGGATTTGACTTGGACACAGAGGTTAAGACTGTAGGATATCACTACCATACTGAGGAAGAAGGACAAAAATCTGAAAGAAATTTATCTTTGCTTTGTTTTGCTTGTTTGTGAGCTTGTGCTAGCATCTGATGACATTTCTAGTGAGTTAGACAAAGATTTCATTAACTTGGAATTAAAACTCACTCATTATGAGCAGAGAAGAGATAACCAAGGTTAATTTAATACCTATTGTAAGATGCAGTGGCAGGTCAGGGTAACAGATCTCAGATTTCCTGAAAATAATGCTTGACTCACAGCTGCTGTAAATCAAGCAGGATCTACCTGTATCATGACAACTATTTAAAACAAAGTATAAAGACCCCTAATGGGGAAAAAAATCTTGAATCATCCGGAAAAAATGCACATAGAGATTAAAAATTTAGTAGAGACCTACTTCATCGACATGGAAAGACAGTCACTTATATAAAGTAGAAGAACTACAAAACAATGCTTTGAGTATGCTCCCATTAATAAAATTGTATGTCTGAGTGTGTTTATATTCACATGTAAAAAAAAATCTAGAAGGAAATTTTCCAAAATGCTAATAGTAATTATTTCTTGATGGTAGGCTCATGGGTGATTTCCTTTTTAATTTTTTTCTTTTCTTTTTATATATTTCTGTATACCTTTTTGTTTGTTTCTCACAATGACGTATTTTTTAAATGTAGAAAAAAACCTTTAAAAGATAAAATTTCACTGTACTGGTAAATATTGATTTAAAGCAAAATGTCTTTAGTGCAATAGATCTCACTTTCCTGCAAGCTAATTAATTTTAAAGGACACTTCCCAAATGTGGAATGATAGTTCAGATGGCATAATTTGCTCTTTGGCCAGGGCTGAATTGCCAAGCAGTCAGACACAAAGAATGTGCCTAGTGCATTAGCAAAAAAAGGAAGACACCACCAAAAAAAAAAAAAAAAAAAAAGGAATATTTTTTGAAATTTCAGAGAAGTGTAAAAGTATTTGCATAGGAAAAATATTAGAAAGTTATTGAACTGATGTACACTTTTTTATTTTTATAGATTTATTTATTTATTTTTAGACAGAGTGAGTAGGGGCCACGCAAGCAGGGGTGGCGGCAAAAGGAGAGAGAAGCAGACTCCCCAGTAAGCACAGAACCTGACGAAGGGCTCAATTTCACCACCCTGAGATCATGACCTGAGCAGAAACCAAGAGGTATTTGCTCAACCGATTGAGCCATCCAGGTACCCCCGATGTATACTATTCAATGATTTAATATAATTTTTAATTTTAAGAACATGTAGGTGAAAAGATGCTTGGGACATATAGGTAAGAGGTATAGCTGAGTTTTTTTCAAAAGTCCAGGATCTATAGGAATCTTAATTTGGTCCTAAGCATAGAAAAAAATTATGTTACCTCCTAACCTGGATGTTACTAAAAATAAAGACATACTTAGCCATAAAATAAGGACACATCAACCCAACAAAGTTCTGATTTTTCCCAGACAAATGCTTCTATGTTTTTCTAAAATATCAAGAATCCCAGCTTTTCTCCAAAATCTTTGCGTGCACCATTTTGTCAGGGGGGAGGGGGCGGGCGCGGAGGCTGATACCCTAAACATACATTTAGTCTATTTAGCAATTCAATATGATCAAAGAGCAAATCATGACACCTGACATATTAAAAAAAATTCAAATAAAATGAGTCACATTTAATGCAGATTTGTTATATTTGATATTTTTAAATTCTAATTAGCAAGATAATATGTTAAATGTTCTAACATGGCAGATTTGGGCTCACGGGATTTGGAATCCAGGTCCAATTAGACCATTTACCAAACCCAAACTTGGACCAGTCTAACTTCTCTGAGCCTGTTTCTACTTATTTAAAATAGTTATGATGACACAGTTTTCCTGGCAAAATAGAATTTGGGGGAATATTAGATGAAAAATAAAGAATGTAAAATGACTTTGAGAACTATAAAAGATTATATTAATAATATAAGATGTAATGGTGGTACTTACTACAACTATATTGTTTTCACGTCTGTATGTCTTAGATACCCCAAGGAAGTTCTATGTTCCTAGGATATGCAAATTGTTCTAGTCATATAAGAGCTCTACAAATAGTCTAATTATATGATTGCTCTTGTGTAAAAAGATTTTTTAATCAATAGAGTAATACCTGGGATATACAAAAAGGAGGAATTATAACTGACCTCTCATAGTAACACTCAAGTATAAATCTGGTTTATTTATTTCAGAAAAAAACAGACTGTTATATTATGCTGAAACTTCCATGATAAATTTGGTTTTCTTTTAGGTTACAATCATGGAAAACAAAGAATTAATCCTTTTATGAACCTGTGAGAAATACAGAAAATGGTTTTGTCTTTTCAGATATTTTCTAAGTCATCCTGATGGAGAGCAGAAGCATGTATCTAAATTAAAATGTGTTCTGAGGGGGGCGCCTGGGTGGCTCAGTGGGTTAAGCCTCTGCCTTCAGCTTGAGTCATGATCCCAGGGTCCTGGGATCGAGCCCCACATCGGGCTCTCCGCCTGGCGGGGAGCCTGCTTCTCCTTCTCTCTCTGCCTGCTGCTCTGTCTGCTTGTGATCTCTCTCTCTCTCTCTCTCTCTGTCAAATTAAAAAAAAAAAAATGTTCTGAGGTCACTTGAAGAAATAAGGAACATCCTATCACAAAGTGAGGAATTAGATAATGTATGTTTTACTCTAAAACAAGTTTTACTAAAGTTTAAATGCCAGTCAAAATATTTAATATCCCAATAAGAATGGCATTTCCAAGACACTGTTTGAGAAATCAAGAAATAATCAAACTTGAATATTGCTAAATAATACATTTAAACAATAACCTGCAAGTATCTTTTATATACTTTGTTCCTTCTGACATCACCTTCAAGGCTCTTGAATTATTTTGTATCTAGACCCCACTCAACTCCATTTTAGTTTTCAAAATTAGCCATACAAAATGGAATAATTTTAATATGGCTGTTAAACATCACGTTCCACAAAGTTGCTGAAAAAGGACTCTTATGAAGAGGCCAGTGTTCAGTTCCCTGCATCCTGACAAGGTAACATATAATATTTTCCAAGTAGATGGTCAACCAATTTCTTTAAAAATATTCAAATTTTGTAATTTAGAAGCCCATTGCAAAATGGAGTCTTACTGTTATAGATCTAGAAGTGCCAGATATTAAACAGCTAAAGCACACTCTAAAATGGACAATTTATACTAGAAAAAGCCAGAGAAGTTCTTGAGAAAGAATCTAGTCTATGCCATCCCAAATAAATTCATGTCTTTGGGTATACTTTCAGAGGTTTTGATGGAAGAAGAATGCACTGCTTTATCTGGTTGCCCAGTTGACAACTCAACTTTGCTATCAGGAAGTTCCACATTCTGTATTTCTATTCTTCATTCTTCCTAATGAAGTTGAAGCTCATTGACTATATTTTAGATCCCAAACAACCCCCAGCTCTTCTGAAACAAATGACTGTCAATTCTCAATTTTCTCTTCTAATGAAATAATCCTAGGTTCCTTATCCTTTGTTAGAGAATACAACCTGTAGTCTTTAAACTCACTTGACTTTTGTGTGGCCTCTCAGTAAAGGCCATATAATTGTCTCAAGCTGTGGGATCAAAAACTAGGTCTAAGAGTCCCATCAGGGTCTGACCACATAGGTAAAACATGCTACTACCGAGAGTTCTGTGCTGACAGCCTACAGTCACTGGCCTCTGACTAAACTGTACCAACTTCACCTATAAAACCACAACCCAGTGAAAACTCAACACAAAGGAAATAAAACAAAGGCCCAAGATAGCTGCTTTCATGCATGAAACAGGGTCAACTGCGTCTTTATTTCTTAAAGCTTATTATAGATACATCTGAAATCTTAATTTTTGAAAGTCAAAGTTATCATTTAAAAGATTTAGGATGCAGTGTGTTATAAAAATTTTATGTGACATATAAGCCCAGTACTTCTTTCCTTGCTCTACTTTATTTAGTTATAAATTAGGCACATGATAGCATGACTTTACAGTGTTGTGAATCTATATAATATATAATATGCTGTGAGTATATTAAATCCATGTTTCCCATTAAGTCTCCCTATATATAAACCAAATGGAAAATTTATTCTCTGAGAAATTAAAACTATAAACTTCATTCAAATACATGTAAAAATTTTAAATGAAGAAGGGGCAGTGAATAAAATAAAATGCAAGATCAAGATAAAAAGTGTTACTTTACATTGTAAAAAAAATTGTTTGCACTGACAACTATATTGTTTGAGAAGAGATCGATGGATAAAACTAGTCCATATGATGAATGCAATACACTTTTACCTGCAAGGATTTTTCTGGCTTTAATTCAATGAAATCCATTCTCCTGAGTAGTAATGGAGTCCTGTACCCTACTCATCTCCGGCATCTTCAGTCTCCTGAGCTGCCTTAAAGCCTTGACATAATAAAAGGTCAAACAGATCCTAGTAAGCATTTGAAAACTACACAGCCCCCCATTTCGGGCTACCTGCCATACATTCTCTTGCTAAGCTTTGCTCACTCTCTAGTTTCATTTCATTGTATAAGCAGGCTAATTTGGAAATAGCTAGGGTATTTGGGAACACCTAGATTTTCAAAACAATCCCACTTTCCTACTTAACCACCTAAAGAAGTGACCCAAAATACAATATTTGAGAGAACTGTAAAATGGTGCCTGATACTGAAGGAATGAAGACCAAATAGCAAGCACCACTATCAAATAAAATGAATGCATTTCACCTTCCAGCTCATGTGTGCTTCCTGGACACAAGGCACAAACATGAAAGGGATGGAGTAGAATTTCAAGAAAACTGATTTGTTTCAACATTTACTTGGCAAGATGCTGGACACAAAATAATATCTCAAGCCACCTCCCTTTCCCATTATTGTAAATTCAGGGCTCTCAAGTCACCCCCCACAAAACCAATTAAAAATGAAGAAAAGGGGCAGGCTATGAATTCGCATCTAGTGCTAAGATACAGATTAAATGATAGGCATCTGTCCTAATTGGTCACAATGAAACTAAGGGACAATAACAAGAAAAAAATCTCACATTAATCCAAAAGAAACAAGTGAATAATATAAACCAGAACCACAATTTCAAAAATATTCAATTACCTCCAAGCATGCAAGGGCATTTATAACCCATAAATATGATTGCAGAGCACAGTATGCATATAAATGTATTTCATAAATGCACTACTTATGCTAAGAAACATGTGTATATATGGATATGCATTTCCATAGGCTACACATTTGCATGTTCACAATCACATCCACCTACTAAAAATCAAACTCTATCCAGCAAATGCTTTCTCAACAAGAGTACAGCAGAATATGAAGTAGAATGCTAAATTCTGAGGCCACCTTTTCTTAGCGATTAAGGAAATAAGCAAAATCACCTCATAATTAGGCCGGGAAGCTTCGGAGGCACCAAATGGGTTTTTGAAGAAGGCCCAACCCTGTATGTGAGAGCTGCAAATTAAATGAGTCCTTTCAATAACATCCATTTCTTGTTAGCTCTTTTCCCACCCCCTGATTCTGCTGCTAAGCTTGGAAGGAAAGGAACCAAGTGGCTCAGTCTGCATTCTGAGCCAGTTCAAGATAAAATCAGAACACCATTTTTTTTTTTTTTTTTAAACACAGCGGATGCTTTCTTACTTCTCTCTTCCTGGCAACCTTCCTCTCTCTCCATCCCCATCTCTGTCTCTACATCTTCCTCTCCTACTCGGAGGGAGTCATTGTTCAAGTGCTGGCCACAAATGTACACAGAGGCTTTAACCGGCAGCCAAACGAGGAAGATAGCCCCACAGTCTCCTACTTACCATGCTGAGACCTGGAGAAGCTGTTGAAAGGAGGGAAAGATGCAAACTGAATCCATTTTCCTTGTGACCGTGTCGGATGAGGCCTCCGAACGCAACATCAGCACGGCTGCTGGGATTTTGTTCCCTCACTCTCTGGTTGGCGATGGTGCGAAGAGGAACCACCCTTCCAGCCTCACTAGAGCATCAGCAGTCGAGGCGGCAGGAGCAGCAGCATCACCACTTGGCCTCCTCCCTCTCGGAGGATGGGGTGAGCTCAGAAGCAGCCAGGAACTTGCAGCAGACACCTCCTCTGGCTCCTCCTCTCCTGCCCCTCCCCCAAAGCCCCACCCCTGCTGCGGTAGAGGCTGCCTGTCCCGGCAGCTGCTGGTTGTCATGGCAACGACCAATGGTGAACAACTAGACTAAGGGGGAGGGGAGATGGGTGAAATGAGCTGCAGGGGCTGGAGGGGAGTGAATTTGTGCTGCTGCCCTCTGGGATGCTCTTGGTCTCTCCTACCTGGACTCTGGGTCTTTAAAAATGGGGCAAGGGTGTGTAGACACAAGAAGAGAATAATTTAAACGTAGTCTAAATCAAGACTGAAACATACAAAATAACTTAGCTATTTTTTGCACTTACTATGGTTTTCCAACAAAATGTATTACAATTTGCCATCAGAAAAAAATAATAACAAATGGAGAAAATCATATCCTGTACTCGGTTATTATAATTACTCCAAATATGTTTGTCCCTGATAGTATCTTTTACTCAATGTCACACAAGGTTGTTAAAAGGCAAAGTAAGTGGCTGGACTGCAATAAAGTAAGTCTGTGTCCTTAACACTACTCTCTGCTTGTTCTTCTCAAGTGAGTCACTTGGTCTCACTCTTTTGCCAATTCTCTCTCTGAACAGGACTTGGAGGTATTTGGTACCCCTGGGGAAAAGTAAATTGGAACAGAGGGAACAGAAATTTCTTGAGCAACCACACGGTTCTCACGAGCACCAACCAGCAGGTGGATAGTTCCAAGCCTTTGTAATATCAAACTCCTGGAGTGTTAAATTCCTTGCAAAAAATTCTAAGCCATTTTCATGGACACCATTTTCATGGATGCCTTTTTGGTGTTCCCAAGCCAGCTGGTAATCAGGGTGGTAGGCAGGAAAAAGAAAGTGAAATCAGCAGTGTTCCGAGTTCTTTGTGAGTTTTGTTTCTAACTATAAATTATAGATAACACAAGTATTTATCTCATGCAGTAGTTGTAAAGAGTAAATGAAATAATGCATTAATAGCGCTTGGCATGTACTAAGCATGCAAATAAATGTTTACTAATAGTAGTGGTGGCAATTAATTGAAGGGATCAAGGCAATAGCATGGCAAATTCAGACAAGGCAAAAAATTAAGGTGAGAAAACAATAATGATAGATGTGTTGGTGATGATGATGGCAAAGACAGAAAGATCCTGAAAGAATAAAGGTTTTCTAAAATGGGACAGTTGAGGATACTCTAAGTCTTAAAGGACTTAGATAAATTTCCCAAATTCACACAGCTAATTAATGATAGGACCACAATGAAAACTCTGACCCTTCTAATACTAACATTTGCTCCCCCCTAATCATTACAGTTTTCTGCCACTCCTCCATGGAATGGAGATACCTTTTGTTCTTAACCCATAGGGTTATTTATAAGTTTAAATAGGGTTAATGTAATTTTCAGAGTCAGACAGCCTGGGATCCATTTCTGGTGCCAGTATTTACTATAGATATGTCTTGACACAATAATTAATTTCCCTGAACAGATGTTTTTGGAAATAATCATAGAACCTCGTGGATTCCTCATGAGAACTGAACAGAATGATGTATGTAGAGCATTAACACAGTGTCTAGTACATAATAACTGTTCAATAAATAGTAGCTATGATTATCTATTGCTCATTCTTAAATAATTAATATTAAAATGTAAGGTTTTTTTCCCTTAGATGGGGTCACTCTTGATGCCAGGGCCTTATTCGAACAAAACTAAATAGAAGGTAATTAGGTGGTCAAGGAAAGAGCTGCAGTCATCCTCACTACCATCCTCGGCCTTACCTCTTGGTCCTCTCCTGAGGGAAGTCTGCATCCTGCTCTGTGCAGCTAGTGGTTCGTGCCTCCCACCAGAGACTGAGCAACCACACAGTCTGCGCATACGTCTACATGAGCATCACGTAAGGGTAGTCATGCAACAGGAAGGAATGGTTGTCTTGCTTTTTTTTTTGTATTCTTCTCTGTATTTCGCCTTCTGCTGTCTCCACAGAGATGGTCATCTAAGTAAGCAGAAAGGAAGGCTTTGGGTTGTAGAAGCTCAGACATGTCTGGGTGACAGAACCCGCCCCACCAGGCTCGTGAGGGAGCATTTCATCTTTCACGCCAAGAGGTAACTTGGTTGAGTGAGCCATTCCAGTTTTCTCTCCTCCCATCAACACAGGCAGAATCAACTGAGGGAGAAAACAGAGTTTGGTGTTCAAACAATTTAGTCATTCAAATGCTCTCCCATCTTCCTTCTGCCATATCCATGAAGCACTGTTATCATTATTTTGTAATAGTTTTTTAAAAATATTTAATTATTTGCCATTTATCTACTTTATTTGTTATTTTAAAATGAAATCTGTCTCTGCCTTCACTAGAATATAAATAAAAATAAGCATCATAAAGAGAGTGTCTTCAAAGAAAAGAACTCAAAGCAAAACCATATATTTTGGGAGACTGAAAGAGACACTAACTTTACCTGTAATTTTTTTAGAGTTTTCAAATTTCATTCCTTCTCTCCATTGTCATCTCCTCTCTAATCATGCTCTATTTTTCCATGGTATTTGTCATCTTCTAATATTATGCTCTACTATTTATTTGTGCTTCTACATTTTTTGTTATCTGTTGCTCTCCACTAGAATGTAAGCTATGAAATGACAGGGATTTTCATTTGCTTGTCTGTTTTTGAACAGCTCCTGACCTCTATTAGGTGTTCCATAAATATTTGTTCAATGAATAAACCAGTAAATAAACAAAATATCAACAACTTCTGCCTGAACCATGTCTATATAATGTTATAATGTCTATATAATGTTATATAATGTCTATATAATGTTATAATAGTATTTGTCCAGTTATGTATTTTTTATATTTCTCAAAATTAAAAACTAAGATAATGACACAAAGTACCTTATTAGCATAATGCATATTAGCATAATGTCTGATACGTATTTTAAATATACATAGTTATGAAAATGGAAACGTTTGCTCATGCATATTCAAAGTCATCTAGCATATCGCCGGTAGTATGCATCATGTTATTTGAGAAATACTGATTTTGTTCTAAGAATGTCTTCTCCAGTAGTACTAACAGTAAGCAGACTGTCTACCTCCTCTGGGACCTTTCCAATTTTGACTTCTGGATTCTATGAGATGTCTGAAAAAGTACAGGGTGTGGGTATTGGCTTCAAAAGCAGCATTAAATTTTCAGGAGAAACCACAGCATAATGGGAGGAAGCTGCAAAGTGTAGGCTCTGAAGACCGACTTTTTGGATTGAGTTCATGCTTCACCATTTGTTTCCTGAATGACCTTGGGCAAGCTGCTTAATTTTTATATGCCTCAGTTTCTTCATTATATGACATGCTAGCAGTACCTACTTCATTGAGTTGTTCTAAAGATCAAAGCTTTTTGCTGCAAAACCTAACAAGTACCTGGCATGTAATAAACGAGAAATAATATGTTGCTCATATCATGATAAATACTATTTTAAATAACTATGGTTATGCATCCATATCATTCTGGATATTTCCAAAACACTCAAGGTTATTCTAAGAAACTGTTATGACTGCAGACCAACTTTTAGCAGACCATGAGGATTTCTAGAGATGTTTATCTCAGAGGTAGGCCAATGTCTTGAATTCCCCCAAAAAGGGGACAAAAAGGGAGAAGTCACAGTTAGAAGTGAACATTTATTCTTTGTCTACTCTGTAAGAGGTTATTAACATATATGTATTTATAGAGAACATTAAATGTAAGCTGTCAGGATCTTTCTGAGTTCATTAAGAAAAAAAGACATCATTTGGACCTCACTGAATATCCTTTATCAATACTGCCAGTAATGGCGCATCTGCTAGCCAGTAGTTAGAGTATGTGATTCTTGATCTCAGGGCTGTAAGTCTGGGCATAGAGATTACTTAAAAGAAAATAAAATCTTAAAAAAATGCTACCAGTAAGCAAAAATATTAGAACCCTCCCATGAACTCCATACTCCTAAGGCCAACCATCTTATGAATGATTGCCTGCATAGTAGGTGGACACACTGGCCTTCGCTACCTTGTTTCCTCTGGCTGTGCCTTCCTTGTCCCAATTCTTCAATCTTAATGATTTCTCCATCACCTCCTCTGGGGAGTCTTCAATGATACCAGGATTAGCATTAGAAGTGATGTTCAATTGAGGGTTTCAGAGGGGAGGGGGTGGGGATTAAGTAAGCCTGATGGTAGGTACTAAGGAGGGCACATATTGCATGGAGTACTGAGTATGGTGCATAAACAATGAATCTTGGAACACTGAAAAAATAAAATTAAATTAAAAAAAAAAAAGAAGTGATGTTCCCATTGTCCCCCATCACATCTTTATTGCTGCCCTCATGATGCTGAATGGCAAATAGCTTTTTCTTTCTTTTTCTTTCCTATTTGACTATAAGCACTCTGAGCTCAAGAATATACTGTTCATTCATTTATTGCTATGCCAACCTAACAAATATTTATTGCTAGCCGCTACTGTGTACTGTTTTAGGGTCTAGGGATATAGCTGTGAATAAGACAACATTAACACATTCTCCATGGAGATAATAATCTAAGAGGAAAGACAGACTACATAATTAAGTGTAATTAAATTATGTTGAGGGCTACAACAGAGAACCATCAGAAGTTCTGCTATAAAGGGAAGCATCTAAAGGGAAGATAAAACTGAGTTTAGGAGCCCAAGGAAGATATTACTGGAGGGATAAGAGGGTAGGGTAGGGACAATTGATTTCAGGAGAAGGGAAGAAAATGTATGAAGAATATGCAACTTATTCATGTTTTATTTAATGTTCACACTTAGCATAGTATCTGTGCATATTACGGGCACTTACGTGTTTGTTGAAAGAATTTGTCTCCTTTCCCCCAACGACTCATACACATAAGCACACAACTTCTTTCCATTATGTTTTGTTTCTGTTAATTTATTTGAGAAGTTAGAGTTTGTCAATAGCTAAGGAGCTGGCCGACTATGTAGGATGAGAAGAAATGAAGAGGGTTGAAAGAGTAACTGTTTTTACAGTAGAAAAAGAGGTGTAATGCTAACAGTGACCACTGTTCCATTACAGATTTATTAAGTAAGATTTACATGAGAATACAAACCTTTGCTTTGATATTGAGATATAAAATAGTTTTTCCCTTTCAGGTCCAGGGCAATTGTATATTACCCAATGGCAGACAACAGATGGACTTAAGTTATCAGCAAATCAGGGACACCAAAGAAATGAGAAAAGTTCCATTTCAGTGGTCTTTTCCAAAATATTGCAATCGGAAAATCTACAAATAAGCTGGTTTGACTTCAGAATATATGCAAGTTTCATTTTAATTTTAGCATGGTTTTTACATTTAGTGGTCTATGGGAGGCACCATAATTTTCATAATTCTTACAGTGCCTAGTAGCTTAAAACATCTTATTACACACAGCACTAAGAGTGGAGAACTTAAGCTATATAACATAAAAAGCACATACGTCCCAGAGTGAACTTTCTTTTTTTTTTTTAAGATTTTATTTATTTATTTGACATACAGAGATCACAAGTAGGCAAAGAGGCAGGCAGAGAGAGAGGAGGGGGAGAAGCAGACTCCCTGCTGAGCAGAGAGCCCAATACGGGGCTCGATCCCAAGACCCTGGGATCATGACCTGAGCCAAAGGCAGAGGTTTTAACCCACTGAGCCACCCAGGTTTTCCCAGAGTGAACTTCCATGATGGAGTTTACCATCTAGTGGGTGGGGCAGCCAAAGAACAAGAAAACAAACCAGTAAAGTAACAGCAAATTTTCATGGGGTTCCTGGGTGGCTCAGACAGTTAAGCATCCAACTCTTGATTTTCGCTCAGGAGATGATCTCAGAGTCCTGTGATCAACTCCCTCCTCAGGCTCTGCATTCAGTGTGGAGTCTGCTCGAGATTCTCTGCCTCTGACCCTAACCACCCCCCCACAAGGCGCACATGTGCATGCGCGCTCTCTCTCTAAATAAATAAATAAAATCGTCTTAAAAAAACAGCAAATTTTCACAAGTGCTTTGAAGCAATGAACCACAGAGGAAGATGAGGAATAGGGGTGGGGAGAATGGGCATGACTCATTATGGAGGTGGCATTTAAACTGAGAAATGAAGTATGGATTATGGCAGTCATGAAGGAGCTGAGAAAAGAGAGGTTCACATGGAAGGCTGAGCTCTGAGGAGAAAGAAAACCAGGAATAAGAAATACTTTTGAAGGTCTGTATAGCTGGAAATGGTAAGCATGGTGGAAAGTGGCAAGAAGGGAGGTTGGGAAGGTGGGCAGGAACCAAATTATGCAGCACCTTGTAGCCCACTGTCAGGTAACTGGAGTTTTTTGTAAATGTAGTGAAGAGCCATTGAAGAGTTTAAATTTCATTTAAAGTATTGTGGGGAAGGAACTGGTAGTGGGTAAAAGGGGATGCCCTTAGGGTGCTGTGGACATCTAGGCTGGAGGTGATATAGGTTATATGAGGTAGTAGCAGGGGATATAGAAAACACTGGACTATTTTGAATGAATACATTTTAGAGGTGGCACTGTGAAGACTTTCTGGTGGATTGGATCCTGGGGCTGAAGGTGAGGGAGATAGCAAGATCGTTTCTAAGTAGACAGCCAACACTGCCATTTCAGAGGTCACACTGGTCCCTTCTATAGGGACGAAAGGCCTCAGTACTCTCACTCTGGGAAAGTGTGGGGAAACATAAAGGGGTTCTAAGTGCCCCACTTCCAGGGCCCTTTCCTCCCTCCCTCCTCAGACTTAGTGCTCTGGAGATTTAGGCTTTAAGGACCAGAAGAATCTGTGCACTGAACAAGTCACCAATGAGCTCATGGCAATGGAAGCAACTTGGCTGAGAAGGGTAGATGAGGTCTGGAAGAATACCATAATTTAGATTCAGAAAATTCCCCAAATCTGAAAAAGTGGATTGCCATCAAGAAATGGCCTTCCTTGATCCCGGAAATACAAATCAAAACCACAATGAGATACCACCTCACACCAGTCAGAATGGCTAAAATTAACAAGTCAGGAAACAATAGGTGTTGGAGAGGATGTGAAGAAAGGGGAAACCTCCTACTGTTGGTAGGAATGCAAGTTGGTGTAGCCACTCTGGAAAACATTATGGTGGTTCCTCAAAAAGTTGAAAATATAGCTACCCTATGACCCAACAATCACAACTGGGTATTTACCCTAAAGATACAAATGTAGTGATCAAAGGGGCACATGCACCTGAATGTTTATAGCAGCAATGTCCACAATAGCCAAACCATGGAAAGAACCTAGATGTCCATCAACAGAGTAATGGATAAAGAAGATGTGGTATATACATACAATGGAATACTATGCAGCCATCAAAAATGAAATCTTGCCATTTGCAAAGACATGGATGGAACTAGAGGGTATTATGCTAAGCAAAATAAGTCAATCAGAGAAAGAAAATTATTATATGATCTCTCTGATATGAGGAATCTGAGAGGCAAGGCAGGGGTTTGTGAGGGGTAGGGAGGGAAAAATGCAACAAGATGGGACCAGGGAAGGAGAAAAACTGTAACAGACTCAATCTCAGGAAACAAACTGAGGATTGCTGGGAGGATAGGGTGGTTAGGTGATGAACACTTGGGAGGATATGTGGTATGGTGAGCACTGTGAATTGTGTAAGACTGATGATTTACAGACCTGTACCCCTGAAGCAAATAATACATATGTTAATTTAAAAAGGAAAAGAAAGAAAGAAAGAAAGAAAGAAAGAAAGAAAGAAAGAAAGAAAGAAAGAAAGAAAGAAAGGAAAGAAAGAAAGAAAGAAAGGAAGAAAGGAAGAAAAGAAAAGAAATGGCCTTCCTTGGATGCCTGGGTGGCTCAGTTGTTTAACCATCTGCCTTCAGCTCAGGGATCAAGTCCTGAATCTGGCTCCTTGCTTGGCGGGGAGCCCGCTTCTCCCTCTGTCTGCCATTCCCCACTGCCTGTGCTCTCTCTCTCTCTGTGACAAATAAATAAAAACTTAAAAAAAAAAAAAAAAAGATGGCCTTCTTCTACTCTGAGCCTCCTGAATATTTAAACCATATTCTCTACCACAACTAGTTTGGCTTCTTCCTGTGTTATAATCCCAAGTCTGCTACCTTCTAACCGTAAAACCCTGTAACCATATCTTCCCTCAACCTCAGTGTCCTCCTCTATGAATCCAGGGTAGAAATTGCCCTTGCCTACTAAATGGACATCTAAATGAGTTATGTTTATAAAAACCTTAGCACATGCCTGGCATGTAGACAGGTCTATGTGACTTCTATCTGTTCTGTTACACCCACCCACACATCTGAACCTTTCTTGTGAAAGCCTTTATAGCCCCAAACATTTGCTTACAGATCTCAAATTTTAGAAAATGTTTCTTCCCACCTCAAACCCCCAAATGATCTTTTAGATACCTCAAACAGCTGAGGACTTATTTTTGTCTGGCAGATATGCTAGGTGCAGAGGTCCTGAAAGGAGAAAGAGTTGTATGTGAGTGGAGTTTACAGACTGCCTGGTATGTCTCATATTTATGAGCCAACTTTCTTTAAATATTTACATTTTATTACTATTTGACTGGTTTCTTACAGTTGATCTGAAGTGTGAAATTGAGAGCCTGGAGCTTGCTAACACTTCCATGTTAGAAAAATGCACAGTGAAGGAATATGTGTTCTGAGGGTTCCCCCCACTTCCACACAACCTCATGAGGAAATCTTTGAGATGTCTGTATCTGCCCACTGCCTCCTCCTGAGGCACTCTTGCTTAACAGACCCCTGGTACAAGCTATAACACTGGTATACTGGTATAAGCTCAAGAACCAGAGACTCCCATTATGGACCAAGTGGGCTTGATTCTAGAATGGGAATGATGGAGGTAAGGCTAGGTCAAACCCAGAGGGGGAAGCTCAATTTTGGGAAAGCCACTTTCCTCCTTTTAACTCTTTTAGGCCTCTCTTCTTTTTAATTCCAAATTCCTTCACTTTTCTCTGCTTCTGTTTCTCCTTATAATAAACTTCTCAGTCTTTAACAAAACCCCAAACCAACTCTCAAATAAATCTGTAAATCTCTTAACTCTTGTTGATGACTAGCTTTCAAAATGATAAAATTAGGACCCTCAGGCAAAAGCAAAATGTACACATCAATGATTTTATTTTAATTAGCTAATTAATCAGCAGAACTATAAGATGCTAAAACTGGCCCAAAGAGCATTTAAAAAGCCAAATATTTATAGGTAAAAAGGAAATCAGAGGACAAAAGTGGTTTTACTTATGCAGTCTCATGTGAACTTTAAGCCTTGAGATACAAATTTATGCACAGGATTAATCTTTATGACCCTGAATAAACTATGCTTCTGGTAGATCTTTTGTAGGTCATACTAGCCAGTCCTTGTGCCACCTGAATCAACAGATGAAATGAATATTAATCTTTTCTACTGTCCTGGGGAGAGACCTCACATAGGATGTTAAGAGCACAGTGGTCTGATACTTGAAGTCAAGAAATGTAATTTCATACCTTTTCCCCTAAACTTTCTTGGTCTTGCCAGATGATTTTTTAACTTCAACTGGATCACAACATGCCAAGGACAACAAAACCTTTTAAGGAAATCTTCTAGGTGTCTTGTGTCTGCCCACTACCTCCTCCTAGCAAAGTTAAATTTGGGGGTTCTCATTTCAAGCAATGTCTTTATCTCTCACAAAATTTTACCATTTTACAACTATATTTATGGCAGAGAGATAAATAACTAAAAGTATAGGATAAAAAAAGAGAATGAGTGAAAAACAATGTTTCCAGGTGGAACATGGCCCTGGGCCTTACATCAGCCTGGACCTCATCACACTGGGGGTGGGTTAGGGTTGAAGGGGGTTGGGTTATGGTTGGAGGGAGGTGGTGTCAGCTCCCCTGTATTTTGTGTAGAAACTGAAAGATCCATCCTACTCAACACTTCCACACACCGGGGCCCAAGTAGTCTTGCTTTGCCAACTCTCCTAAAAGAGGCAGAGAGAACTGTTCTAATCTCACTGAAAGAGCTTTACACAGAGAGAAAAGAGCTTTCTCCTTCCCTAAAAGAGCATAAGGCGGAAGTGCAAGCTAACTCTCCCTACTCTGAAAGGGACCACTACGCATGTCTGCCGAACAAGGATGGAGGGCATCAGTACGCAGGGTGAACTGGTCCACTGCTGCTCCACAGAGGAGATGTGGCCTTGTGCAGAGTGGTGGGAAGCATAGCAAATCACATGTTAAAAGCATCTAGAAGCAGCAGGGTCTGTATGTTCAGTAACACCAATTGTGAGAAGGTTAGACCAGAGGCTTCCATGCTGATTCTTGAGCTCACATAATAATTCTCTCGGTGATTTATACAGAAATACTTAAACAGAAGATGTGGAGGGCTTAGGGAGTGTATCTGGCAGGAATGTAACCCCCCTTTCAGTGTGAGTAGGTCAGGGCTCATTCATTCACCTAAGCAAGTCCAGGTTCAAGATATCTTGGTTATATAACAAGCAGTTATCTTTAGGTTTGATCTCCAACCCTTCATATCTTCCTTGCAGTCAGGTAAACTGAGACTGAGCTACAGACATGCAGTGCTGCATCATGCTATGTCCCCATCATTTGTCTGATTTATCATGCTTCCTCGCCTCCACAATACAGTGCAGGAAGATTGGTAGAAAAATACAGATTTTTACTCAGAGAAGTTGTTCATGCCCAAACCACCTATTAATTCCATGGTTTGGCTTCATAAAAAAGAATTTCTTGAAGGCACAGGAAGAGAAAAGGATTTTTGCTCTATGAGTTTCCCTTGATTTGTCTAGTGTGGTCTGGCAGAGGCCTTCATAGACCAGAGTCAATGTGAGAAACCAAGCTGAGAGAGAGGATATCATACCTCTCCTGTTTCATAGAACTGTAAGTTCTTTTTTTTTTTTTTTAGATTTTATTTATGTATTTGACATACAGAGATCACAAGTAGGCAGAGAGGCAGGCAGAAAGAGTTGAGGGGAAGCAGGCTCCCTGCTGAGCAGAAAGCCCAATGCGAGGCTCAATCCCAGAACCCTGGGATCAAGACCTGAGCCAAAGGCAGATGCTTTAACCCACTGAGCCAACCAGGTGCCCCTAGAATTGTAGGTTCTGTGGCCACTACTGCTCTAGTGCCCCTTCTAGTGGAAGCTCCTCTTAGAAAGTTTACCACAATGCAGCCCCAATTCCCTAGAGAGTTCTGATAGTCACACATGTGGGCATTACAGACAGTCCATGGGTTTTACACCTCAGAAATCCCCCGAGGGTAACTTACATCATCCCAAGTCTATGTAGATTCAGATTTTTACACTAATATTATGGAAAATTGGGCCAGACACTTTTCCCAAGTTTGGGAGGTTTGGCCTTCAATATGAGAGCAGACGATCAGTGGTAGAATCGAGATTGTACCACTGTTAAACCATCCTCATATCTTGTAAAAGGGTTATGCATAAGAACGCCGTGAATATAGTGAATTAACATCCCCTTCCAGGCTACTGAACCATCCAAGATGAGGCCTTAAAAGTTATTATATTAGGAGAAAATTAAAACTGAGTGAGAAAAATGTTCCTTCTTTCTACATCTCCGAACAGCTCAACTTCCAAGCCTTCTTTATTTTATCCATCGTCACTGAGTAACTGGAGACCCAGACAGGAGGAACAAATCACACTGCTTCATGATTATTTTCACTAGATTTCCAGCAAGCTATAATCTGCCTTTGTAACATGGGACAATTTTTAAATACAAGTGCTAAAGGAGATGTGGAATACTGAACTTCATGCAAATTCCTCTGTAACTTTTTTTTTTAAAGATTTTATTAATTTATTTGAGAGAGAGCACAAGCAGGGGGAGTGACAGGAAGAAGCAGGCTCCCCACAGAGCAGGGTGAGCCCAACATGAGACTTAATCCCAGGACCCCGGAATTATGACCTGGCTGAAGGCAGTCACTTAACCGACTGAGCTACCCAGAAGCCCTCTTCTCTAACTCTTAATATTTGTCCAGCCTTTATAATTGAGAGTAGAGTTTTATTCCTTCTTTCGATACAGTGGAATGACCAGTGACTATCTGGTTTTGGTACCTAATTACTTCGGATTAAAACACCTACTGTGAATCAGAGGTGATGAGGCTCCTAATATTTTCTCCATTTTCCCAAACACTTTTTATTTTGGCCCTAAGACATCACAGCATGAGGATGTTAAAGATAAAGTGTTTTATTAAGTGTCTTAATTTCCCAGAATTTTCTGGAAAATGACCTAGGTCTGACTTTATGCAGAGATCTGTACAGAGGTACTACAGAACAAGTATAGGTTTGTTTCCTATCTCTTCCCTGAAGGAGAAGTCCTCATTTCCCAGACCTCAGTATGGGCTATAATGCCAGAAAAAATATTTTATGTCTAACTCTGGCCCCTGTGACCTAAATTAGACTAAGTCAAAGGCCAGGCCTTTTGTAGGTCATCATGACAATCTTTATCTCTTGATCCAAAGGTTGGAATGTCCTCAGATCAAACTGGGTAAGTCTCTATAATCAGGATTTTAGGAGGAAGTGATAGGAGACCAAGAAAAAAGACCTTCATACTTTGACTAAAAAACATCTCCTGGGCTCCCCAGATTTTTTTAATCTAAGCTTTAGCTAATATAACACCAAATAATTGTTTGTTTCATCCAGTGTCCTCAATCCTCTTCCGTCCCTTCTTCCATTCTGCTTCCTATTCTCAGATCAGACAGATTCATGTATAAAATGGAGGATGAGAAAATGGCTGAGACTGAAAATTCCAGGTACATGATGGCAATTTTTTAGTCCAGAGCTTGGTCTAGGAGACCAAACTTGGAGAGGAATCCTGATGCTGTTTCTCTTCTTTTCAACCACCAGCATTCCTACTGTCCTGGAAGTAGGGCATCTCCCCTCCTTCTTCACTGCTCAATAGAGAAGTGACTCCACAGCTGTTATCAAGGTCCCTGCAAGACCCTTAGTCTTTCTAGCTATGTATGGCAGCTGCAATTGTAAAACATAAGTGTACCTTTCCTTCACAAGTGAACAGCCTTCTTCAGTAAAACACATCTTGCTTAACTCTTCCTCTAGTCTTGGATTGATTAGAAATTCATCAACAAAATATTGAATCTCACCCTGCCCCAGGATGATCTCCAGAACTTGTTCAGTCTAACCATAAAGACGAGGATCTTTTCAGTCACGCCTTCTGGCACGATCTCATATGAACTATGGGGCAGTTGTGGATCTACTCTGTGTCCCATAACACTAAACAGTATGGGACTGGTTTTCACACATACAGTCTGCTGTCTTTTTTTTTTTTTTTTTAAGATTTTATTTTATTTTATTTTGTTTACTTGAGAGAGGTGGTGGAAGGGAGACAGCACAAGCAGGGGGAGAAGCAGGCTCCCCACTAAGCAGGGAGCCCAACATGGGGCTCAATCTCAGGGTCCTGGAATCATGACCTGAGCTGAAGGCAGATGCTTAACCGACTGAGCCACCCAGGCACCCCTCATGCTGTCTTATCCTATTTCTCCTTTCAGTTACCTTGTACTCTGGCCAAGAATCTCAGCATTGAGGGCAGACAAAGAGGAGTAATACAACTCTTTGCTTTATGTCATTTATTCATCTTCCCAACATTCTTTTCTACTCGTAAGTGTCTTTGTTTTTATGTGTTGCCTTTAAAGCCAAAAGAGAGGATTTTTTTTTTTTTTTCCACTGAGATACTCCTGAGGACTCCAGAATCAGCTGAGTCTTAATAATGCAAGTTTACTATCAGGGAAAGCCTTTCAGACACGGCTTCATAAACCTCCTATAATATGTGCTCTGATTTATATTGGCCCTTCTTATGTCTCCCATATACAAAGGGATATATAGACAGAGATTACTGTGAAATACCTAGGCTGTCTTGTACTGAAAGCTGCAGGCAGAACTTCAGTCACAGACTGCTACAATAAGAGGAGTCCTTTGGAGACAAGTAACCACCCTGTGCCTCCAGGCTGGGACAGAGCACACACACTTTTTCCCCCCAGATTTTTATTTTTAAGTAATCTTTACACCCAATGTGGGGCTCAAATTCACAACCCCAAGATCAAGAGGCACATGTTCCAGCAAATGGGCCAGCCAGGGGCTCCCATGGCATACACCGTTAAGAGGCATAATGACCGTTGCCCCTTCCTAGATCTTTTTAAGTCTGGCCTTTATGACCAGAACACACCATTGAAAACTATCTTATGAAATCAGATTATTATAAAAACAACTTCTGTTGATGAGGTTGTAGTGAAATAGACATTCTCATAGATACCTTGTGTGAATGGAAATTGGTAGTGAGAGGCAGAGGGGGCTGGGGGTGAGAGAGAGAACACTAGCTCTGTCCACTGAGAGGGCCTAGCAAAAATGACACACCAGCATCCCAATCACAATTTCTAAATATCATTAAAAGGAAAGAAGCCAGGGATCCTTGGGGAAGTGGCTGATTCCCGGGCTGAGGCAGTGAAGTACAAAATGAGCTGGAACACCTTGCCATATCAAAAAATAAGGAAGTACTCAAAGAATGACGGGACACTTCAAAAGTCAAAGGAGACAATCTGAAAGGACTGCTATTAGCAAAATATGGGAAAGTTGGAGCATAAAAATGAATAATGGTAGTAACGGAATATAATCCATACAATAAAATTAGAATCCATGACCATATACTGTTATAAACAAATAAAGTGGAATGACAGGGGAGAAGGAAAAGGTCTTTCTTACAGTAGAATGCCAACCACTAACTATACAGAGAATGATCCATCATCTGGCAAATCGTCATTTAGCAAACATTATAACAATAATGTTTAGGCATGAATCATCAATGGATCCTAAAACTAGTAAGTGCAAGTTTGATGAAGAAGAGGCTATTCTGAGTCTCTAACTATCCCCCCACAAGGTCCCTATTAATTACAAAGGGCAAAATAGTAACTTTGCAGTGAAGAAAGCTAAGCCGGTTCACATCTCTTTAACCAAATGATTACAGTTAAAAGCCCTAAGAAGAGGACAAATAGAAATCACGTGCCTCTTTAACATGACGCACTGAAAAGAATACAGGACGACTTTTAAAGGTATTTCTGCTCAAATGTCTTATGTATCAATTCTAATCCATAAAGAAACAGCAGACAAACAGAAATTGAGAGACATTCTACAAAATAACTGACTTGGCACTCTTCAAAAATGTCAAAGTAATAGACAAGGTAATAGAACTGAGAAAACCTTCTAGACTAAAGAAGACCAGAGACATGATTATTATTAATTGCTGTGAAATCTGGGACTGGATCCTGGGGAACCAAAATAGAACAATTTGCTATAAAGGACATTAATGGAATAACTGGCAGTACCTGAATAAGATATATAGATTAGAAAGAATTATATTAATGTTAATTTTCTGATTTTGATAATTGAACTCTTGTTATGAAAGAAACTGTCCTTACTTTTAGAAAATATGCATTAAAGTATTTGGGAGAAAGAACATGATGTCTGGAACTTATCTCTGTAAGTTTTGCTTCTCCTCCCCTTTCTTCTCCAGTTCTTATCTCCTCACCTCCTTCTCTTCCTCCCAGTGTTGCTGGAGTGATGCTAACAAGAACCTCAAGTACACAGTATGCAAATAAAAAAGAAAGTCCCTTCTCTCTCCTACAGTTTCCCACTCTCACCAGCACTCCCCAACTGGTAGAACTGGCTGACTGGTCAAGCAGCAATGAGATTTGCATAGCCCCAGACCTAATATCACAAATCAAAGTACTAAAGGGTGAGAACAAGGTGTGAGAGACAGTGCCTCCTTGTCTCTTAAGCTTTCAGAGCTTGTGGGAGTGTCTTCATGACTTATACTTCAGTATGAGAGACTCAGCCTTGCAGGGGGAGTTTCATGTTGCTGCTTAAGGAGGCAGAACTCTGACCTATAAGCACTCATAATTCCTGGTGTCCTTTCTTAGAAGGGATTCTTTCATCCCATAGGAAGAGAGCTATATGCTCTATTCTTGTGGTAAGAAATTTCTATAAAATTCTCAGCAAGATTTTCATAGCACTCATGTTGGGAGTTTACTTCAGAATCAAGTATTATAAGCTCCTTCTCCAGGGAAGACTGTTTAGAAATCATCTACTTCTTTTCTCCAGACTTTATTAGATGTAAGATCCTTTCATTGCATACTGAGTGTCTCTCCCTCCTAATAGCATAACCAAATCTCTGCAAATTTAACCTTCAAGGCTGAGATGTTTATTTATATTATTTTTAATAAATGATGCCTTCTGGAAGAAGATCATCAAGTTATAAATCAGCAAACTGTGTGGTGTGCTCTGTTTAACAACAAAGAATCGGGGTGGGCTTTTACATGTACAATTTGAGAGCAAATTCAACAATGCAGAATTGGGAGGAATAAAGCTTCATATTGTATGTTCTATTGTGTTCCCTAAATTCCCAAGGATTTTTCCCCATTGCCTCAAGCCCTGACATGTAGAGAAGACTGGCAAGAAAGAACAGGATTCTGTGCCTTTATTCCTTGAGATTTTTGCCCACTTTATAGTCATGCTTAATGGCAGAGAAATGCAGTCAAGAGACATCAGGGGAAGAAACTGCTTCTTGCAATCTCTGCTAAGTCTGTCCGATCGGTCTAGGAGGGGCCTTCATGCCCCAGTTCTTAGCATGTGAGACCCAGTCTGTGAATACTTTAAGAAGCTATACATGCCCAGGTTTTCTGTTGCTCACTTAAAAGAAAGCAAATTATCCTGTCAGAATCTGAGCCCGATACCTCGTTATTGAGGTGGCCGTGGTCTGCCAGGTTTTCATTCAGGTTTCGTCATTGCACTGTGGGTAGCCATGAAAAGTCAGAGTCTCCAAAGTTAGACACGGACACTTAGAGATTATCTAATTCCACTCCTTCCTCCCAGATGGGTTAAATTTAACTCCTTAGAATGAAAACCTTGGAAATGCTTTAACTGTGGGGCTTGAACTCATGACCCCAAGATCAAGAGACGCATGCTCCACCAACTGAGCCAGCCAGGTGCCTCTGTCTAGTTATTTCTTCATTAATTTAGGGAGGGCTTACTATTTGTCAGGAAACTGAGAAGTAAAACAAAACAATCAATATACACCTAAAATTCAAGCCGAATCCCTAAAATCAGTTGCTGTTATTGGTTATCTTTTTTCCTCTGAGAGGAAAAGCATCACTTGCACTATAGATTGGAGTTAAGGGCTCTCCCTGGAGGCAATTTCTAACAGTGCCCTGGGCCCCTCCCTCACTGCAGTCCTTCTGCGCCAATCAAATGTCCCCTTCATAGAGCTATTCTGAATAGGCTTCCTGCATCAAGGAGAAACCCTGAGAAGCTGACACTGAAAACATGTTTAAGCTTCATTTCCTTCTGTTCTTCCTCTCTTAGAAAACTAACATTTCATAATATGTCTCTGAATCCAGACATTTATAATTCATTTAATTTTTATCATGACCTGATAATATATTCCTTGTCCTTTCTCTCCTCTTCTCTGGCCTCTGGTATTCTAGCCCATGTTTTCTTAAGCTTTGAGATACACTGTAAACCCTAGTCCAATCTCAGTCCCTGGTGGACTACTTAGATTTGACTCTGTGGCCTGAGTTGAGTTCCTATTTCCCCAAGAACTTCTACCAGAAATCTTGGCTGTGCTCAGGGTTATATTCTACGCTGAAATCACAAAAATGTTTAATCAGTAGGTGCCTTTACAGGCATCTATTACCCCCTCCTCTGTCCAAAGACTGGACTAATATTAAATATGGAGGTGCTTGAAAGCTTTATATGTGATTATTTATCTTGCTTAAGCCAGCCCCCATTTTGGTATCATCAGGAGAGATTTCTTTAATTCACTCTCTAAGGCTCTGGAATAAACAGGGCCTTAATATTAATGAAAAGTCCCTTCTCCTTCAGAGTTTCTTTCCTCTAATTTGTTGACTCTCCCAAAATGATAAAGCCAGCCAGTAAAAGACTAACTAAAGAAAATGCACTTAGTTTAGAGGAAATGAGTAAAGCAGGTGCTAGAAGAGGTAGGAAATGAAATACAATCTTCTGTCTCCTCCACTGGACTCCTGAGGTCCTGCTCCATGGCTCTCACATGACAGGAGGGCTCAATGGAGCTGAATGGCTGGGGGATTTTCTTAGCCCTGTACCCAGTCCAGGAATAATTTTCATTGTTGATCAATTTTATGATGTAATTATTATTCAAGGAAGTACACTTCAAATGCCCTATAGAGACTGCTTATGTAGGTGAGTTTAAAAACAGCCAGACCTTGCCTTTTCCATCCTCCCCTCTCAAAAATCTCACTGCTTGGGCACTGATATGATTCTCTGCCCATCCTTGCTGAAAGGAAATACCTCAAGTATGGTATGGTAAAGAGCATCAGGAGTACGTTCTCTGGAATGGGACAGAGTTCCCTGAAATTAAGCATTTAGGAAAGTAGCCTCCATTAAAAGTACAGTGAGAGGAAGACTAATCAGAGAGTCAAGGTAAGCAAACATGGCAAAACAAGTTTACCATGAGGGCAGGTTTACTGCAGGACCCAGATAATCATATAGAATATGCTACACCAATGTATAGAAAGAAGTCTTTTAGTCAGAAACTCCTGTTCATTTTTATAATCGCCTTTTAGGCCTAAGAATCAGCATTTTTGATTTTAAAAATTCTCATATGTTTCAATATATGGATCATCCTTGGTGTAAGTGCTGAAAGTTAGTGATTTTGTATTTACCTAGCGACTTTTTTTTTTTAATTTTTTTTTTTTTTTAGATTTTTATTTTATTTTATTTTATAGAGAGGCAGGCAGAGAGAGAGAGAGAGGAGGAAGCAGGCTCCCCGCCGAGCAGAGAGCCTGATGCGGGGCTCGATCCCAGAATCCTGGGACCATGACCTGAGCCGAAGGCAGAGGCTTTAATCCACTGAGCCACCCAGGTGCCCCCCTAGCGACTTTTTAAAATACCAGTTTTTACATTGAAAATTGACTTATCTGTGGTCTAGTATTAACACTAACATAAAAGAAGCCACTTAAATAGCTCTTTCTTATTTCAACCAAATCTATTTTCCAAAAGAAAATGCTGGAAAAAAATATTTTCCACTTACTACATACTGAAAGATACAATACACACTGAATATACACTCCTTTGGTTACTTATGGTAAAATGCAAAAATTGGTTCATCAGTCATTCTTTCCCAGGGGCTTTGAGTAAAGAAATGCAGCACTCTATCTTAGGGGAAGTAACTCCATTCCAGTTTTCCTGAAACATCAATAAAAAACCCTCTTGTTGGCAGCAAAGAGGATGTACCTATTTAAATTAAGTTGATCTGGGGAGACAGATGGACATGTCTTAAAATCTGGCCTGCCTGGGGCAAAAAATATATCCAGCCAGAAATGTTGAGAAAACAGCAGGTTAAACAGTAAGATAAGATTTACAAGCGGGGTCAGGTGAGTGGTTAACCAGAGACTCGGCAAAGAGAACTGGAGAGTTGGGATGGAGGAAGGGGAACACTAAAAATGGTCCATCACATGGGTATAATATTGGTGTGATCTCAGCCCTGGGAAATCCTATGCTAATGTTTGACTTGGTTTTGCTCTGTCCTTTACCTTACATTCTCTGGCCAGTCCTGTCCTCAACACCCCTTACACCAGTGGTTTTCCTTCGCTCACACTTAAAGTGTTCTTTCTGAGTTTAGGGGGAACAACTTATCCTAGCAAATATCCTTGCCCACTTGTAGCTAATTTCAAACGATTACCTTGAAGTATACTTACCTGGTTTCTGGAATGTAGAGGCATCGCGGGAGAAACTAAAGTATACACACCTCTCTACTCCTTCATTTCCAAAGGGAATTAGACAGGTGGTGATTTGGTGATTGTCAAAGGGGAGAAATCAGAAGTCCAGGAAGATACAGGCAAGTATTTCCATCTGTCACCCAACTCTTGGTTTTTCTTTTCACAGAATAAAAAACAAGTGAGCCCTGAAATTTACTTTATTCTGAAAGGATGGGTGGATAATTACACATAACCTCATTGGCTGGAGTCAGGGCCATACCAGGCATCATAAAGAACACCAAGTCTTCCCACATGGCTTTTCTGGGTTCTAAGAGAAACTTCATGTCAGACAATACAGCACTCTCAAGGATGCACAGGTCAGAGTGGAGAGGACTGCTCATACTTTCTCTTTCCATCCATTCTAGGGAAGTTCACAACTTCCTCTCCTCGGACCAAAGCACAGACTTTCTCATTGCCGAAAAGATACTGTTACAGTGCTGAATTTTTCCTTACTTTCTTGCCTAGCACCTGAAAATGACCTGCAGACAGTGTTGTTATGAAACAGCAGGAGCTGTCTGAATGTTAGGGAGCCTTGTTCTCTGCCTGCTCCAGCGACACTCAAGAGTATTTCACACTAATTCCTTAAAATAGGCCACATTTTACTTCTTCTCTTTTTAAAAACTTACATCATTGATACCACCCTCTCTGCTATACTTGGCTGAAAGTATTTTGTATCAGGTAAGTAACTTCTGGCCATTGACTATTTGAATGTCTGAGAGGAAAACTCTGTCTAGCTTTCTGAAATCATAATTAATAAGCCTCCTTCCTCATTAGGTGGGCAAATTATCCCTTTTGGTTCTCATAGATGCAATTGGTAGAGATGATACGCTTCACTGTCTTGCAAGAGAACTCTAACTACACATGGTAAAAACAAATAAAGGCAAGATCAGAGGAAAGTAGAAATGAGAGAAATAAGGACATCAGTTACACTGGGGTAGGATTTGGTAGTGGGGCATGAAACAAGTGAGAAATCTAGCATGTTCACTTTGAGAACAGTGATAATCTTTTCCTTGCAGACAACTTGCCCCTATGCCTAGGTATGTTTCCCTCTGCCTTACAGGTTTCTCTTCTCTGACCTCTAAGAAGCCTTGTTTTCACTGCTGTCTAGACAGATGGCAGGGGGCTAATCAACATCAATCTTCCATCCCTAGACCTTGTCTCCTTTGATGGCTGTGCTTTCTTTTTCCATGGACAGTGGTCTTTTCTCCTGTCCTAGGTTTTTCAGAATTTTATCTATTGAACAAAAGGAGTAGCTCATCCAAGAATCCTCCAGGCTCAGGACATTTTGCTTGATTATGCCTGTGATCAGCAGCAGTCTCACCGAGGAGCCTAGGGAGGCTGAGTATCTAAGGCACTTACACCTCTGGACTCACAAGAGGCTACCCATTAGCAGTAGTTGTTGCGGGAACAAAAAGGGGTAGTGGTAGGGGTAGGGGCTCTTTGGATGAGAAGGGAGAATCTTCTGTATAATTCTTTCTTCCCCAGATTGACATCTGTTTGTGCTGGCTCACAGACCCCGCATATTCTTTGACTTTTTATCCTTGCGCTCTTTCCTTCATAAGACTCTGATTTAGCAGAGGAAAGAAGGGGAGTGAATGGTAGTTCTATTCCAGGATCCATCAACACAGCAGCTTCATCTCTGGATAGGATCTGATCCTTCACCCTTAGCCTGGACCAAGTTCTTGTGTAGCCATCCTCTTTAGCCATGCCACACTGTTCCCCTGGCTGAGACGCTCAGCCCAATTTCCCAAACAATATTCTAACTTAAGGTAGAAAACAGCGACTAGAAAGAGCAGACAACTTTGAAAAATAGTTCTCTCACAAATTTTCTAAACTGGAAGTTCGTATCTGTATCAATCAGTGTCATGCTGAGAAGCCAGACTACTCCAAATATTTAGAAGAGGCATTTAACACAAGGAATTAGTTACAATGCTCTTAAAAGGGCTGAAGGAATAGAAGAGAGAAGAGCGTTACCTAGAAACTAGAAGTTGCTCTTGACTCCGGACTGGAGCCTCGCTTGCTTTTGCGGGAGGTGCCAGAGGTGCTGTCATTGATGCTGAAACTGCCCCTGTGGTTGAGCAGGAACGCAAAAGTTTATAATCCTGCAGCTTCCGTTTGCACGCACACTTCAGAGCTAAGCAGGAACTCAGATCATACTCCTACTGATGCTACTGCCATTTCTTGATGTACCATCAATAACAGAAAATAAAATGACTTTCCTCTTACCTCCTTTTTGTATCTCTTAGCCTCATGTGTCAAGGGAACCTGGGAAATACAGTTTCGGGGCCTCCATTTTCCCAATCTTATAGAAAAGAGTACTGGAGAGTGGGGATAGAGCTGACAATTAACAGACAAAGAATCACCAGGGTCTACCTCTGCCCCTTAGTTATTATGTTCATTCACATCTCTTCTGCCCTTAAACTTCACTGAACAACAATCGCAACAATATCATACTCTTACCTAACACAACTAGCTACTTTGCTTACAAACAGGAATGTTCAGACCCTGGATATCCTGTAATCTAAATACTTAATTATGCAGAAAGAAAGAATGTAAGAAAAAAAATCATATGTAACTGCCACCAAGTCATCATTTCTATAAATGTAGCGGGTCTTGAGTCTATGGTAATAATTGTAATTCACTCTTCTCCTCACTCCAGGTTCTCTTTGACCTCAAGCAGCACCTCATCCAGTTAAGATTCTTTACCTGGTGGACTAATTCAAACCTCAGCTCTTAAAGTTCTTAGTCATCTTTTTTGTTGGGTTTCTTTAGTTTTCCATTAACTATGTTACTGAACTTAGAAGAAATAAGAGGCACCCTGGTGAGTCCACTGGGGTCTAGACATAATCCACCCTGTCCCCAATGTGAAATAGCATCCTCCTTAATAATAGAGATCCAGGCCCCTGCTTTGCTTGTTGTCTCAGTGGCATGAGGATACTCAAACAGCCAGGTGATGGTATAATCTTCCAGTTCAATAAAACCATTAGGTCATGTGATGGAAACATTGTCCCTTGGGAATTAAAACGTTTTAAAAAAATCAGTTTAAATTCATAGGGACAAAAAAACCCCCAATTTTTTAAATGAAGATTTCATTTATTTATCTGAGAGAGAGAGAGAGAAAACACAAGAGAAGGGGGAGGGGCAAAGTGCAAGGTAAAAGCAGACTCCTGGTAAGCAGGGAGCCCAAAGCAGGACTCCATTCCAGGGCCCTGAGATCATGACCTGAGCCAAAAGCAGACAGTTAACCGACTAAGCCACTGAGGTGCCCCCAGAAAAATCAAAAAAATATATTTAAGTTGTTCATTACCATACCTTTGCCCTTTGCTTTCCAAAGGTGTCTATTCTGGTTATGATCGAAACAACAAATTTTGACTGCTGGTTCAAAGTATATGCCACACCCTTAAGAAGAGCATCATACCTTCAGATGGTATTATCTGCTAGGAAATACTGTAACTGAGTCTTCAGAAGATCATTTAATGATCTGTAGAGGTGAGTGTTTCTAGGTGATAAAGTATATCAGAGTATCAATGAATTCCTTGAATGTGGCCCCAATGACTCACTTTGTTTTCTATGGCATAAATTCACTGAGAGTTGTAGTAGGCTGAATAATGGCAGCCCAAAATATATACTTACTAATCCCTGGAATTTATTAATGTGTTATGTTATATGGCTAAAGGAATTTTACTCATGCGATTAAGTTACAGATCTTGAGACAGGGTGCTTATCTGAGATTTTCTGGGTGGTCCCAATGATGTGACCACAAGTGTCCTTATAAGGGGGATATACTGGCACAGGACAGGAGAGGTGATGTTATGATGGAAGAAAATATTGGAGTGGTATACTTCAAAGATGGAAAAAGAAGCCGTAAGACAAATAATGCAGATAGGCCATTAAATGTTGAAAAAGGCAAAGTTAACCGATTCTCCTCTCAGAGACTTCAGAAGGGACCAGTCCAGCTGACACTTCCAGAATGGTAAGAGAATAAATTCGTGTTGCTATAAGGGATCCAATGAAACCAACCTGCCACCAAGTAGCAGTCTGGTTCCCTCTGGAATAATGTTATTACAGGGACTCAGAATCAGCTTCTACAGTAGAGTGGATTTTCAATAGAGGAGTAGGCCAGATCATGCCTGGTGAAATCCATGATGTCGAGCCAAAGTGTAATTTTCATTCCTACAGCCAGAGGCAGCTTTAACCTGACCACAGTGAGTTACCGTCAATTAAAAATAACTTCACATCATTTTAAGAAGGAACCAAGAAGGTGCCTGGGTGGCTCAGTCGGTTAAGTGGCTGCCTTTGGCTCAGGTCATGATCCCAGGGTCCTGGGATCGAGTCCTGCATCGTGCTCCCTGCTCGGCGGGGAGTCTGCTTCTTCCTTTCCCTCTGCCTGCTGCTTTGCCTACTTCTGCTCTCTATCTGAATCAAATAAATAAATAAAATCTTTTTAAAAAGGAAAAAAAGAGAAGGAACCAAGAAAATATATAATTATTATTTTCAATTAATAAATTGTATTATTGTCCATTAATAAATTATATTATTGATTAATGGAAAATAATTTTTGTTTTATGTTCATACTTTATCATCATAATCTATCTGGAATAACAGAATCCATCTATCCTTTGCATTTATTTATTTTTTTTTGAAGATTTTATTTATTTATTTGACAGAGATCACAAGTAGGCAGAGAGGCAGGCGGGGTGGTGGGGGGGGAAGCAGGCCCCCTGCTGAGCAGAGAGACCGATGCGGGGCCTGATCCCAGGACCCTAAGATCATGACCTGAGCCGAAGGCAGAGGCTTTAACCCACTGAGCCACCCAGGCACCCCTATCCTTTGCATTTAACTGAAATTTGTTTTCAGTCTGAAAAAGTATGATTTCATTTTAATTTATGGATTTGTAGTTTTGAGGAGACTCTAATAGTAAGAGTTATTTGGGAAAGTTCATTTCCCAAGCATTTATTGAGCCTTCTGAAGATAAAGATATGGATAAGACATGTCCTCTGCTATTACGGGACTTTAATGAGAGATATGGATCACACAAGGGGTAACTAAAGCATGACTCTAAGTGCATGCTGAAGGGTGTGCACACAAGGCCAGCAGAGCTCAACAGAAGGGTACTGACCCACCTCCTCCACCCATACAAGAATAAAGTAGAGGAGAAAGGGTAGTGAATGAGCAGAAGAAAAACGTTTCCCAAGTAAAGACAAGTAGATTTAATGTGTGAGGGGAAAAAGGACAGGGTAACTGCAGTTTAAGTTCAGCACTTAGGCAAAGGTTGAATCCCAGCAGGTGTACCAGGAAGTAAAAGCTCTTCTTTTATCCTGAAGGCCACAGGTTCCTACCATCTTTGCATTTAAGGGAATTTTTTTTAATGTCAAAAATTGGAATGTTTATTATCTCTCAACTAAGAAAATACTCAGAGACAAAAACTTTGTTTTTAAAGTTAAAAAATATAATCGTGTTTTTAAGTTGTTTTTTAAGAATCAAAACGTCAGGTACATATATATGAACACTTTTGCTACTACTTTGTGGGAGCTGTTCCCTTTGCCTACCGAATGCATGGTACATGTAGACATTACCTGATCTTCTTTATTGTAATTCACACTGACAGTATTTAATGTATGGAGGAAGCAGCAAGGTGTAACGGAGTCAAACAGTTAGGCATTCTCATCCTGCTCTTCTTTGGCAGTAGGCAATTACTGAACCTCTTCAAGTTCAATATCCTCACCTATAAAGTGGACTAAAAGGTCTTACTTAGATTGATTTTTAAAGGAGTAGATATAAATGACCTTGTGATATAAGGGGAAGGGAAAGATTAGGAAGAAAGAGTGTCCTCACAGGAGGGACACACTACTACAGGAGAAGCCAGTGTAAATCCTAGGTTATAGAATGATGACTAAGGGGTTATAGGATGATCACTGGGAGAGAATGAAAGGAATGGTCTAGTCCCTGAGGGGTCAGGAAGATTACACTGCTTACTTGATGACAGCGAATACCCACTCCCTATCAAAAACAAACTTCACCTACTTAGCAAGTTAGAGCATAAGAGTAGAGATATGAGTGGGGGGGCTATATTCTAAGTTCCAGAAGAGGAAGGATGAAGGAAGATTGACAACATAAAAATAATGCCTGAGTGTTACTGTCTATATCATATACTTTATCAACAACAACAAAACCCCCTAATAAGTTAGAGTATTTTGACAATATATTAAAATATTGATAGTTTTACTGGTATTACAGGTCACATGTCATAATATGAGGCAAATAAATGGGATCCATTTTTAGTTCCAGTTTCTCATCAACAACTACCAGGTGTTATGGAGATTAAGAAAGGTCCTTCTACAAAATACTCCAATCTCTTCAGCTACTAACATTTTCCTTTCTTCTACTGAGAACAGAGGCAAAAGCACATACATTATTCATCTAAGGCTGATGAAGGTAAGAGGTATTGGAAGGATAGTACCAGAGTCCCATTCACTTTAAGGAAGTAGACTGGAGAAAATTTTACATTTTCCCTAACCATAATATGATTAATAACCTTTACATTCAACATGTAACAATTCAGAAAAAAATTCCAGTTGGTCTTCATTCTTGGAAATACCTAAGAAATAACTCCATGAACAGATAATTCCTGGCAAACTCAGTCTACCTACTTTCCCCCAATCCCTGACAACCATCAGTCTGTTCTCTGTATCTTGTGATACATGAGCTTGTGTTTTTTGTTTTTTAGATTCCATATGTAAGTGAGACCATATAGTATTTGTCTTTGTCTAACTTATTTCACTTAGCATAACGTTCTCAAGGTCCATCCATGCTGTCATAAATGGCAAAATTTCATTTTATATGGCTATATAATATTCATGTGTGTGTGTGTGTGTGTGTGTGTGTGTGTGTGTGTGTGTGTTCCACATTTTCTTTATCCATCATCCATCAGCGGACAGAGGTTATTTCCATATCTTGACTATTAAGGATAATACTGTAATGGACATGATTGGGTGGGGAGGGGTGTTAGGGTTTATTTTTAGGGTCCTTTGGATTATGACAAGGAAAGATTCCCATGCCCTGATAGTGGGAGTATCTTTAAATGAAAGCAAAATCAAATAATAAATTAAATAATTCATTAATAATTGCAGCACAGTAAAACTGTAGCTGCAACTGCAGAATCATTATTATATATTACAAATATTATATATGTAATTTAAAATAAAACCTAAATCAGTTTTTGAAGGTCACAAAAATATAAATACACAATATTCAATCAAGTAGAAAATAAAAAGTTAACAACCTAATTAATGAAGGCACTATTTTTCCTATAAGGATGTCTTATTTCTTTTTAGGTTTCTATTGTTCAAAATTTCATCACAACCCCATTTAATCAATATTTTTAGTTAAATTCTTTAAAAATGTGATTCGATTTTAGGGACCTACTAGGAATTCCAGAGTTGGTATGATAAACATGATAAATATTTTAAGCTAAAGATATCTGAGATTCAATGAAAACAGAAGGAAGGGTCCCCATGTGGCTCAGTCAGTTAAGTGTCCAATTCTTGATTTCAGCTCAGGTCATGATCTCAGTGTTGTGAGATGGAGACCCGAGCCAGGCTCCATGCTCAGCACAGAGTCTGCTTGAGACTCTCTCTCTCCCTTTCCTTCTGCCCCTCCCACCCCTGGCCCTCTCTTTCTCTCAAATAAATAAATAAATCTAAAAAAACAGAAACAGAAACAGAAATAAACCTTCTCATAGTTTCTCTTATCTGACAAAAAGCAGCAATTTCTGGGAAATAAGGCTGCCATAAATTCCCTCTTTGAGGCAGGTCTAGTAGGAGGAAGAAGAATAAGAGTATACTACTATAAATACAAATATGGTCCTGAAGAAGACAGACAACTCACACCTGCACAGACAAACATGGCCAATTTTTAAATCTCTTTTCTCTAAAAACCCATTTGTTTTTCCTGAAGAAACCTATTTGTTTTTTCCACAGAAGCCTTTACTGCTCTCTCTCTTTCCTCTATTGAATCGGGCATACAAGTCTATATGAAGTTAACTATTTAGTGAGCTACCTGTTTCTTTTGTTAACTTCCATATGCACATGAATGATTTTTTTTTCTCCTGTTAATTGGTTGCCTGTCAGTTTAATTTTGGGGGCCTAGTCACTGAGTCTAATTGCTTGAGGAAAAGTTTCTTCCCCACACTACAATTTTCAAACAGGAGTGTCACAAAATGTGAAAGACAACTCAACTTCTAAAAAATGTTGAATGCCCTCAGATTCTTCATTTAAAATTAATATTTATTTATTTATTGAGCCAGTGTACTGAGAATGTTTTTTGTGGTTTTATAATACAGGATACAAGGTGCCTCATTAGCGCAGTAGGTAGCGCATCAATCTCATAATATGGGATACAAAGACACTTATGAACTCAATTACTCCCCTTGGGAAACTAAAACAAAGAAATGAACAAACACGGGGGCACCTGGGGAGCTCAGTTGGTTACGCATCTGACTTTTGATTTCGGCTGAGGTCATGATCTCAGGGTCGCTGGGTGTGGAGCCTGCTTACTAATCTCTCTCCCTCTGCCCCTCCCCCTGTTCTTGAGCATCCACACTCTCTGTTCCTCAAAAAAAAAAAAAAAAGAAATGAGCAAACATGAACATACTTTCTTATATTTCAAAGTTGACTGTATACAGTTAAATAAGAGAGGAACCCAAAAAGTACTATAGGAATTTAGAAGAGAACAGCTTGAGGAACACCTGGCTGGCTCAGTTGGTGGAGCATGTGACTTTGGATCTCAGGGTTATGAGCAGGAGTCTCGCATGGCCTGTAGAGATTACTTAAAAATAAAATCTTTTTAAAAAGAAAAAAAAAGAAGAGAAGAGTTGAGAAGGCAGGAAAAATTTATGAGAGACCTAACAACTGAGTGAAATGACAAGTGGAGAGGGCTCCACCCAAATCAACTGATCCCACATATCTGGAAAGTGAGGCGTGAATACTGAAATTGTAAAGAAGTGCAGAAAGCCAATATCATGGTTAAAAAAAAATGTCTAGAATGAAGGCAGGAACACATGTGGTTTTATATTCCTGAGGGCTTGAAACCGCTAAACTAAATCAGAACTTTCTTTAGTAGATAATGTGTAGCTACTACAGCTTTTTCACCGAAGTGTAACTATTTCGTGGTTTGGAGGCATTCACTGGTTCAGGAAGCGATGGCACTGTAAAGAGGACACATGCCATGGTATGTTGGAGGGGAGGCAGGCTGAATAACCATGGACAGGCAGAGCATCTAGTCAGGTACATTAAACAACATCAGAAGTAATGCTGGGCTTAGTGACAGCAATTCCCGAGGAGGTTGGATCTGAGGCATAGTGTGCTTTAGGGAAGTATTCCATTGCCCAAGATCCATGGAAAATTTCTTTGGTCTTCACTTTGTAGCTCAGCTCAATACCAGAGATTTTCCAGTGAGCATGGACTGGGGAAAGGGAAACGGTGTTTGGCTGTGAAACATGTTTAGTGACTCCCTCGGACCTCAGAGTGTTTGGCCTAGAAAGCCAAGAAAGAAGGAAAGGTTAGAAAACTTTGGGGAGCCCAGGGCTTCTGCAGCAAAAGAGTTCTCAGACATTTCGGAATTGGCAAGCACATAAAAGGAGCAAAAAGCAGGGGCCACTTAACAGGAGTTATAGGGGATTAAGAAAGAGTCCTCAGAGGAGGTGATACCTGCATTCTGAGAAGCCAAGAAAAAGATAAATGGAGGTGTGTGGGAATGATGTGGGCTTGTATGTGTATGTGTGTATAAGAATCATGGAGAAGTAAACAACGAGGACGATTCAGTCAGAAAAGTAACGCAATGACTAGAGAACATGGCAGATTCAGAAAACCTGCAGTAATAATTTTGAAAGAAGGAAAAACCATAGGTGCTAACTATTACAGAATGCAGAGAGAGCAGGGAGCAAGTAGTGGGAGATGGATAGTTAAACACGACAGAGAAGCCAAGGAGCTGTGCACTTTGACTAATTCTAACTTTCAGTCCATGAGAATCTCCATTTTCTCATTACTGAAATGAGGACCTCAGAGTTCATGGTGAGGATTCAGTGGGAAAATGAATTCATGGGAGGCATTTAATGTAGGTACTGGCATGTAGAATTACTCAACACAGGTTAGTTCCTATGAGCTTTATTATTCCTTATTAAACTTTTACCTGATGCAACATCTTTAAGGTTTGAGGGTTATTTTCTATTAAGACATTTTTTGCAGGTTTTATAGATCTCCAGAACTCCCCCAAATTTTTATTCAAAAAAGTTTTAAGTTTAAAAAACAAACATATAATTCATTTCAGCACATAAAGAAGATTTAAAAAGCTGAAATTTAACATGAACAGTTCAAAATCTAATAAGGTGCTGGCCTTCCAGAGCCACATTCAGTACAAAACTTACTAAATTTGGGAACCCGGGTGGCTCAGTCGGATGGGCTGCTGCCTTCAGCTCTCGGGTCATGATCCCGGGGTCCTGGGATGGGGCCCTGCATCGGGCTCCCTGCTCAGTGGGGAGCCTGCTTCTCCCTCTGCCTGCTGCTCCCCTGCTTGTGCTCACTCTCTCCTGACAAATAAATGAATAAAATCTTGAAAAAACTAAAAAACAAAAACTTACTAGATTTTCTCTTTCTGCTTCTCATTCTTTTTCTACTCAGGCATTTACATCTAATTTTTTTTTAATAGTATGCATGACTCTTGCTACCTTTTCCCCCTCCTACTTCCATAGGTATGTGTTTTTCTTACTTATTCTGCTGTTTTCTCTTTGTGTTTACTTTTCTGTTTCTAATGCAAGTTTTGCCTTGGTGACTCCTAATCCCCAACTTTCTCTTATTTCTTTTACTTCCTTCAGCAGGGAATAATAAAAAGCCAAAAAAATAGTATTAATTTTATTTTACACTCCTTATTCATGACTACACATGCTATGAGGAGCATGTGTTACCCACTGACACATAAAAAAGGCAAGAACTTAAACGGCACGCCACCCAACTGTCTTTTGCTTTGCTCTCCAACCAGCCTTATTTTTTCTTGTTCAGAACTTTTCAGTCAATACTGATTTGTTGAAAAGCAGAAGATTTATGTTATTCCTTTTTCCTGAACATCATTTATTATCTATACATTCCATATTTTGAACTCAAAGTTAGCTACCACTTAAACAATGGGGGAAAAAAAAGCAAAGGAAATTGCTGGCAGTGCTAAGACTTTGAAAAGTAAGAGCTTTGTATCTTTTTATGTAATTACTTCCTTTTTATGCAAATCAATTGTATTTTTACTTAGTTGGATTAAACTAGGGCTTCTGGGGATAAATTGGGTCAAAGAAATGGAAATAAAATTACAGTATCAGTCATGTTCCTATTTCTCAGGAGGTTTGTACAGTTTTTTTTTTTAATGTTTCATTTCAATCACGTGTACTTCTCCAATGAGACAAAAATCTTTTTATATATACTATTACCCTCTGATAGCTTCACATTTCAAATACTCTGAAACCAGCAAAGGAAACTATAAACATCTGTTGGCCCTGTGACCATGCCTTCTCGGAGTTTACCTGTAATTGTGCTTTTGCATTTGAAGAGAGCTACAGTCTTAGGTTTCCTCTAGATGGAGACCTAACAGTAGGGACCACAAATCCCATCCATAAAACTCCATCCCATAATACTTGTGATCAGTCCCATTCCTATTTGGAGGGCTGTGGTTTATAATTCTAAAAAAAATTTTATAGTTAAAAACGAAGAGATTTTAGTGTCACCTTGTATGCAGCCGAGAATCTCTTCCATAAAACAGCTGATAGTTCAATAATGCGATGAACTGGCACCTTAAGAAGCAAAATTCCTACTATCAGGGAAATGTTAATGCACCAGGAGATCTTTTGGGTGGGTTCTAAGTGTTACAAGACGAATAACAATAAAAATAGTAACAACAAACAGCTGGTAATTCTTGAGCACTTAACTGTATGGCAGACATGGTGCTAACTGTTGGGACACGGTTTACTCATCCTGTATCAGAGATGAGGAAATTCTCTGGCTTCTCCTAGGTCATGCGGTTGACGGTGGGAAAGCTGGGTTCCAGCCCAAGCACTAGAAACCGGGGCCTCTGATGGTGACCATCCTAGTATACACTTTCCTACTGAGCCCTAATCAGCCTGCTTTAATCCTCAATTAGTCTACATTCTCCCTTTGTGGACAACCAGAACACGCTCCTACCTTTCCCCATCCCCTGATGTAACGACAAGAATATCAATGGAGCAGCCACAGATGCTACTGTCCTCCAGCTTATCACACAGCGACCAAGGCGAGGACGGACGTCTCTGCTTCCGTGGTATTAAGTCTCTGAAATGGTTTGAAAAGACCTACCAGATACCTGAAGGTTTTCCTTTCTTCGGACCAACTTCTCCCACGTCCTTCAACCATGCATGCTAGGACGGAGTTTCCAGTTCTTAGGACTCCTGTGGTCTCTCTCTTCTACACATATTTCCGCTTGCAAATGTCTTTTAAAAATGTGACCATCAGACATGAACGCCGTCATCCACACGCTTCCGAAAGGTCTGTTAAAGCAAGACGAGAGGCCCAGAATGGAGTCGCTGATGCTCACTAGGCCCGGCAGCCCTGAACCACGCCCGAAGCGCCACTTCTGCTCCCCCGAAAAGGAATCTCCAGTCTGTCAACCCGGATTCCGCCGAGGGGCCCTTGCTAGGTCGTCTGCCTGACCTCGGCCACGCCCGAAAGGCAAGTGACCTCGCCGTGACCAACCTGCGTGTCGTCGGGTCACGCGACGGCTCTGTTCCCGCTCCCTTCGGGCTGCAGGTGTCTTTCCTGCCGTCCAGCCCCCAGGAGCTCCTTTCCACCTGCCAGACCGGAAGTTACCCGACTCGAAGCAGGTTTTGTCCGCATGAACTCCGGAGTCTGTAACGTGCCTCAGGTGTCTCTCTTCCCGGTCCCCGAGACAGAAGAGGGACCCCACGGAGCCCGGAGCGACCAGCAGCAGCCCAGGCGCAGGCACCCAAGCAGCCCCTCGAGCCCGCGGCTCCTCGCGCTTCTCGCCACCTCCCGAGGTCACGCACGTCCCCGTCGGATCCCCTCTCTTCGGCTTTTACGGCAAAGCTCTCAGGCTTTACCGGACCATTTCTTTCTCCCAAGTGGACCCAGCAACTGGCCGCGGTCGGACTGGGCTTGACTGAAAACCGGATGGGGTCCCACGTCAGACGCGTCCGACTTCAAAGCCGGACGACATTCGGGCTCACACAGGTTCCGGCTTAGAGAACCCGACTGGGTACCCCGTCAGACGCATCTGACTTCAAAGCCGGACGACATTCGGGCTCACACAGAGAACGGGATTGGGTCCCCCAGCAGACTGGGTCCGACTTCAAAGCCGGGCGACCTTCGGGGTCACACCACTGGGTCCACGTCAGACTGGGTGCCACTTAAAAACCCGACAACGTTCGGGGGTCATACAGGTTCTGGCTTAGAAACCGGACTGGGTCCCCTGTCAGACGGGTCCGACTTCAAAGCCAGATGACGTTTGGTGTCACAGTGGTTCCGGCTTAGAGAACCGGACTGGGTCCCCCAGCAGACTGGGTCTGACCTCAAAGCCGGACGACATTCGGAGTCACATAGGTTCTGGCTTAGAAACCCGACTGGGTCCCCTGTCAGACCCGTCCGACTTAGAAGCGGAACTGGGTCCAGGGAAGAACTGGGCCCGACGTGGAAACCAGACCGAGTTCAGGGTTGGACTGGGTCTGCTTTCAAGACTGACTGGTTCCGGGGCCTGAGCGGGTTCCCCGTGCGGCCTCCGGCGGGAAGTTCTGCTTGAAGCTGAGGGAGCAGGGGAACCTCACCAAAGACAATGTTGAGTTACGGGGGCCGTAGGGGAACTTTCGGGGCAGATAAGCTTATCCGTTTATGAGGCGCCCTACAGAAAAGGTCGTCTCGCTCAGGTACTCAGCCTTGAGGCTGGGGGGAAACGACTTTTCCTAGGCGGACGTGTCTGGCGACCAGGCCGCGAGCGCGGGAAGTCGCGCTCACCCCGAAGCCCGCAGTCGGGATCCTGGGAAAACTGGCGGAAGTGGCCAAGGGTAAGAATTCTCCCCCAAGGACGCTCTTCCGTCTGCCTACCACGCCTGGTCGGTAGGGGAGGGCAAATTCCCCTTCGTCCCTTCCTTTCCAAATCCAGACCAGTGGGCAAAAACAAAACAAACAACCTCCCCAAATCGAAAAACCAACATTAGATCCTCAGGTTGGAACTCATGAATTTGCTTTTAGTTACGTTAGTTGTCGATCCTTTCCCTGTTTGTTTGTCTGGTTTGTGGCTGCGATGAAGTTCTAGAACCTAGGTGAGGTTCGGTGGGGTGAGGTCCGGAGCCGATGACCAAGAAAGAATTCTTGAGACATCTTTGGTGCAAAATGGTGGTTTATTAAAGCACGGGGACAGGACCCGTGGGCAGAAAGAGCTGCTGCTCCGCTATCCTGAGGAGTGGCTGATGATATACACAGGAGTTGGGTAGGTGAGGACAAAGGGGGTGTTCAGAAGGGCTATCGGGGTAAAGAAGACTATCAGGATATTGAAGGCCTGGTTACTCTCAAGCCAAGGCCATCTTTCCCTCTAATGAGGCGCTAACATGAAGACAATTGGGAGTCTCCTGGTGGAATGTCACATTCTTGCTATCAAGCATCCTTGTTAGTGAGATTTAGGTTTAGAAGAAATTTAACTTTATTTACATTTCCTTCTACCTCAGCCTCCTTCAGTTTTGTTTATGGAGGAGAGGGCGACATCAGGGCTTGAGGAACAGAGTCTCTGGAAATTGAGCTGTTGATAAGATAGCTGCTTTGTTGTAAATCACTGGGACATTTGTAAACTGAGGGGGACTCCTGTCTTGCAGGATTGTGGTCTCTGCAAGTTAACTATTTGTTTTTCTTTTAGGGCAGCGAGGGGCGCCTGAGAAATGTCACACATATTACCGAGGGGAGCGGGTGGAGAGGGGGGGCAAGGTGCCAGCTTTTGCTTTCTCCTCAGCCAGCCTTCTGCTCCCTCATCAGCTGGAGAACTTGGCTTGGCATCTGTCAGGTCGGTAGCTCCAAAACTATGGCCAGGCTGCTTCTCTTTACCTTTTCACAGGTCAGAGAGAGAGGGAGCGTAACCCCCGAGGGCACTGGGTTTATTATGTATTGTTTCTCCTATGACCTTCCGGCTTCTTCTCTCCAGACCTGTAAAATGGTCCAGAGCAGACACGATGATTTCTAGCATTCAGTGACTTAAGTTCCGTTTACTGTGGCTAAGTTGTTTCGTGTGAAGGGTGCCCTTCAAGTGTCCTCCAGCATCCCAGGTGAGACACAGGAAGCCATCTTGCGTCCAGAGCTTCCGTTAACGTGGTATCTGGCGAGCTGTTAGGCTCCGGTTTGGCTGAGTCGCTCGGGAGACCACAGCATCCTCTAGTGGTCAGAGTTAAGCTTCCAGACGCGCGTACTCTGAACACGACGAGAAATTATCCTAACCTCAGGTGTCAGGCAACTGTGTTGGGACGGGTTTTGATGCACCTGATACAGCTCAGGTTTTTTTAGGACCCCGCTCACGTCTCCATTCTCACCTAGTTCTCTGTAAGGGCTCAAGAATTCAGGCTGCTTTTCCCTCTCTTTTTTAGTGATTACAGACACTTTTTCTATTGAGGTACTTCTTATTTCTACCTTATTTGCTGTCCCTGAGCACATAGGTCTTTTAATATGAGGAAGTTACCTGACGTTCCTACAGAAGAAATAGGCAAAGAATAATCCACCTGAGGTAATTGTGGTTTAGACGAAGCATTAGATTTTTGGGTCCACCCTGGATTAAAAACCTCACTCTGCTAACTTGTTTGCCCGTGCTGTTAGTGAGGTTACTGAACTTTTCTAAGTTGACTCACAAGATAAGGATAACCTTACAGGGTTATTGTGGCTCTCATACCAAGCCAAGTCAGCTACACAGTCCTCGTACAACAGATGCTCCATTAAATCCCAAGGAAACCCTAAAGAACTTATTTCAGTCAGCGAAAGCTAGCAGATAACGTGTTTCTGGACTGAGAGTTTTCCAAGTATTCCTTCTGATGCTAGTTTAATTCTCTGTGGGATTATTGTCCTCATGACCAGCTGGGTCCTGTCAGTCAGTAACTGTAATCACATTTCCTGAGATAGTTGTCAGTATGTGAGGAAGGGAATGGGGAAGGAAAAAGCATCATGGCGGAAACCTTGTCCAAGATTTCAGAATGACTGTATTTTGTAAAATCTGGTCTGAGTTTGTCTCAGTCACCTGACCCCAGTGTAATCAAATATACCTTTGAGGGTAAAGCATTCAGGAACAACAGGAAGTATTTAGATGCATTTTATTCAACAGTCAGGCCTGCTAGGCATTGTGGTGACCACAGGGGATTTTAGAACCTTGGTTTTCAGCAAGGTCCAGATTTTTGAATGAAGACAGGGGTCTGACGCTTCCTGTAAAAGAGGTTAAACAGCAGATGAAAAAAATGACTACGGGAGGAAAACAATGAAAAAACATCAGCTTTATTTAAAATAGAAAGGTTTCAGGGACGCCTGGGTGGCTCAGTTGGTTGGACGACTGCCTTCGGCTCAGGTCATGATCCCGGAGTCCCGGGATCGAGTCCTGCATCAGGCTCCCAGCTCCATGTGGAGTCTGCTTCTCCCTCTGACCTTCTCCTTGCTCATGCTCTCTTTCACTGTCTCTCTCTCAAATAAATAAATAAAATTTTAAAATAAAATAGAAAGGTTTCAGATTTTTATCCCATTTCTCTGCCTTTCATTCATTTATGCTTTCACTTATTCATTAATTCATCAAATATTCACAGACACTATTTCTTACATGTAATAAGGATACAAAAGAAAAGAAAAATGTCTGTCTTTACAGGTTTACAGATCTACTGTGGCATTACAGTAAACCTCTGAAGTCAAACTCTAATTCATCATTACTTCTTTTTCTCCTAATATCTTTGTTCTATCCACAAGGTTTCTATCTTAGGTGGTGCCTTGGCTACTACAGGATGTTCTAATCAACTGATCTTTTGCTTTAAAACTCTGGGGGTTAATACCTGTGAGATCTCACAGAAGGAAATCATGTCTATATCCTAACCGATAACTGCCAGGTCTGAGCATCCTCCCTTCCAGATAAAAACTTCTCTGCTCCCCAGGACACCACCTTTCCCAAACCAGTTTTCTTTTGTGTTAGCTAAATATTCCTAAATCCTGTAATTGTGCCTCATGAGGTTGTTTTCAGAGCTCATTCTCTCTCTTTTTTAATTTTTTAAACCATCCCTTCCTTGAATATACTGGTTTATAGAAATTCTTCGATTTCTCTGTTTCTTGAGGACATCTGACTTCCATATATCTATGCATGTATTTATCTGGACCTTGATGATTTTCTTTTTTTATTTATATATTTGACAGAGAGAGACACAGCAAGAGAAAGAACACAAGCAGGGGGGGTGGGAGAGGGAGAAGCAGCCTTCCCGCTGGGCAAGGAGCCCGATGCAGGACTCAATCCTAGGACCCTGGGATCATGACCTGAGCCAAAGGCAGCTGCTTAACGACTGAGCCACCCAGGCACCCCGATGATTCTTCATTTTAAGAGTTTTTAATGTTTTGTTATTCCATAGGTATTATCCATACATAATCCTTATGTCTGAGTTGTTTACCATACATAGCACAAACATCTAAACATAGTACACAGGTTGACTTACCTTCTATAGCTCTGTTGTCCATCCCTATTTAGCTGTTTAAATTCACATCAGTGAAAGTTACATAATATTAAAAATTCAGTTTCTTAATTGTACTAGACACATTTTAAGCACTGGTGGCAAGGCTAGTGGCTTCCGTACTAGACAACAGAGTTATAGAACGTTTCCATCTTTGCAGAAAGTTCTACTAGAGAGTGCTGGCCTATAGAATGGAATTTGCCAGTACAGATTCCCGGAGAAGACACAAAGAGAAAAAAGTCCTTACTGACTATATCTGACAAGCACATAATGCTCAAGGAGATGTAAGCCTTTGTCCACCTATCTCAAAAAAACCCCAAGAACTAGGGTCAGAACCTGACTCTAGTTAACTTGACAATCGATTTTGGGAGGCTTCTAATGGGCAGTAGAGAGAAAGGTGGTATGGTGCATCATAAGTATTTTACACTAGAAAAAGCCATACTTTCTCTCTAGACCTGTTTTCTTTTTCTTTTTTAAATCAATTAATTTATTTGAGAGAGAGTGGAAGAAGGGACAGTTGGGAAGGATCTTCAAGCAGATGCCCCTGCTGAGTGTGGAGCCCAACTTGGGTTCTGTCCCAAGACCCATGAGTTCCTGACCTGAGCCAAAACTGAGTTGGACATTCAACTCACTGAGCCACCCAAGCGTGCCTAGACTTGTTTTCTTATCTGAGAAATACAGGAAGAAAAGCTACGTTTTCTGGCATTCAAATGTTCTTCCCATATTTAAATATTTTTGAAAAAATAGAATGAGTAAGCAGGACAGGTGGGTTTTAAAGGCTAAGTGAGTGGGGTGGCTCAGCTGTATGCTCATATTTTCCTAATTTCATTTTAAGCATTGGGCCTTTTGGTCTTGGAACTTGGAAATTTTCTAAACCTCAAGGCTGTTATACTGCTTCTCCTCCCCTTGGATGGAAATACAATGTTTGACCTTTATGTCATCAGCCTAGGTCATGAGAAAATTAACAAGTGTTTTCTAGTTCCTTTTACAAATCTTTATTGTGGCAATAAATTCACCAGAAAGTAGAACACCTAATATTTGGGTCTTAATACTTGAGGATATTAAATCTCTCTCCCTGGGGCCTTATTTCAAAAATCCTTGCTAGCACTCAGGATTTTCTGACGTAATTTAAAGCAGACCCCGAAGAGGGGTCATGTTATCGGGAATTTATACTATGGAATAATGGAAATGCGTGCAGTCATTTGAGTCTAAATCAAAGTCTTTAATGCTAAATCAGTTCTTAGAATAATAGAGTTTTCTAGGCTACTTGTGGAATCTCTTTTATTTGTTTTGATCATTCTACACCTTTCTTTAACCTGGGATGTCTTTGCGGTGCTACCAAAATTCTGAGCCCTCTTTAAGTGACATCCTTTTCATGAATCCTTTCTTGACCCTTTCAGTACTAAGGAATCTGTGTCTCTCCTTCACTCTGGTAGTACTTTCCTCACACCTCATTTGATGGCACTTGTCCCAAGTTACCAGAAGCTGCCTTATTTGAACTTATGACCTATTTTCTTTTACTCAAAAGCACAAGGAAAGCAGAGGAAACCAGCATGATGCTGGGCACAAGTTAGGTTTTCAGGAGCAGAGGAAAATAGAAAATTTGTGGCAAATCTGCTTCTCTGAGGGCATGAATTTGATTCCCAGCATCTACCTATGGTCACTTCAGAAAATGAGATTCATTGAGGCTGGTTCTCATCTCCATAAATGAAAATGTTACAAAAGTATGTTTTTGGTCACCTGATCCATATAATTCATATTTGCATTTTTGAAGGCTTTGGTAAACACAGTCATTACCATCACCAAGAATGGTTTTTTCAAGATTTTATTTTTAAGTAGTTCCTACATCCCACGTGGGGCTCAGACTCACAACTGCAAGATCAGTCAAGAGTCACATGGTCTAGGGGCACCTGGGTGGCCCAGTGGGTTAAGCCTCTGCCTTTGGCTCAGGTCATGATCTCAGGGTCCTGGGATAGAGCCCTGCATTGGGCTCTCTGCTCAGTGGGGAGCCTGCTCCCCCCCCATCTCTGCCTGCCTCTCTGCCTACTTGTGATCTCTCTCTCTCTGTCAAATAAATAAATAAAATCTTAAAAAAAAAGAAAAAGTCACATGGTCTAGCAACTGAGCCAGCCAGACGGCCCTGTGATTTTTTTTTTTAAAGATTTTATTTATTTGACACAGAGATCACAAGTAGGCAGAGAGGTAGGCAGAGAGAGAGAGGGGGAAGCAGGTTCCCCTCTGAGCAGAGAGCCCAATGCGGGGCTCGATCCCAGGACCCTAAGATCATGATCTGAGCCGAAGGCAGAGGCTTAACCCACTGGGCCACTCAGGTGCCCAGCACTGTGATTTTTTAAAGGTATTTTGGGTGTCTTAGCTTTTTAAAAATCTAGACTATCTACTGATTTGCTATTAAAGCATGGAATTTTGTTATACAAGTGATTTTTGAAAGTATTAATTCAGAGAACCATTCAAACACTTTACTCTATTCCACTATCTTTTCCTTAACACATTTATCTAACACTATGTTATTAATACCTTTCGCCCTCTTGTTCATATTTTTATTGGAGTGCCTCTCTCTCCCTTACATCCTAAACAAAGCCTCCAAACTTAAGAATTTCTTAAAACCCTTATCATTAGTGTAATAATTTATTCACTTTTCAAAATCCTAGCAGGAATAATTAGTTTTTTTAATATTGTGCTCTCTGAGCACTTTGCTCTTATTTCCACTGACTACATTGTAATTAGCATTGAGTGTAACCAAATCGAGACTTGAAACATGTTGGGCTTCCTTCTGTATCTCACAAATACTTGATCTGGTACCTGACTTTAAAGCACAGTTGAAACAGCAAGGATTTGGACCCATGTCTGTCACTTACTGCAAGTTACTTAAGCTCAGTCTCAATTTCTTCATGTTTATAACAGGCTTAGTATTCTCTGCCTCAGAGATTTGTGAATATTCAATGCCTTGCCCCATGCCTGACACAGTAAGTGTTGCTTTCTGTTGTAACACACACACATAAACATCTCTGTAGATAATCATACCAGATATGTAATGAGAAGAAGAGATTGAGAATTATTTTTGGAAAGATGAGATGTTTTGTTTCTCTCATGGTAAGATTAATGTTATTGGTAAATTGATTGGAACTTAGAGGGATAAGATACATGAAAATTTGAAGACAACTAGCTTAAAACTATGTTTTAAAAGACATTTGAGTTTGTACTCACTTATTTTGAACACATAACACACATTCATTAGAATACGTTTCTCCATCAGTCCCACAGACAGGATCATAGATCTTGGTACATGCATTTGTTTCAGTGTTACATTTAGCCTAAAAATGGAATTAAACAGAATTATCTTCCATCATTTAGCTTTCTTTGAGTTTATAGTGAAATCTCTAAAATGGTTTTCACTTCCTTGGAGTTGGTCAGCTTAAAGATGGAAGTATGGTTGTGGGCCTGGGGGTAGTGATACTGAGTGTCTGAGAGGAAGAAGCCAAGGTTTGGAATCAGAATGCTGATTGCATGTAATGCCTCTGCCGTTTACAGACTGTGAGACGCTGGCAAATCTCCTTGTGTCTCCAAGCCTCGGTCACTTCATCAGCACAATGGGGAGGATATTATCACTTCCACACCTGTCTCATGGTGGCATCGTGAGGTTTAAATAAGGTGAGTGACATCATGTTCAAGTTTGCAATGATGGCAGGTCAATGATGGTTCCTCTCGGGTCAGCCACACTGTGGGCATGTCTTCCTTGCACATTGTGGTCCAGTCACACTGCCCTTCTCTTAGTCATGTGACAACACCATGTGCTCTCTGCCCTGGGAGCCCTTGCACAGGCTGTTTCCTGGACATCCGTAAGAACTTGCAGTTATGGAATGGCTGTTACAGGCCAGGCACTTTCCTAAGTGCTTTTATGTATTACTCTATTTAAATCTTAGAACTATCTTATGAATTTTTTATTATACTCTTCTTCCAGTGAAGACAGTGAAGCACAAAGAGATTAAGTCACCCAAGGCTACACAGCTGGTAATTCCAGATCCAGGATTCAGACCCACTTTGTCTAGGTCCTGAGCTTTGGCTTGTACCCACTTCAGCCTGCTACTCCTATCTGTTGGTTATATTTTGCTGACATTCACTTACCCTTCATGGCTCAGAATATATCTCACTTAGGGGCACATTCTGTGATCTAACCAGGCTTGGTTCCAGACGGTACAAGAATTTCTTAAAACCCTTATCATTAGTGTAATAATTTATTCACTCATCCTTTTGGTTTGCTATCTATCTCCTCACTAGATATAAATGAAAAGGGACATTTCCTCCTCTGATCTTCAAATTTACTGCAGTTAATAAATTTATAAACACAGAACAACAAAAAAGAAAAATTAGGTATAGAATGTTTTTCTAGAGGAAGAACATAGTTTATTATTTTCTTTTGCTCATTAAAAATTAGAGCTCGACCTTGGGGGTTGGGAAAGCTTTATGCCAACATGGTCAAACTGGCTGAAAAGAGGAAGGGCTCCTTGGAGGGAGGTTAAGAAGAGTGCCACCCCAAATCCTTGCCCTACCGGATAGCCTCAGAACGTTCAAAATGCCTCCACAGCAAACATTATATGACGATGTAGAAATTGTCTGGGTATTGGTGCATTTGTCCTTCAGCATAAGCCCTGTGTGGGCACTGCTGTTAAACTCCATACTTTGCAGGTTAAGCGTCACTAGTACCCCACATCCATCCTGACTTCAGGTGAAACTAAAATGTCACAGCTTGACTGTGCGTTGAGTGGAGCAAACAGCTCTAGCCTGACAGATAAAAAAAGTACAGAATATTCCTTACCTCTCTTCCCTCCAAGCCAGCTCTGGTGTTACCTAGAAAACATGAATGAGACACAGGGGGTCAGGTACTAAGTGGGAGAAGCCAGATCTGCTCTTATTTACAATCATCCACTTCCATTGAAGACTATGACTTCTCTGCTGGCTTCTTCTGCTCCCCTCACCCCCCATGTTCTTATTCTTCCACTTCTTCTTCTTCTTCTTCTTCTTCTTCTTCTTCTTCTTCTTCTTCTTCTTCTTCTTCTTCTTTTTTTAAAGATTTATTTATTTGAGAGAGAGAGAGCATGAGCAGGGGAATGGACATAAGGAGAGGGAGAGAATCCTTGAGTAGACATCCTGCTGAACACGGAGCCTGACACAGGGCAAGACCAGGACCTGAGCCAAATTCAAGGGTCAGATACTCAACCGACTGAACCACCCAGGTGCCCTACCCCATCCCTTCTTGTTTCTGCCTTCTCTCAAGGACATCTCACTGGTGTCTAATAACTCCCTGCCTGCTGAAGCCTCAGGAAAATGAAGCAGAAGTTTGATTAGGACCAAAGTATCTCAATTGGACATTTCATGAAAGTTCAACCATTTCTTTGAAAATAGAATTGAGTTACTTACTGCTTGAGATGTGTCAGGCACAGAGCAAATATCTTCTGAATGTTCACTGCCTTCTCGCACCGGTTACTAAACCTTTGATCTTATAATTAGTGATGTAAGAAGTGTCAGCATCTTTAACTCAGTGTATAGATGAAGATGTGGACAGTTTATATGAAAATTTATGAAACAGTTACCACCAGCACCAATCAGGTCTCCTGACACAAAACTTACTTGCAATTACATGTAAGTCGTCCTTAGTAAGTAATGTTAAAAATAGAGCTCCTTTGACATCTCACCATCAGTCCCCAAAGAGCTCTTTCCCTCTGTTAGATTACACTGATTATTAGTCCAATTCACATTTCTTGAATTTACAGATAGATGCTTAAAATTGCCATATTGCATTCTCTAGAAAATTACAAGTCTACTGACACTATATAGGGGTGGTGATTTTGGATGAGCTCATTGAAGGGAAGAGGAACTAACTTGATAGCATCCAAAGGAAGAAACGTTGGTGAGATTTGATTCTGATACCAACAATTTCTGAGGTGATCTAGATAAAGTGGTAGCTCTTGCTAAGTCAGTTTTATGAGAAGCAACAAGGCACCTCTGGGCTTGAAGAAGCCCCCTAGAATAGGTTCCCGACATTATTTCATTTCATTGGGACCAAAAGATCTGTCCAAGACTAGACTCTAAGTCTAGAATGTAATGAGATCAGTAATCCAACACATCAGAAGGGTTTTACTCAAATCAGAAAATATGCAAAGGCACCTACCAGATAAACTCAACAGGGCCAAAGCACTAAGAAGAAAGATGCTTGTTACCTTCATGGTGAAAGTTCGGTATTCAGAGCTCAGTTGAAAACTGCATTGAACTTACCACTTCTCTTCAGAACCCTGGGACGGGAAGGGTTATATAGTTAGGCTGGCCTCCCAGACACCACCTCCTGCCCTGTCACAGGTCTTTGGTTATTGATTGACTCTGTAGCATAGCCTGGCCCCAAGTTCCAGGAATGTCACTTTCATAAAAAAGGTAAAAGAAACAGCACAGGCCTGCAATGTGCCAGGCCAAGATTCTGTCAGAAAAGTTCTGGTGGTTGGTTAGTTGGTTCTCCCCTTAACTTCCTCTATGACTGTGGGGAGCCCCAGTGGTCTCATCAGTAAGGTGAACTCAAGGGTCGCCTGTGCTCTGTAGCTCTGGATATATAAACAGGTGTGGATATCCAAAAATTGCTCTCTATTGTTTCTTCTTTTCATTCAGCTTTTCCCTGTTTTCTTTTTTAAAGATTTTATTTATTTACTTGTCAGAGAAAGAGAGAGATCAAGAGAGAACGCACAAGCAGGGAGAAGAGCAGGCAGAGGGAGAAGCATGCTCCCTGCTGAGCAAGGAGCCTGATGTGGGACTTGATCCTAGGACCTTGGGATCATGACCTGAGCCAAAGGCAGACGCTTAACCGACTGAGCCACCCAGGCATCCCTAGCTTTTCCCTCTTTTATTCTTTCTCTTTTCTTATGTTCTGTCACTCATTCACAAAGCCCAGTGTTGCTGACCGAGAGACAGGGTAGAGTTGGAGAGGGCTTAGGTCCCTAAGGTGTGTATGTGTGTTCTGGGACTAGATTGGCTGACCAGACACTTACTAGATCTGTGTTCTTGGACAGGTGGTTCATTCGTGCTGTGCCTCACTTTATTCATCTGAGATCTGAAAAAATAATAGCATTTAACTCAAAGTGTTTATCTTTCATTCAAGCACAAATACTGTTCTACCTGTGTAGAACAATATTTGGGAGATGGTTCTCCCTTCTCTCTTGTGTTTCTGCCTATCTTGTGAGGAGAGGCACTGACTGCCTATGACTCAGTTGCTCTTTTCAAGAGTTTGTACAACAAATGGACTTGGAAGGTGGAATAGTGTTTCTCTCTGGAGCAAAGAGATAAAGATAATATCTCTCACCAGTGCAAAGATTAGGTGGGCATGGTGCCCTTTAAAAAAGATTAGGGATTTTTAAAAAGCATGGCATCCTTCTTGTGGAGCACAGTACACTTTCTCTGTAGGTACCACTTGGTTTTCCTCTTGTCATCCTGTAGAAATTGGGGCTTGGGAAACCAGATGACATTGGCATTTTGGCTCTTGTAATTGAATAATTAAGTCCCTTGTCTCTGTCTCAGCAGCCTGTGGCTTCTGCCAGCATCCCTCTAACTGTGGTAGGCTAACTTGTTAGCTTCCAGGTACGGTAAATCTCAGATCTTGCCTAGTCTTGAACTGTGCTCATGTCTGGAGATACATCAGTGAGTAAAAATGACAGTCCCTGCCCTCGTGGAGCTTCCATTTTATTTTATTTTCTTTTTTAATTTTTAAAAAATTTTTAAAAGGTTTTATTTATTTATTTGACAGATAGAGATCACGAGTAGGCAGAGAGGCAGGCGGGGGTGGGGAAGCAGGCTCCTGCTGAGCAGAGAGCCCGATGTGGGCCTTGATCCCAGGACCCTAGAATCATGCATGACCCGAGCTGAAGCCAGAGGCTTTAACCCACTGACCCACCCAGGCGCCCCTCCATTGCATTTTATTTGGGGGAGACAGGCAATAAGAAAGTCATCTGATAATTATAAAGCATATCGGATTATGATAAATATTATGGAGAAAAAGGATAAGGGTGCTGGAGGATCAGGAGAGAGTTGTTATAGATTGGCAGAGAAGGCCTTGCTGATTAAGTCACGTTTGAACAGAGACATGAAGGAAGTGAAGAACTGAACCATGCAGATATCCAAGAACAGGCACTCCAGGCAGAGAGAACAGCGAGGGCAAAGGCTCTTAGGCAAAAACTTGCTTGATCTGTTTGACAAACATCTAGGGCAATGGATAATCTGGCTGGAGCACAGTGATGGAAGGACATCCATCAAGGATGGCAGGGAGGTGAAGGAAACAGTGAGGTCTGAGTGGTAAAGGCTGTATAGGCTGTAGTAAGGACTTTAATTTGGAAGCAAAGGGAAAGCTGTTAGAGAGCTGTGGCACAGGAATAACATGATATGGCATACATTGTAAAAGGTTATTTTACCTTCTTAAGAGAATAAACTTAAAGATAAGGGCAGCCTCAGGAAAACCAACTGCTGGGCTCTTATACTCATCCATCCAAGAGCTGATAGTGGAAGTGGAAGAAAGAGGTTGACTCTGTAGTTCACGTGAACTTAATACATGTAAAGTGTTTACAACAGTTTCAGCACATGGTAAACACTTAGAAATATTACCCATCGCTAGAATTTCATTGTTGTTATTTTTTCAGGATTTATAATGCTGTTCCATCTAACTGGAATGTTTTTCTTTACCATTATGCATGAATGAATTCTTCCTTTGTCTTTAAGGTTCACTTCAAATGTTGTTTCTTATTGGAAAACTTCTGCTCCTTCTGGGCTGCCCTGGTGTTTTGAATGTGGTTGATGCAACACATAACACATTGTTGAAACTGTGTATGATGGGTTCCCCCATCTTCCATTTATGCTTCAACCTTCACCATCCTAGCTTCCTCCTGCCTCTCTACTGCTGCTGAACTTGCTTGTTTTGGTCCCTAATTCAAATCAGTTAATTCCATGGACAATTTTTCAGAACTCACGGCTTCTAATTCTTCACACTTGATCACACTCAATATCATTTCTTTTCTTTTAGGTTTATTTATTTGAGAGAGGGAGAGAGAGGGAAGGAGGTGGGGGGGCAGAGGGAGAGGGACAAGCAGACTCCCCACTGAGTGTGGAGCCCAAGGTGGGGTTGGATCCCAGGCCCCGAGATCATGACCTGAGCCAAAATCAAGAGTCAGATGCTTAACCTACTGTGCCATCCTGGCATCCCTCAATATAATTTCTTTTCTTGGATTTCATGACTGCACAGTCCTCTGCATTTCCTCATACCTTCTCCATTCTCATCATCTCTGTCCTCCTCATTGACTCCTCTTCCTCTAATGAGTGAAGACTTGGAGTTTTTCAAGTCTCTGTGCCCTATTCATGTCTCAATTTCATTTTCCTTAGGTGAACTCTTTCATTCACATCATTTAAATTCTATCTTTATAAAATCCCCAGATATGTATATATTTCCTAGATCTGCCCTTGGATCTTTAGACCAGATATTAAGAGCCTTCTCAACTCTTTGGACGTCCTATGGGCACACCAGATGTGATATGTCCCAACTACTACTTTGATCACTTACCACAAACGCTTTTCTCTTCAGTCTCCCCTTTGCTTCTCTGCCTTCCAACAGGTTGGTTAAGCCAAAACCTAAGTGTTCCCCTCACTGCCCCCTTTTTCCCTTACCTTGTACTACCTCCCAAGCTTAATTTGTTACCAAGTTCTCTTCTTGAATCTGTATCCGAAGTAACCACAATGCTGGAGGCTTCTCATCATTTTATGTTGGCATATCAAAGATGATGGCATCATTGTCTGTGTCCCTCCTTGAGGATAAATTTGGACCTGGGAAATTCTTGAACTTTTAAAGTCCCCTTTGGCTTTCTGAAATTTCCTTCGAGACGGTATCTACAGTTATTTCTTCCTCCGAGCTGCTCTCCACAGGAAAAAAAAAAAAAGATAGGTTTTAGGTTTTAACCTCCAAGACTCAGGCTAAATAAAATTTTCTCATGGAGCTGCTTTCCAAGTAGTTCCTCACTCTGTTCTGCATGCATGCTAGGGCTTGTTATATTATTCCCTGATACACTGCATCACACTTAAATTTTATTCTATGGCTGTTTATATGATTATTATGTAATATCCCTTTCCCTTTAGGGAGAAAATATGGTTGCTTTGTAATTGCAATACCTCACCAAGTGCCTGGTAAATAGAAAGTTCTGAATAAATATTTGCAGAAAACATGAATAAAGTAATATATATGCATATGCTTCTTTTCTTGAAGACCTAGATCTATGCCTTGTTCATTTCTGTGTCTCTTGCCTGCCACAGAAGAGTCCCTTATTGGGTCACTCAGTCTTACTCATTTAGCCGTCATTATAATTCAGATACCCACTGAGTTCCTCATATTTAAAAGCCCTGGCCTGACTGCCAGGGAAATAGATTTTAATTTCTGTTTTTATGGAGTTTAGGCTAAGCATTGATGGATACAGGTTGAATGAGTAAAACTTTTTTTCTTTTCATAATTTTCTTTTTATAATTTAAATAGCAGTTTGGTTGACAGTAAGAAGTTTCTAATAGCCTCTGTAAGGGGAGTTAATATTTGAGAGGAGGTTTTTTCCTTTGGCTTCGTAAGCAGTCCGAGGAGAAGGGAATTGGCTGGCATCTCGTTGCAGGAACTCTTTAGGTAATGATACCAGCAGTGATAACATTCAGATTTAGACCTGTCTCATGCCAAACCCCAGGCTCTTTGCCTTGATTTTTAAACATTTTTGACTGTATATCCGAGGCAAAAAATAAATTTTGTTTTATAGCCTACATATGTGTAGACAAATAAAATTGTTAAGAAACAAAACTTAGCCTTACTATATGGGATGACTCTTGGTGCCTTTTATTCTCTTCTGTCTCATAATTCACCAATTCTGACTTGCATTTTGAAAACCCTTAAGTATAGTAATATCCTGTGCCCTCATACAATCTTGCTTTCTTAATTGCTATGAAAGTAGGATAAAATTCTAGTTAGAGACTAGTCCTAAAACTGTAATAGGAAGTGGCTCTTTGAAGGCCGCAAGTTGAAGAGGACATGAAGAGAGACATCTGGCGGCAATTACAAGCCTGCCCTTTCACCTTTGATGTGACTCTGGTTAAATCCTCAACTACAAAAATGTGTGTCATGATATATTCATTTGGTGTGAAAAATAAATGTAGGAAAGCAAATAAATACTGTGCAAAAATATTATCCTCCATTTCCCCTGGAATAATCATTACTAGCAGGTAATGACATGAGCCTTCCATGGATTAGAAATGAATGGATCATATATTAAAGCTTTTTCTGATCACTGTCTTGATAGAATAAATATTGTTTGCCCTAAGGGATGAGATGGGTAGGCATTGGCTGTAACAACCCTGCTGCCCTGCTAGACTGTAGTCATATTTAGTGTGTCTGCATGGCCTAGCCTTGTGTAAAGCTCTCCATCTGTCTTCTTTTCTTCTCTGGGGACATATTTGTGTGTGCATGTCTTCAGGGACTCAGTAAACACACTGTGACCTACTCCCCTCAGTTTCAAGGACTAATTATTTACCTGAATAAAGAGTGATGACAAAACTTAAGAGACCTGTTCTCATGGTTGTTGATAAGACTTGCTGGAATGGGGATGTCGCTTGAGCACCTGTTGATTTTCACATCCTGGGCCCAAGGTTTGACTGGTAAGAAAAATGACAGAAACTAATATATTTAGCCTGATATATGAAGATCTCTGACTTAACTACATCTTAACTCTTATGTCTTATTTTTCATTATTCACGGAACCTCATGACTTTTTTTTGGAGAGGTAGAGAGCACAGGCACAGGGTGGGGAGAGGGGAGAGGGAGAGAGTGAATATTAAGCATGCTGCAAGCCCAGCACAGAGCCCCGCTCCTGACTCCATGATCTCAGGAGGCTGAGATCATGACCTGAGCCAAGATCAGGAGTTGGATGCTTAACCACCTGAGTCTCCAGGTACCCCATGGGCTGTTGAGGTCTGTCATCTCTCTAGTGCTCTTGTTTGTTTGTTTTTAAAGATTTTAATCATTCATTTGAGAGAGAGAGCCCGAGCAGGGGGAGGTACAGAAGGAGAGAGAGAAGCAGACCTCCTGCTGAGCAGAGAGCCTGACACGGTGCTCCATCCCAGGATCCTGAGATCACTACCTGAGTGGTAGTGGGGGGGGTGGTTGGTAGAAGGAGAGGGAGCCTGAAGTGGAGCTCAATCCCAAGACCCTGGGATCATGGCCTGAGCCAGCTGAAGGCAGACGCTTAGCTGACTGAGTGACCCAAGCACCCTGTTTTTTCCACAATTTTATTGAGTTATAATTGACATATGTCACTGTATAAGTTTAAGACACACAGCATGATGGTTTGATTTACACGTATTGTGAAATAGTTACCACAGTAGGGTTAGTTAGTAACCATTTCATCATATAGATACAAGAAAAAGAAAAGAAAGAAGAAAAGATTAAAGGGGGAAAATGCTCTCCTTGCGATGAGAACTCTCAGGATTTATTTAACACATTTCCTCTGTAAACTGGAGGTTTGTACCTTTTGACCATCTTTCTCCAATTCCCCCAACCTGTGTTCCCTACCTGAGGTAACCACAAGTCTGATTTCTTTCTCTGTGTATTTGTTTTCTTGTTTTTCAATTTGTTTGTTTATTTTGACTCCACATGTGAGTGACATCATAAGATATTTGTCCTGTGTCTCACTGATGTCACTTAGCTGTAATGCCTTCAAGGTCCATTCATATTGTTGCAAATGGTAGGTTGTCCTCATTTTCTGTGGCTGAGTATTATTCCATGGTGTGTGTGTGTATATACATACATGTATACCACATGTATATAACAGTTCTTTATCCATTCATCCTTCAGTGGATGCTTACTTAGGTTGTTTCTGTGTCTTGGCTATTGTAAATAATGCTGCCATGAACATGAGGGTGCAGATATCTTTTCTAGTTAATGTTTCATAAGTCTTTGGGTAAATACCCAGAAGTGGAATTGCTGGATCATATGGAAGCTCTATTTTTAATTTTTTGGAGATCCTTTGTGCTATTTTCCATGGCGGCTACACCAATTTACTATCCCACTAACAGTGCCCAAAGGTTCCCTTTTCTCCACATCCCTGCCAGCATTTAGTATCTCTTGTTTTTTGTGGATGGCTGTTACGCTGGCATGCGGTGATATTGCACTATGGTTTTCATTTGTATTTCCCTAATGACAAGTGATGTTGAGCATATTTTCATGGACATTTGCAGAAATGTCTATTCACCAAGAAATGTCTCTGTGCATTTTTTAACTGGGTTATCTGGGTTTTTGCTACTGAGTTGCATGAATTCTTTGTACATTTTTAATATTGACCCTTTAATAGATGGTTTGTAAAGATTTGTATTATTGTAAATATTTGTAAAAAGAAAAATTGTCTTTTCACTGTGCAGAAGCTTTTTAGTTTGATGTAGTCCCATTTATCTACTTATTTTTGTTTTGTTGCTTGTGCCTTAGGTGTCACATCCAAAAACTTATTACCAAGAGCCTTGTCAAGGAACGACGTTCCTATGTTTTGTTCTAGGAGTTTCATGGCTTCAGTCTTACATTTAAGTCTTTAGCCTATTTTAAGTTCATTTTTGTGAGTGATGTAAGATCCACTGGGGCCAGTTTCATTCTTTTACATGTGAATATCCAATTATTCCAGCACCATTTTTTGAAAAGATTGCATACTGAACTTTTTATCTGATGGGGTTTTCTGTGTGTGTGTGTGTGTGTGTGTGTGTGTGTATGTGTGTGTATACACAACACACACACATAAACACACACACGTACGTATATATGTATATGTATATATGTATGTATATGTATATACCTATATATGTATATGTATGTATATGTATATACCTATATATATATATATGAGAAACAACTATTTGGCCCTCACAGATTCACTAACTTTGTTTACTGCTATGCACAGTATATGCAGCCTTCCCCTGTATGATTCTTGTCTTTGCTATTGGATGATGTTTCTTGACTTTGTAGAGGCCCATTCTTTGGCTTTGGAAAATCCACCCTAACCTGTCTATCGGACCACTTTGGTCTCATTGAAGTAGGTCTTTAATAACTGCTAGTGAATCTAACTGGAGTTGAACTATCTTCTCTTTCTTGCACTTGCTTTTTTGGTAGTCAAAGAATGTTGAAAATAGTGGAGGTGAGCGCTTGGAGTTTAGGTGTCAGTGGGGTTCTGAGATTAGAGGTTCCTCATGATTCCAGTAACACCATTGTCACAAACATGTCATAGTTAACCTTAGGGAATGTACATACTATTTTATTATCAACACAGCTTTAAGGCAAAATAGATGTCAGGTGGCAACATGCCTTTTCAAGATTTGCAGTTGTTCTCTAGAATAACTATGTTCCTCACAGGGCTAGGAGGGAGAACTGTCAATCTGTTCCAACTTTAACTCTTGTGTTTAAATCTCACCTATTATTGGGCATCTAATCAATGCTTAAATCTTTCAGGTGATAGATCAGGATGAGCAGTGCTTATATGGTGCTGAAACCTCTCTTGGAGTTTTGATTTATTTATCCTAGTGCTTGACTTCAGAAAAATTCTACTTGATTATCTCCATGATCCTCCTTCAAATGTTTGTTAATAACAACTATAGTCCAGTTTAAATTTTCTTTCTGTGAAATAATCCAGTCCATCAACTACTTCTCATTTGGTAGTGCTTCAGGTTTCCCCCGCCTCAGCATGTCTCCATTTTGTCTTTCTGCTTTTGAGAGTGAACTGCCTGGAAGGCTACTCCAGGACAGTCTGATGACCACAGTGGTCCAAGGTCTGCTACCCTCTCCCCTACCTCCCCACCTCCACTCACACAACACACAAAACTAATGTCTAAAATCTTTTCAATTATCTTCTGACTCAAAGCTGTACTTCCACTTCATTACACAAAATGTAAGTACTACTTTCCCTGCCTCATACGATGCTGCTGAGTTACTTCTCTTGCATCCGTCCTTTTGTTGACACTCGGCCTACTGCTTCTTCAGGGTAAGCCAGATGGGGAAGCACCTCAACCTCACTGCTTTCAGAGCACGTTGAAATTTTATATTTCATTCAACAGATACATGAATAGATTTATTACGTGTTAGAAGTTGGCGGAAGGGATATGTAGATTTCATTTGAAGTGGGTTAGAAAGTGAACAGAATGTGAGGAGATGGAGACAAAGAACAACATCTATTTCAAGAAGTTTTGCTCTGAAGAGAATGAGAAATAAGAGTCATTGCTGCAAGGGGACATGGGGTTAAAAGGAATTTTAAGGTGGGAAGTGACGTACTTCAAACAAAGGCTTATGAAGACAACTGTCAGGCCCATTCTAAATACTTTATTTTTCCTGAAGACTCAAAATCCTGAGTTCCTTTAATCATTCATCAGAGTGGCAAGAAAATAATGTCATAGACCCTCCTTAGAGCTTTCCAGTATTCCACACATAAAAAAACAGGTGATGAGTTTCTACTGTTGGGGTAGTAAAGGAAGAAAACAGCTTGAGAACATGTATTTTTGAATACAAGACTGCTAAGAAATATCAAAAGCACCTGTGGAGCTCAAGAGGGAAATTTCTTCCAGCATTAGGGATCCAAATAGTGAATTTCCAAAAAACAGTTACTGAAGAAGCACATTTCAGTATCACGTGAAGATGGTCTTCCCTGCCTGGGCTGCACTTGTGGGTCCATAGGGAGAATAATGTGACCCCGCTAGGCAGATGGAGTTGCTCCTTTCTCTCTGCAAACCCTGCACTTATGCATGCTTCTAGTATAGAAGGTTAAACTGGGAATTCTAATTTTTTCACTTTTTTATCTCTCTTCTCTACTAAACTGCTAGAAGTCATGACCTTTTGGTTTTCATCCTGAGAGTCAAGCACACTGTTCAATCTAAAGGTACCTGATAACCACTAAATTCTAGTCATGAACAAATATTATACTATATGTTAACTAACTAGAATTTAAATAAAAACTTGAAACAAAAAAGAAGGCATCTGATAAAAAGGGAAAAATCCATTCCCCCCAAGCATTTGAGGGCATAGTAGATTTAGTAAATATACAAAGAAATGGTGGAAGAGATAACATCACATACCAGACAACAAAATACTGTAAAACTACACCTTAGAATGTGCAGCAATGTTAGCCTTTAGAGCTACTCTTATGCAAAGTCTTTCTTGGTCAGTTTCCCTCCAGGCTAGGGACAAGTCTGCAAATATTTGGTTCCTCATTTTCCTTCTTACTCTTTCCTACCTCCTCCACTCATGAATAAAACAGCCAGTTTCTTTCCTTACCTAAAGCAGAGCCAGATGACACATAGGTCTTCGATACCATACCCAGAACATTTTTTTCCAGGGTCTTTTTCCAACAAAGACAGAACTTTCCCCAGGATAAATTCTGGTACCACCTGTTAAGTTAATAACATTTTCAGCACATTACATAATAATTGAAAGCCCAGTCTTTAGAGAACAGCAAACCTAATTTCAAATCTACCTGTGTGACTTTGAGTGAAATGTCACATTTATGATCCTCAGTTTTTAGTATTTTCTCTAAAATCCCTGCTGCTGATGTGTTTTGGAATTCAGATGTTTTCTTAATTTTAGAAAAGTCATATGATGCCATACTGTTCATTACAGAAAGCTCCGTGGTGTCTAGGGTAGCACTGTTTGCTCAAACGCACTAGTAATTTTGCAGCAAAACAAATGATATAAAGAAAATAAATAGCCTTTAAGTCGTCTCCTGATAGGTTTTGCTGTCAAATGAGTTACAAAATAAAACAAAAACTTCTGGTTCTCAGAACTCTGTAGGGTGTGGAATGATGAATTAGGGACTGGGGACCTATATCTACTTCATGGGCTTGTCACAAGGCATAAAGAGGATAATATATGTCAAGCTCATAGCTCAGACCATGACATTAAAGGTTTAATACATGGTTATTATTACCACTGCTGCCCTATTTCAGCACATGTTAAACTTAGGATCAACTTCCTGCCCTTTCTCTTTCCTCTTATTGGTAAAATCTTTCCATACTGTGTATTTAATTTATAGGAAACTTCCAAACTGCTGTTATATTATGTTTTTTAGTTTGTTTGTTTTGTTTTTTAGAAGGAGTAAGCCTCCAGTGTTGCAGACCACCTCTGTTAGACCCAGCACAGTTGTGAACACCTCCCATTCTTTCTTCCTTGTTGACAGAGCCCTGAGTCTCCCTTTCCAGCAGCTTTACCTTCTCCCAGACTGGCACTGGTTCCTTTCCAGGAATGATTAACTAAAAGTTGAAACAGGGGAGAAGGAAGCATTCCAGTTGGCAAATATAAATGTTTACCAAGAGAAAAGAAAATATTTTTATGACATACAGGAAAAAAGAAAAAAAAATATAGCCAAAGGTAGAAGCCTGTATTTGGGAACAAAAAAACGAATATGCAACTAACCACATTTCAAATAAGGAAATAATAAGATGGATATGAAACAAACATAGCAAGAGGAAGAGGATGTCCAGAACATTAAAATAAATGGAACGAATTTTGATTTCTGGCCCTATGGCTCCTTTTTAAAATTATTTATTTGTTTTTAAAAAATTTTTATAATTTTTTTTTTAAAGATTTATTTATTGGACAGAGAGAGATCACAAGTAGGGAGTGAGGCAGGCAGAGAGAGAGAGAGGGGGAAGCAGGCTCCCTGCTGAGCAGAGAGCCCAATGCGGGGCTTGATCTCAGGACCCTGAGATCATGACCTGAGCTGAAGGCAGAGGCTTAACCCAATGAGCCACCTAGGCGCCCCCCTATGGCTCTTTTTAAAAATTTTTTAAGAAAGATTTTATTTACTTGAGAGAGAATGGGAGAGAGCAAGAGCAGTGGGGAGAAGGAGAAGCAGACACCCTGCTGAGCAGGGAGCCCAATATGGGGGTTGGATCCCAGGACTCTGGGATCATAACCTGAACTGAAGACAGACACTTAATTTACAACTGAGCCACCCAGGTGCTCTGGCCCTACTGCTCTTAAACTAACTCTCTCATTTTATTAATGAGTTCATTCTTGCTGATTCTAATGATCTTTGTTCGTCTCTCTCATCTTTAGCTATCTAGTATACGTCACCAGACCTTACCTGCTTTCATTCTGCCATGTGGCATGTCCTCTGAGGCTTGGAAATCTTTTCAAACATACTTTATAAAACAAATCTGATTATCTCTCCTGTCAGTCCTTCTTTTCCAGGCTTCTCCTGTTTTCTTGAGAGCAGTAATCAGTTCGGATCTTAGCCTTAAAGGTGTCTTTGGTGACTACTTTTCTGTGGCCCTAGATCTAACCAGCCACCAGTTTTCCTAGTTCAACTTTTAATCAACATCCTGTTTCTGTTCTTCTTCTACCACTCTGCCCCATGCCTGGATTATTTCCCTGTGTTCTTTCAGATGAGCTCTCCTATGAGATACAGCGTGCATCAAAGGGTCATAAAGAGGCAGAGGACCTGGATTTATGAGTTGGTTTGCCCACTCACCCACAATGTATTCTCTGTCCCCTCTCAGTACCTCACCAGTTACCTTTGTCCCCTGACATAGTCACCAAGTCTTGTTGAGCCTACTCTAAGCATACTGACTGACTCTGTTCTCTTTCTCATATAGTGTTCTCTACTTCTCTAATTCAGACCGTTATTTACTCCTTGAAACAGTTTCCTAACTGCAGTTTTTGGTAGTTTTAGATTTATAGACATGTTAAAAAGATAATACAGAGAGTCCATGTATACCCCTCATCCAGTATTCCTTATTGTTAACATTTTACTTTACCTTGGTATATTTGTCATGACTAAGGAAGCAACTGACACGTTATATTATTCAACCTCAGACTTGATTCCAGTTTCACTATTTTTTACACCAATGTCCTTTTCCTGTCCCAGGATCTAATCCAAGATACAATATTTAATTTACTAGTCATGCTTCGTTAGTCTCCTCTGGTCACACTTTCTCATGTATTCCTTATTAATATACCCTGTTTATTCCTTGACAAGTTTTGTGGAGCGCTAGCCATTTTTAGAATATCCGTCAGTTTGGGTTTGTTCAGTATTTTTCTCATGGTTAGACTGGAGCTGAGGATTTTGGCAGGGAGAGCATCACAAAAATGAGACACCCTTCTTGCCATATACCACGGTTGTGTGCAATTCATATGACTTGCCGTGAGAGTGTTAAACCCAGTTACTTGGTCCAGGTTGTGCTTGCCAGTTTCTTCAACTGCAGAGTTAGTTACCTTTTACCCTTTTCATAGTCTGTTATTTAGCATAAAGCCAGTAAATGTGGCCCCCACAAGGGAGAAGGGAAGTTAAGCTCCATCTCCTTGAGAGTGGAGAGTCTATATAAATTATGTTGAATCCCTCTCCACGAGAAGAGTCGTGTCTTCTGTATTTATTTATTCACATAACCAATAGCTTATTTTTATCAGTATAGAAGGACAAAGTTTCATGGATATTTATTTATTTTGTTTGTTTATTTGTTTATTTATTTATTTATTTATTTATTTATTGGTCACATTGTTCATGCTTTTGCAGGGGGAGTGCTTTCCACCCCTGTAGCCATGGGGCATGCTCTAATTCTTTTGTTTTCTGCTCAGTTCCTTCTTTTCAGGCACTGTAAGATGCTTGCAAATCGTCTTGTATTTTGCCTGTCTAGGCCTAGAATCAGCCATTTCTTCCCTGCCAGCTTTTTAATCCTCTAATCTTCACTTGGAAGCAGAATGGTCATGTACTCTCTTAATTAAACATTTTCATTGACCCCTTTTTGTAGTTAAAATAAAAGGCATAATTGCTCATTTTTGAATCATCTCTTGCCTAGGAATCAGTTCACCTTCATCTTAGCTTGGATTTCACTTCTTCTGGGAGATCTCTGCATTTCCTTAGTGTTCTGACCACTTGGTAGTAGGCTCTGAATGAACTATACTGAGTGCATCATACTATGATTTTTACAGTGGCAACTAACCATAGTCTCCTCAGTTGAAAAAATGGGCATCTGTAATCCAATCAGACTAATAGTTTGAATGCAGTGAAGTAGGTTTGTGAAAATTCTGTGTGAATTTTAATCAGCTCCCGGATATAATTTACACTGACAAATAGAGGTGAGGAATGAAGTTTCATTACTTTTAAGGCAGTGGTTCTTGAAGAAGTGACCCCTTTATCATTATGTAATACTCTTTATTTATTTCCTTTGAAGTTGGTTCTTTCTGAAGTTAATATAGCTACTTTGATTACTGTTAACATGGTGTATTTTTCTCCATCCATTTACTTTTAATCTGTGTCTTTGTATTTAAAGAAGTGTTTTTGGCGGGGGGGGGGTTGTTTGTTTTGTAGAAAATATACACCTGGATCATGTTTTTTTGTCCACTATGACAGTCTCTTATCTTTTTGTATATATATATATTTGTGTGTGTTTGAGAGACAGCAAGCATGAGCGAGGGGAGAGGGAGAAGAGGAGGACAAGTGGACTCTATGCTGAGCATGGAGCCCAGCATGGGGCTTGCTGTGGGACTCCATCCCATGACCCTGAGCTCATTACTTGAGCCAAAATCAAGAGTCAGATGCTTAGCCAATTGAGATACCCAGGCCCCCTGATAATCTTTTATCTTTTAATTGGTGCATTTAGACTACTGACATTCAAAGTAATTATTGATATAGTTAGATTAATATCTACCATGTTCATTGCTGTTTTCTCTTTTTTGGCCATGTTCTTTGTTCTTATTTTTGTCTTCCACTCTTTTCTGCTTTTTGGGATTTTAACTGAACATTTTGTATGATTCAGTTTTCTCTCATTTGTTAGCATATCAGTTACACTTTTTAAACTTTTCTTAGTGGTTGTCTTAAGAGTTTGCAATATATATTTAAGATTAAGTCCACTTTCAAATAACACTATACCACTATGTGACTTCAAGTATAGTGTGAGTACCTCCCTCCTATTCCTTGTGTCATTGCTGTCATTCATTCCACTCGTATATAAGCTTACATAAATACATGTATAATATATACATTACATAAATATGCATACTCAAATACATGGTTGCTCGTATTATTTTGAACTGTTACTTGTTAGATGATTAAGAATAAAAATAACAGTTTTTAATTTTACCTTCATCTGTTCTTCCGTGATACTCTTCTTTACTTTATGTAGATCCAAGTTTCTGACCTATATTATTTTCCTTCTCTCCGAAGTACTATTTGAAAACACTTTTTACAAAGCAGGTCTACTGGCAACAAATTTTCTCAGTGTTTGTTTATCTAAAAAAAGTCTTTATTTTTCTTTCACTCATGAAGGATAGTTCACAAAGCACAGAATTTTAGGTTGGTGGGATTTTTCTCCCAACACTTTAATTATTGCGTTCCACTCTTCTTGCTTGCATGGTTTCTGAGAGGTCAGATGTAATTTTTATCTTTGTTTCTCTGTGGGTAAGGTGGTATTTTTCCTCTGGCTTCTTTCAGGACTTTTTCTTTACCTTTGATTTTCTTTCTGTCTTTAAAATGTTATGCATAAGTATAGGGTATTTTTTGGCATTCATCCTGCATGGTGTCCCCTGAGCTTTCTGGATCCATGTTTTGGTGTCTGGCATTAATTTGGGGACATTCTCAGTCATTGTTTCAAATATTTCTTTTGTTCCTTTCTTTCTTCTCCTTCTGATATCCCCATTACATGTATGTTATACCTTTTATTATTGTCCCAAAGTCCTTGGATATTCTGTATTGTTTTTTCAGTCTTTGTTATCTTTCTTTTCAGTTTTCAGGGATTGTATTACTATAGCCACTAGTTCAAAGTGTCTGTCCTACGCTGTGGGCATAAGCATATCAAAAGCATTCTTCATTTCTGACAGAGTGTTGTTTTTTTTTTCCTCTAGCATTTCTTTTTGGTTCTTTCTTAGGAGTTCCATTTTATTGCCCTTTATTGCCCTTCTTGCATGCTGTCTTCTTTATCTGTTAGATCTCTAAGCATATTAACCATACTTGTTTTAAATTCCTGGTCTGGTAATTCCAACATCGCTTCCATGTCTGGTTCTGATGCTTGCTCCGTCTCTTCCCATTGTGTTTTTAGCCTTCGGATGCCTTGTAATTTTTTTTTTTTCTTGATACGTGGATATGATGTACTAGGTAAAAGGGACTGTTGTAAATTGGCTTTTAGTAATATCATGGTGAGGAGTTAGGGAGACAAAGTGTTCTGTGCCCTGTGATTAGGTCTCAGTTCTGTAAGCTTATGCCTCTGGACCTCGAACTTCACAAATGTTCTTAGTTTTTGTTCTCCCCACTTAGATGGGACAGGATGGCTAAATGACCTATAGCTGGGTATTTCTCTTCCCCACATCAGTTAGGCTCTGATAATACCCCAGTTGGTTAGGCTCTGGTTAAATAGTTTACACTAAGGGCATGCCTTGTTAAGAAGAACAGAATGCTCTGGCATATTTTAAAATGGTCCCTTTTCCCCCTTTTCTCTGCTGGAAGCCCAAGGGATTTTTCTGACCCATACTGTGGGAATCCTGCCAAGCTCCTGGAGGTAAATCTTACAATACTGTGGAGTCTCCTGGAGTTTTTAACTCTCAGACTTGTCCACACTGAGCTTGCAGCAATTTATCAATTACAGTTCAGGGTTTCCTACCCCAGTACTGGTACCATGGCAATTTCCACTGATGAGGCTCTGCTCTAGTAAGGTGTGATTCCCTGTAATTGCCTTGCTGTCTCTCCAGTCCTGCAGCAGCAGTTTGTCTTACGGATAAAGAATTGTTAATTTTTCAATCTGTTCACCTTTTTACTTGTTAGGACAGAATGGCAACTTGCAGGCCCCTTATATTGGAACCCGAATCAGCTCTGTCCCTTCTAAATGCTTTCTGCTATTGTTGTTGATAACATCTCAGAAGTCCTGGGTTTGGCATCCATGCTAAGAAATGCAGACGATTGAATATTGATGCAGCCTGTGTCCAGCAGAAAGTCCACTTGTGTATCAAGGTTCTGGCATGACAAATCTTGAAGGTCTCCTTCTACACTTCTAAATATTTAGGGATGCTGTAAAAATCTCTGAGGATTAGAGGCTTCCAAGGCTTCCTGGTTTATTGGTCAGTTTGATTACTCTGCCATCACTCCATGTACAGCCCCTCCCCATATGGATTTTGTGGACCCCCAAATCCATTGTAAGAGTTTCCACACCTTCTCCTACATTTGAGAGTGTTTCTTTTAGCTGGCTTATAATCTGAGAAGTAGATAAAAAACCAGAAACGATAAACCCTCCCTTCCCTTTTTTAACTTTGCAATTCCTTATTTTCCTCTAGCAGGGTGCCTAGCACAAAGATATTCATTAACCTGTTGCTGTTGCTTTGCTTTTTTTTTTCCCTAGACAAACTCTAGCGCCATCTCTGAACTGGCCAGAAGAGGGCACTGGTGAACCATTTTTTAAATGTTTCATTTCAAATTTCACAAACCCCATGGTTTCCCATAGTTTTTCCTTTTATTCAGCCCTGGAAGAAATAAAATATACAGGGACGCCTGAGTGGCTCAGTCGGTTAATTGTCTGTCCTCAGCTCAGATTATGATCCCAGGATCCTGGGATTGAGTCCCACATTGGACTCCTTGCTCAGCAGGGAGCCTGCTTCTCCTTCTGCCTGCCATTCCCTCTGCTTGTGCACTCGCACGCTCTCTCTCTGGCAAATAAATAACTAAGATCTTAAAAAAAAAAAAAAAAAAACAAAGAAAAGAAAAGAAAAAGAAAGAAAAGAAAAGAAAAAAGAAAATGTAGTTATGGGACTTCTAGAGCAGAGAAACGTATCAGACATAATCTAATTCAGCTGGTCAAACTGACGGCCCCAGCTGTCAGGACCTGTGAAAGTGTCATTCTTTAAAGTATTGATGAGACAGTGTGAGCTATTTGAAATATTTCAAAAGAGAAATATTTTAAGTATTTAAATTGGTGTTGAGCATCAAGTAGCTTTGCTTTTGACTTAAATTATTATAGTCTCATTTATCTCATACCCAAAATCTTTTTTTTTTTAATTTAAAAAAATTTTTTATAAACATATAATGTGTTATTAGCCCCAGGGATACAGGTCTGTGAATCACCAGGTTTACACACTTCACAGCACTCACCATAGCACATACCCTCCCCAATGTCCATAACCCCCCCACACCCTCTTGCTACCCCCCCTCCCCCTGGCCCCCCTCAGTTTGTTTTGTGACAGTAAGAGTCTCTTATGGTTTGTCTCCCTCCCGATCCCATCTTGTTTCATTTATTCTTTTCCTACCCCTCAAACCCCCCACGTTGCTTCTCCACTTCCTCATATCAGGGAGATCATATGATCATTGTCTTTCTCCGATTGACTTATTTTGCTAAGCATAATACCCTCTAGTTCCATCCACATCGTTGCAAATGACAAGATTTCATTTCTTTTGATGGCTGCATAGTATTCCATTGTATATATATATATACACCACCTCTTCTTTATCCATTCATCTGTTGATGGACATCTAGGTTCTTTCCATAGTTTGCCTATTGTGGACATTGCTGCTATAAAAAGTGCCCCTTCGGATCACTACATTTGTATTAGGGTAAATACCCAGTAGTGCAATTGCTGGGTTGTAGAGTAGCTCTATTTTCAACCTTTTGAGGAAGGAACCTCCATGCTGTTTTCCAGAGTGGTTGCACCAGCTTGCATTCCCAACAGTGTAGGAGGGTTCCCCTTTCTCCGCATCCTCGCCAGCATCTGTCATTTCCTGACTTGTTAATTTTAGCCATTCTGATGGGTGTGAGGTGGTATCTCATTGTGGTTTTGATTTTTATTTCCCTGATGCCGAGTGATGTGGAGCACTTTTTCATGTGTCTGTTGGCCATCTGGATGTCTTCTTTGCAGAAATGTCTGTTCATGTCTTCTGCCCATTTCTTGATTGGATTATTTGTTCTTTGGGTGTTGACTTTGCTAAGCTCTTTATAGATTTGGGATACTAGCCCTTTATCTGATATGTCCTTTGCAAGTATCTTCTCCCATTCTGTCAGTTGTCTTTTGGTTTTGTTGACTGTTTCCTTTGCTGTGCAAAAGCTTTTGATCTTGATGAAGTCCCAATAGTTCATTTTTGCCCTTGCTTCCCTTGCCTTTGGCCATGTTTCTAGGAAGAAGTTGCTGTGGCTGAGGTCGAAGAAGTTGCTGCCTGTGTTCTCCTCAAGGACTTCAATGGATTCCTGTCTCACATTGAGGTCCTTCATCCATTTTGAGTCTGTTTTCATGTGTGGTGTAAGGAAATGGTCCAATTTCATTTTTCTGCATGTGGCTGTCCCAATTTTCCCAACACCATTTGTTGAAGAGGCTGTCTTTTTCCATTGGACATTCTTTCCTGCTTTGTCAAAGATTAGTTGACCAGAGAGTTGAGGGCCTATTTCTGGGCTCTCTATTCTGTTCCATTGATCTATGTGTCTGTTTTTGTGCCAGTACCATGCTGTCTTGATGATGACAGCTTTGTAATAGAGCTTGAAGTCCGGAATTGTGATGCCACTGACTTTGGCTTTCTTTTTCAATATTCCTTTGGCTATTTGAGGTCTTTTCTGGTTCCATATAAATTTTAGGATTATTTGTTCCATTTCTTTGAAAAAAATGGATGGCACTTTGATAGGGATTGCATTAAATGTGTAGATTGTGTAGATTGCTTTAGGTAGCATAAACATTTTCACAAAATTTGTTCTTCCAATCCATGAGCATAGAACATTTTTCCATTTCTTTGTGTCTTCCTTGATTTCTTTCATGAGTACTTTATAATTTTCTGAGTATAGATTCTTTGCCTCTTTGGTTAGGTTTATTCCTAGGTATCTTATGGTTTTGGGTGCAATTGTAAATGGGATCGACTCCTTAATTTTTCTTTCTTCTGTCTTGTTGTTGGTGTAAAGAAATGCAACTGATTTCTGTGCATTGATTTTATATCCTGACACTTTACTGAATTCCTGTCATACTCAAAATCTTAAAAAAAAAAATGAGACCCAGAGCAAAAAATAATTTGTGCATCAACATTTACTGCACTGAGGAATTCTGCTTGTGGTAGAGTCCAAGAAATGGCAGATGAGAAGCTTCCCCAATTCTAAAATGGTTTCTTCTTGAATTAAGCTTCAGGTTAAGGAAGCTGTTAGAATCTATGATCACAGTATTGGAAAAGGTATTAAAGATGATCTAATCCATTTTTCTCTTCTAAGAACCTTTCTATAGTAAATATAGCCTCAGCCAACCACTGTTTGTTGGTTTCAGTACTGAAATACTAAACTGTACATTCCTGTGATTTCTCATCACATTTAAAAAAAACCTCTCAAATTCTGTTCTATATCCTAGTCTATTCTTCTTTCATTAAGGTAGCTTTCCAAGTATTTGAGTAATATTTTAAGGTCTCCTTGATTCATCTTATCTCAAGGCTGGTGTTACCATATTCATTAACTGTCTCTAATATGATTCTTTGAAAGTCTTGGATACCCTTCTTAATATAGCTTTGTTGTGGATTAAATATTGTCAAGTCATTTTTGCAGAAGCTTCCACCAAAAAGTCTATTTCCTCTCCCCTCAGATCTGGGCTGGTCCTATGGTTTGATTGTCATCACAGACTATAGCATAAGAGATGTTGTATATCTGTTGAGGCTAAGACATTAAGATATAAACAATTTCAATTTCATTTCTTGGAATATACTTTCTTGAACTTATAGACAACCAAGACTTCCTGTGGACAGCCTCTGCTGGACTCCTTGCCAAAGCCAACCATAAACGCCAGTATTTTGTATATCCACCATCCCAGTGCTCCAGTAAACATCCATGAAGCAGAAGAATGCGGTTGTTTTCAAGAATCATGAGAAATAATAAACTGGGGTTGTTTCAGGCCAAATTTTGGAGTGATTTGTTATGCTGCCTGAAATAACTGGTAAGATTTTGCAAATGGCTTCAAACTTTTGAATTGGATCTAAATAGGTTGCCTGTAAATAATAATCAACAATAAAATGAGTTTTTCTTTGATTTTGATACCACATTCATGGATAATTCTAGTAGATTTTTATATCTGTGTTTTCATAACCTGTGGAGTTTTAGGTGACTTTGGAGCTCTGGACACTTTTTGCTCTTGTTGACTTAAAAAGAAAGACTATTGAACTTATGTCTTATTTCTCAGTTCCCTTTTCTGACAATCAAGGAATGAAGCCTGAATTTTTTTTTCTAGGTTTGATGGAATGAGAATGATGATTTTCATTATTGTAATGCCAACTATAAACCAAGGGACTGAAACTATACCATCTAAATTAATCCACACAGCCCTATATGGTAGGCATTAGTGACCCTTCTTTATAGATGAATAAGCCAAGAGTTAGAAAGGTGAGATGATTTGCTACAGGAATTAAATCAAAGAGATTGGGCTCAATTAAAACTTCTCTGACGCCTGTCAGCTGTTCTTTTTATTTCATCATCAATCAAGTTCATGGAGCTAGTAAACTGAGGCATGAATACAGGATAAGATCAGACCTTGGACAGCCCAGCTGAAATGAGCAACCTAGTACATAGATGATCCCCCAAGATTACTCTTAGATGAAGTACTAAGGGTCACTCCTTGAAGAAGTGTTTATTCAGGGCTGGGGCACAGAATTTTGATCATGAGCCTGAAGCATCTGGTAGTGCCAGAAAGCAAGGCAGTGCACAAAGAATGTTGGGGACACACCCAAAGGCAGTGAGGTCAGCTTGAAGGGGCTCAAAATTTGGGGCTCAAGTAAAACTTTAGAGTAATGGATCATAATCCATTTAACAAAGTAGTAAACCATGAGTCCATTTTGATATTTAAATGATAAATTGAAAATTTGACTAGGAATGGGATATTTACATAGTTTCAGAATAACTTCCCACAACAGGAAAAAAGTATCCTGGAGAAGTCTGGCAGACTTCACCTTAACCAAGTAATTGAGATGAACAGCATAAATCAGTAAGGGGAAATGCCATGTGCCAACTTAGGATCCGCTGGGATCACGGTGTGACTTCTTCCATAACCTGAAACTAGCCATGAGGAAATATCAGACAAACCCAAATGAGCAACATTCTACAAAAAAGCTGGCCTGTAATATTCAAAAATGTCAAGGTCCTGAAAGTCAAGGAGTAATTGAGAAGTCTTCCAGAATGAAGATGACTAGAAGACCTTACAGCTGAATGAAACACATGATTCTGAACTGGATCCTTCACTGTAAGGGACATTATTCAGAGAACTGATGAAATTTGAATTGGATCTAACTCTTGGATGGTAACACTGTATAGATGTTAAATTCCTGCTTATGGTCACATTGGAGAATGTCTTTGCTTGTATGCACTAATATTTGTAAGCGAGGGAGCATTGGGTCAACAGTTGACTCTCACACGTTTCTGAAAAAAAAGTCTGTACTGTACTCAAATCTTTTCTGTAAGTCTGAAATTGTCTCAAATTCAAGACCATGTACCAAAAAAAACTCCCTTATTTGTTTACAGGATACAGTGAAGATCTATTTTCCTCCTATTCTTCGTAGCAAGCTTAAGAAATATGGAATTCCTTAAAGAGAAAATTATAAATAGAGCTTCCTAAATATAACTCAAAATTAAATGCATGAGTCCTGCTCATGAAGTCATTGGTCATGGTGCCTGCTGTGTTTGAGGTTATGGTTAGGAGGCTGGAAAACTAAAAGAGATGGAGAGATGAGGAGGAGGAGGGGGATGGTGATGTTAATAGTACTATCTAACATATATTGAGTACCCATTCTGAGGTACTAATTTTTAAGCATTTTGCATGTATTAACTTACTACTCCTTTTAACAGTCTCACAGGGAACTCATTTTGTTGGCTTTATTTTTCTAAGTTGACAAAACTGATACCTAGAAAGGTAACATAACCTCCTCAGTGGAGAAGCTAGGACAGGAATCCAAAAATGGCTAGCCCTAGGACCTGTGCACTTAATCACTGAAGGAAGAGTAAGGGCATTCGAGGAACAAAAGAACAGTTGTAACAGTGGAAAGATTTGGAGAAGGTGGAGACATTGTTGAGAAAATACCATCTATTGTGCACATTTGAATGAGGCTTGCCAGGGGCCCACACACCTTAGTAAAAATGCCACAGCAAACTGTACTGCTGGTCAGTAGAGTCACAGTGTAAACATTTGGAAAGGGGGAAAATGATTTATAGCTGAGATGCTGAGTGAGGACCTAAACTTGGCAGTGTACCGTGAAGTTTTCATTTTCCTCTCCAAGTCGCACCCACATGGTGTACATGCTTTTTGGCTGTTTACTGGAAGGGTGTCAAGCACACACATTTAAGACAAGGCAAGGCTAAGCCTGTTGTTTTTTTAAGTAGAGCCAGATGCAGGGCTTGAACTCATGAGCCTGAGATCAAGATCTGAACTGAGATCAAGAGTCAGACACTTAAAACCCCCTAAGCCACCTAGGTGCCCCAAGGCTAAGCCTGATTGATTCAACTGTTAAAGAGACAGGAACCCCTTTTAGGTCAGGCAGTTTACCACTTACATAGACAGCAAAGAGAAGAGTAAACCAAAAGTGCCAGCTCCCTGTCCTCTTTGTCCCATACAGCAGAAAGGATGAAACCAGACAAGAAGGAGTTGGAGGACTATAGCATAAGTTGAGGGATATCCTCCTGCCTGAGTATCCATTCTAGAATATAGCAAAATGGTTTTGGTTTTGTGTTCTGCAGGTTTTTTCTGAGAGGGGTAGAGCAGGAAGCCTTAGACCTCATAGAACCTGGGAGGTGATGAGGAATGTCTGAAGACAGCCTTCCAGGGGAGATGGAAAGATGAGTGGGAGATGACCTCAGAGTAGCTCCAGCAGGCCCCCCACCTCTCAGGTTCAAGGTCAAGGTCAAACACCCTTTGCTTGAGTGGATCTTGGCAAGGTTGCCAGGGTACCAAGGTGAAGTCATTTCTCTATAAAGAGCAATTGTAAGGCAAGACTTTTTTTTTTTTTTTTTTTTTTTTTTTTTTAGAAGGCAAGCCTTAGGACAAGATCATGGTGTGAAGAATGCATGCTAGAGGGGTGCCTGGGTGGCTCAGTGTGTTAAAGCCTCTGCCTTCAGCTCAGGTCATGATCCCAGGGTCCTGGGATTGAGTCCCACATCTGGCTCTCTGCTCAGCAGGGAGCCTGCTTCCCTTCTTCTCTCTCTGCCTGCCTCTCTGCCCATTTGTGATATCTGTCTGTCAAATCAATAAATAAAATCTTTAACAAAAAAAAGAATGCATGCTAGACATTGAAGAGCCATCTTCTGTGAGGGCTTGACATTTTTGCTGGAAGTAAATCATAGCAAATGCTCTCCTGGTCCTCTAAAAAGACAACAACATTAACTATGAATGGGGGGGTGGACCATAGATTGGCAGTATGTGGTCATGTGGGCCCAGAGTCCTCCTGGTCACTAAGAGATCTTTATGCTTTCCTTTCCACTAATCTGCTTATGAACTCTTATGACCAGATTTCCCTCTGCATAAGAATCTGTATTTCTCATTATTGATCAAGTCTTGCCAGATAAGCAACAAAAGCAAAAATAAACAAGTGGGACTGCATCAGATGAAAAGCTTCTCTACAGCCAAGGAAACCAACAAAGAAAAGAAGAGGCAACCTACTGAATGGGAGAAGATATTTACAAATCATTTAGCTGATAAATGGTTAATATAAAAAACATATAAAGAACTCTTTCAACATAATACCAAAAAAAACCCCAAACAATCTAGTTAAAAAATGGGCAGAGGATTTGATTAGACATTTCTCCAAAGAAGACATACAGATGGCCAACAAGTACATGAAAAGGTGTTCAACATCATTAATCATCAGAGAAATGCAAATCCAAACCACAAAGACGTACCATCTCACACCTGTTAGAATGACTACTATCAAAAAGATGAGAAATAACAAGTATTGGTGAGAATGTGGAAAGAAGGGCACCCTGGGATACTGTTGGGGGGAATGTGAATTGGTGCAACCACTATATAAAAGAGTATGAAGCTTCCTTAAAACATTGAAAATAAACTACCATACAATCCAGCAATTCCACTTCTGGGTATTTATCCAAAGAAAAAGAAAACACTAACTCAGAAAGATATACACACCCCCATGTTCATAGCGGCATTATTTACAATAACCAAAATTTGAAAACAACCTAAATGCCCATCAGTAGGTGAATGGATAGAGAAAATATGGTGTGTATGTGTAATGGAATATTATTCTGCCATAAAAAGAAGGAAATCCTGCCATTTGCAGCAACATGGACAGACCTCAAGGGCATTAGGCTAAATGAAGTAACCCAGACAGAGAAAGATAAATTCTGTAGTATCTCAAGTATATGTGCAATATTTTTTAAAAAGGAAAGAAAACCAGGCTTATAGTTACAGAGAACAGATTGACAGATTGGTGGTTGCCAGAGGTAGGGATGAGGGTGGCAAAATGGGTGAAAAGAGTCAAAAGGTACAAACTTCCAGCTATAAAGTAAGTTATGCAGGTGTCATGTACAGCATGATTGCTATGGTTAATAATATTCTGTTGCATATTTAAATTTGCTAAGTGTATAAATCTTTCATCGTAAGAAAATTATGTAACTGTATGGTGAGGGATGTTAACTATACTTGTGCCAATCATTTTGCGATATATACAAATACTGAATCATTATGTTGTACACATGAAGTTAATATATGTTGTATGTCAATTATACTTCAAAAGAAAAAAAGGTCTTGCTGGATCAAGTGCTTGTCTGATTCAGCCAATCAGCATTTAGTCTTTTTTCTAGCCATACCTTCTCATTGAATTCATGACACAACTCATTGCTTGGCTGCAAATTAAGGTTTTGTTTGAAATCTGCTTTTGTCAGGCACTGTGAATGAACAGTGGTAGGCATCAAAAGGTAAAAGAGACACGGTCCACGCTTCATTCTTTTCAGCCCACCTTATCATCTTTGTTGCTTTCTAAAACAAAACATTGCAAGTTGTAGTTTTCTTATCTTCTCTGTTTATTCATATCTTTGAATTTAAGAACCACTTAAATTCATGAAGTCTCTATATTGAAAAATCAACCCCTGGACCAATCATTTATCTCGCCTTCTGATGCTCCCCATGTTTTGGTTCAAGCAGGTCTTGGTTTGCCTATTACTTCCTGTGTTTCATCATCCTGAGCTCACATTCCATTTGGGGTTCCCTGCAGTGCCTAGAAAGGGGCTAAAAGGGACTGATTTTCACTGGCTAGGATTCAATCAGTATGAAAGGGAGCCAGGAACAGATTTTTTTGCTTTTCTCCAATATTTATGAGATTGACATACTGGGCTGTGACATTTGATTATATTTTATGTGGTTGTGTATGTGTGCTCTTTTTAAAGACTTTACTTACTTATTTGAGAGAGAGAGCACAAGTTGGGTGGGGAGAAGAAGAAGGAGACTCCCCATGGAGCAAGGAGCCCAGCATTGGGCTCAGTCACAGGACCCCAAGATCATGACCTGCATCAAAGGTAGGGGCATAACCAACTGAGCCTCACAGGCATGCCTAAGTGGTTGTATTTTTAAAGACGAATTTTAAGACTATTTCCCCCTCTTATATGGCCTTCAGTTTAGGCTACTTGACCATCCTATTGTCACAAGTAGAAGAGAGAAAATAAGCTGTAGTATGACACTTCCGGTGTAACTTCCCAATGACAGTCTCCTCTGCAGCTAGAAGATGGAGTGTTAAATGAAATCTCAGTCTGATTCTTTTATTTTTCCTTATCAGTGTCTTGCATCTATATTCAGTTGGTTTCATTATAACTGTCATTCCTGTTACAGAGAAAAAAAAGACTTACTGACTTGCTTCTAGTTTTCTTTCATAGAATTAAAATGAGGCAAGAGTCATTCTTGTTTTTGTTCCTGCTGTATTCCTAGCATCCACCACAGAGCCAAAAATATGAAATATGCTTAGTAAATCATTGTTAATGGCTAATGGAATTTCCATTCCTACTTATAAATTTAGTCTTCACAAAAAGAATTCATTCAAAAAGCACATCCCAAATTAACTTGGAAACATTGCTACTTGTTTCCTTTTCATTTTGTTTATCTTAATGAATTAATTCATTTCACCAATGCTTACTGGAAATGCATATTAATTAAGTGTTTAAAAGTAAAGAAATACAAATCAGAAGAGGAAGGACTTAAGTTCTGGTTGCATTATTTATTATCTAAGTAATCTTGGCAATTAATTCATTGCTTCTGGCTTCAGATTTCTCATTTGTAAAGTGGGATAAAAGCTCTTATGGTCAGGGATTTTGTGAGGATGAAATAGATACTATATGCAAAGTGTAGTACCTGGCACTGATTAATGGTTCCTAAAAATATTATCAGGTGTGTAAGCCTCTGTGTTAGGATACAAATGTGAACAAGATAAACCCCCTTAGGACGTTTACAAATTAGTACTGGCAAAGAAAACATTAATTGAATAATTACACTGCAAGAAAGACAGTATCAGTAGCATCACAAAGGTGCAAGAAAAGACTTGATTCCTGTTTTAAAATACAGGTTTTATTATTTCGGCCAACAGATCAGATGACTGCCATTGAAAAGACAGTTTGTTATACTCACAGATCCCTGTGGCCACATCACAGGGGGTAGGGGCACAAGGGAAGAATGAGATCTGTCAGAAAGGTGATGGGGGTGGAGTGTGTATGTTGTGGCTGAAGTGGACTGAGCCTTTACTGCTTCTTTTGGAAGGATTGGATGAGACAGGGTTAGCAGGTTTAGGATTGCCTTGTCTGAATAATTTCTTTTGGTTCTGGGATGTAGGGGCTGTCTTTAGTTGTCTGGTACCTGGCCTTGCATGATTGTGGTAGGCGTAGAGTGGCTCCGAGTGTGAGTTCCATAAATGAGGTGGTTGGCAATAAGGGCTCTAGGGTGGTTGGTTTGCATATGGAAGGGGCAATCCTAAGTGAATTATTTGCTATCTCTAGGAATTAGCTAGCTCTGGGAAGAGCAGTATCTCCAAGGTCAGCAAGGCCCCAAGATCTCAGAGCATCAAAGATACAGAAAAAAAAGACCTGATGAATGCAGTGGCTCTGAACTCACGAAGCATGGAAGTAGCCAAGTCCAAGTTTCTTTTCAAATCCGACTGTATCCCCAATCCACTTGTCCCCTGTCACAGCACCCTATTTACTTCTGACCACTTACCGCTTGTTCTTTTCTTTGCTCACCTGTTCATTCTCTCTATCCCATTACACTGTCACATCCAGGAAGGTGAGAAATTTGCTTGTCTGGTTTACTGCTCCAGTTCTAGTTCCTGACATGCAGAGGATTACCAATAAACATTTGTTGAATGAGTGAGTGAAAACAGTAGTACTTGATGGTTGTGTGTGGATGTGTGCACAGGCACATATGACTATTCATACATGTGTAAAAATGTGGATATTTGTGTTGCTGAATGTGTGTGTGTGTTTTGCATAGAACAGGTTCCAGCCTTTAGTCTAAGCTGTGTCTGTGGCTAGGTTTCAGCCAACGCTGCATGTCTGGCAGGTTCTTTGATAGGCCTATCAGAATCTAGCACACAGATCTTCCTGGAGAAGTGAACTCATGCTGGTCAGGCCAGCAGACAAGCTCAAGACAGTACAGGAAACCTCAGAGGACAACTCAGGTTGGAAGGAAGAATCGTTTTTGTGCATATAATGCTATATTTCTTGTGGAGGAGTCTTGGCCCTGCCCCCTCGTGGATGTATAACTTATCACTTGTGAGAGAGACACCTCTGCTTAAAAACTGAAAGATCTGTTTTTAACAAAAACTCTATAATACTTTAGAATGCTTTATTAATCAGATTCCAGCCAGAAAATCAAAACCATTCCAGGTAAGCAAAAATGGAAGAATTTAATAAACTTGGAGGATAATTTACAAGGTGCTAGAAATGCAATTAAAGCAAGAAGCAGGGAGCTGAGTCAATCCAGATATTAGAAAATGCTGGAAAGTGCTAGTGCTCTTTGGCCAGGAGTCAGAGAGTGAGGAGCTGGAGCCAGGAGCTGGGGCCTAGCTGCAGAAGCTGGAACAATGGTGGGTTGGCCTGGCTTGGGTGGTAACACAGACACAGGGCCTTTTTGGAAGGAGCTGGAGCCATGGAGAAGATGAGTCACTCGTCAAGATATTTTCTAAAGTGAACCAAGGAAGAAATAGCCTGGCTTCTCCCATTCTCTCCCTTTGAATCTTCCTACCAGTGCCCTCCATCAGCTGAACCTAACCAGACACAGTAGGTAAGGAAGCCAGAAAACCACAGTTTGGAAAACTCAGCTTCCTCTAAAACAGAGCAGAGGAGAGGATGTGCAGGGAAAGGATCTGAAAGGAAACTGGGAAATGACAAGCACAGATGAGGGCAGTTTTGGTTAGTATCCCATAAAGAGATCACAACAAAAATTTTTTATTTATTTTTTTCAGTTTTTGGTTTTAAGTAGGCTCCATGCCCAGCATGGGCCTTCAGCTTACAACCCCGAGATCAAGGGTCACATGGTTTACCCAATGAGCCAAGCAGGTGCCCCTCAACATAAAAATAAAGGCTGGCATCGACTCACCAGAGCTTTCCCACACAACCTTGGCCTTTTGAGCATTTTGGCAGATCAGTATGCCTTGCTAGGTGCTTAATACCCAGGAGAAATGGAAACTGTCTCTGGCAGAGACAGCCAGTAGAAGCAGAAGGAGGGAATCAGCATGGTGGTAATTCATCTTCTCCTTCATGCAGTTTATAAAATAAAGGATTGGCAGTTACAACACAGTACCTTTTAAGAATAAATAACAGGTGACACATGATAAGTATTAATCTTGGTTTGGTACAGTTACATTCTCTGTTTCCATCATTTTACTGAATTTTCCTGACATAACCACCCCCACAAGCAGAGCACCAACTTGTGGTCGTGCACCATAAGGGGCTTGTGTCTTGGCATAGCTTTCTCAGCATCTTCTGTGTCCCTCCTTCATGATGGTGATGGCTGAGGCCAGCAGTGCTGTTTGAGCTGGAAGTGGCACCTACCTGGACCCTGATTCCTACTGTTCTCCTTCAGGGTTCTTTCTTTCCCTCTTTCTTGCATGGGAGGCACCAGAAGTCTCAAGGAATTCCAGGGCTTGTGCTTATAAGTAAGGATGTCCTGGAGCTCCATGGTTGAGTCCTGGCTCTGGGATGGGGAGGCAGCCTTGCAAGTAGACTGCTCTTATGGCTGGCACAGTGTTTGTTTTATGTGACTGTGTGGGATTGGGTTGCTGGAATGGTTCTGAAATGCATGTTTTGGTGACCTAAATTATTTATGTAGACAGGGTCTTGAAAAAAATTTTTTTTTCCTCAGGATCACACACTCACGTTTTAGATGAGGAAACCAATACTATAGACTTAAAAAGTTTAATCCAGCGTGCCTGGGTGGCTCAGTGACTTAAAGCCTCTGCCTTTGACTCAGGTAATGATCTCGGGGTCTTGGGATCGAACCCCGCATTGGGCTCCCTGCTCAGCAAGGAGCCTGCTTCCCTCTCTCTCTGCCTACCTCTCTGCCTACTTGTGATCTCTCTCTCTGTTAAATAAATAAATAAAATCTTAAAAAAAATAAAAATAAAAAGTTTAATCCAAGATTACACCAAGAGTAAATATTGAATCCTAGGTTTTTACAAAGGCGTTTTGAGTTTTAGCTCCTATAATGTATTATTCTATATGAGAACAGAGAAGGCACATTGTAGGGATTCTCAAACTAATTGGGAGATCCTAGAAAAAATAAGAGGTCTTGCCATGGCAGATCTGTGAGTGGGGATGGGGTGGGCAGAGGTAAATTCTAAAGAAATATGGCCTTAAATGCAATGAGGCTGAGTCTGTATATACTGCAGCTGATGGGACCTACTGATTCCTTCCACGACTAGGTCGCTTATCAGTAATATGATTCTGCAAACTTTGAATAGAAAGCTGGAGGAAAACAACATTTGCTCCTTTTAATCCTAATATAAAACTTCCCCTTCCTTTCAAGATTCTTTCAAGACAAGGACTCTTAGAGCTCTCTGTTCCCACTGGCATCTCTGTTCAAGGAAGGGCTTTTATGAGAGGTCCTTGAGAATGCTTCAAGTTAGGGCTTTGTTTCTTGTGGGAATACGAGGGAATGTGGAAAAACCTCCATTTGTTTAGTGAGGAAACATGATCTTCATGCTCTTCTCTAGGGTGAGTCAAGTGGTAGTGACTGAAATTAGGTTATGACTGGGCTATAAATATATGTCTGTGCAGAAATCGTATAGTAACTGGAGCCCTAGCTCAGTGGATTCAGTGCATTTTGCGATTCAATTTTAAACTCCAGGCATATCTCACAGAAACCCTGTCATGAAGCTGGTAACTGTGTTTCTGCTGGTGACCATCAGCATTTGCAGTTACTCTGGTAAGTGGCCTGAACACACGTCTCTACTTTTCTATTAATACGAATGTAATCAGTAAGCCTTGGCTCCCAGGGGAGTATGGTGGAGGGAATTTTAGAATCACAGAATGGAAAGGTCGGAAGGGATTTCATATGCAGCAATCCCCCACCCCCACCCCAGCCTACAAAGCTCTAACCCCATAGAAGCACTATCCTTAAGGAATCCTACCTAAGAAGTTAGCCAACTCATACTAATTGTCAACATTCTTGAATGTTTTCCTTTTCTTTCTTTCTTTCTTTTTTTTTTTTAAAGATTATATTTATTTATTTGACAGAGAGAGTTCACAAGTAGAGAGTTCACAAGTAGGTGGAGAGGCCGGCAGAGAGAGAAAGAGGAGGAAGCAGGCTTCTTGCTGAGAAGAGAGCCTGATGCGGGGCTTGATCCCAGGACCCTGAGATCATGACCTGAGCCGAAGGCAGAGGCTTAACCCACTGAGCCACCCAGGCGCCCCTTCCTTTTCTTTCTTAATCTTGAGTCAAAATCTCACTTTGTAACTTCTTTCTTTTGAAACTATGTGGGATCATTCTTCCTATCTTCTATAATCAGTTGCCAGGTTGTTTCTCCTGAGACATAGCTACATTTATCATTCACACAGTCAATGGATAGTTGCTGAATAACTACACCTGTTGGGCACTTGGATAAGTAGTGGAAGATTTAGATATGAATCAGACACAGAGATGGTTTACAAGGGGCATGTAGTCTGACAGGGGAGATAAGACTTGTTCACACAGAAGGCACTACAATGCGAGACTAATGCATGGAGATGTATATAGCCAGCGCTCTGTGGGAGAACTGGGGGGCCTACAGTTCAATTTCTAGGTGAGGCATAGAAGTTGGATTCTTGGAGGAGAATGGGAACTGCTCTGTTTTTTTTTTTGAAGGGAGTCATTTTAACCTTTGGAAAATACATTTGGATGCATCTGCAAAATGCGCTGTGATAGCCACTGTACATTCAAAGAACAGAAAGCCTTGAAGTTCTTCCCCTGGAAGTATATAAGTCTATACAGAGAAGATAGTCACCAAAGCCTTTAAAATAAGTAGGGAGATTAATCATGAGAAAATTGGTGCTGCTCACACCCTCACTGGCAACTTTAGTTTGTGCTTTTTACTGAAATTTTGGACCAATTTGTAACTTCACCGGTTTTGGCTATTTTGTTGTATTTAGTAACCAGCATCAAATATCTACATATGGGGGTGGAAACAGAAAGCTGGGTGGAAGGAAATAAATATCCCTCTTATGGGAGAGAATTTTGGAGGGACAATAGGTGGTAGAAAAGAAAGAGAAGATAGGTGCACAGGCTTCACTTGTACGATTTGAATGGGGAAATGGAAAGGATTCCAAAGGAAAATGAACTATGGCAGGGTCCTACTAGGAAGATGTGTGTTCTTTTTTTTTTTCCTTAAAGATTTTATTTATTTATTTGAGAGAGGAGCAGAGAGAGTGGGAGAGAGAGAGAGCACAAGCAGTGTGAGGGGAAGAGGGAGAAGCAGACTCCTGACTGAGCAGGGAGCCTGACATGGAGCTTAATCCCCAGACTCCGGGATAATGACCCAGGCAGAAGGCAGACACTTAACGCACTGAGCCACCCAGGCATCCTGGAAGATAAGCGTTCTTATGTGTGTGCTTATGAATGTGTGTGTTAACATATCTGCACATGTGTTTTGTTAAAATGTATACTGTATATATTTTTCTCATTCTCTACACTCTACCTCCTATTCATCTTCTATGTGAAAATTATTTTTCTAAAGACAAAGATACAAAATTCAGTTGTTCCATAGAAAAGCCTTGACACCTCCCCAATGCCCACAGGGAAAAAAGTCTCAAATACATTAATATAGCATTCCAAGCTCTGAAAATCTGACCTCACCTGGGTTTTGCTGCCTTACCTCCTTTCCCCACCTCAGCATACCTCACTGCAGTTCTGCACTCCATCTGCTCTGGAAGGCTCTCCAGGCAGTGTGCATACTTTCATCCTCACATTTCAGTGCCCTGTTAATTTTGTTCCTTTATACAGTGCACCTCCCCTCCCCTTTACCTTGAGACCCTTGATTCTGCTTCAAGACACGGCTCCAGCAGCATCTTTCTGTGAAGATTGCTCTAACACTCTACCACATTAGAACTGGTCATCTCTTCTCTTAGGTTTCCATGGAGCTTTATCCATGATGTGAGCATAGCACACGTCACATTGTGGCATATACAATCTTTATTGTCCTCTAGACTGTGTAAGTTCTCTGAATGGAATATCTTTGTCTTATTCATCTATGTATCTGCACTAGCCACTACAGAGCTGGGGTTCAGTTATGTTTCCAGCATTGAGTTGAATTGATTGGGAGCAGTTTCCTAGGCTGTATTTGGTTGGGTTCATGCATGTCCCCAAGTGAAGATTCTTTATGGAATCTACTCTTTGGCCTCAAAGCCATGGACTGTGGAGATAGCCACATGCAAAGTACATTCTTGTTCAGTGAAACACCAATATCTACTGAGTGCTTCCTACATGCCAGGGTCTATTCTAGGCATGAGGTGCAGGAGTGAATAAAACATAAACTTCTTGTTCTCATGGAGCCTGCATACTAGTGAGAGGTTGAAGGCAAGAAATAAATAAATGAGATTTACTGTTTTAAGTAATAGTAAGAAAAATAAAGGAAGTTAAAGGATAATGGATGATGCTACTTTAGATACCTTCCTGAGGAGGTAACATTTGAGGAGAGACATGTAGCTAACTGGAGAAAGAAAGTCCTAAGGAGACAGAACAGCAGATGCAAAGGCCCTGAGGCAGAAGTTCTCATCAATCAAGTGACATTTCATCGAATCAAGTGACATTTCATTGAATCAACTGAGACTGAAACAGCTGTTTATGGATACAGTGGAAAGTAGGACAGTCATAGACAGGAGTCAGATGTGCTTATTTCACTCAATTTCCCTTTTGCTCTGCAGCTACTGCCTTCCTTGTCAACAGTTTGCCAGATGCTGTCAACAAAGTCTTACCTTTACCTGTGGACAACATTCTCCCTTTTATGGATCCATTAAAGCTTCTTCTGAAAACTCTGGGCATTTCTGTTGAGCACCTTGTGGAAGGGCTAAGAAAGTGTGTGAATGAGCTGGGACCAGAGACCTCTGAGGCAGTGAAGAAACTGCTGGTAAATATAGGTTGTGGGCTTATTTGTCAATGGGCAGAGCTTAGCCACCTAAATATCTGCCCTCTCCCCACCCCCACTCCCCGCTTTCCCCCTCACCCTGTTCTCGCTTGTGGACATGTATTTCCTTGGATGTACTCGTACAAAGCTTGCATGTCCAGGAATCTCAAGGAAGGTGCAACATCTACACTTCTAGAAGGGATTTTTTAACGAAAGAGACCTATGTTCTGATTATCACTTTGCATTTCTCAGCTTGGTGATTCTAGTTGGGACTTAACCACTCTGGGCCTCCATTTCCACATCAGTAAAATGGTGGCTAAATAGGTTGGTGACTATTTTTGGAAACATGCTAAGCACATGTAAGCCACATTATTTTTATTCTTATCCTTCTGCCTTTCAGGAGGCGCTGTCGCATTTGGTGTGATGTCAGCACAAAACAGCCGCAGAGGGGAAGGGGAATGGTGTTCTCCTCCAGGGCTAGAATTCCTTCCATCCTAAGATGTAGTGACCCCTGAAAAGAATGAATAAAGCAATGAATAGATTTTGTTTTGTCCTGTGTTTATTTCTGGATATTCTGCTCAGAAGGGCCCAGAAGATAATTTTCCCCTTGAGTCATAAACTCCAGAGAGCCTCTTGTTATCAAGAGAACACACATTTTCCTCCCTCTCTGCTTGATTCTTAGTTAAACATCATCATTTTCTTCAACTGCTCTTTGACAGTATTTCTGTGCCTCTCAAGCTCCTATTCCCTCACTTCTAAAGAATTTTTTTAAATATAAAAATGAAAATATTTGTAAATCCTGTATCCAATAAGGGGTTAATATCCAAAATGTATAAGGAACTCATATAGCTCAATAGCAAAAACCAAAACAAGGTGAAACAAGTAATTTAATTTAAAAATGGGCAAAAGAACCTGAGTAGATATTTTTCCAACGCAAATACACAGATGTCAAACAGGTATGTGGAAAAGTACACAGCATCACTATTCATCAAGGAAATGTAAATCAAAATCACAATATCACCTCACACGTGTTAGAAAGGCTATTATCAAAAAATAAGAAAAAACAAGTGCTGACAAGAACATAGAGAAAAGGTAACGCTTGTGCCCTCTTGGTGGGATGGAAACTGGTGCAGCCACTCTGAAAAACAGTATGCAGATTCCTCAAAAAATGAAAAATAGAAATACCATATGATCTAGCAATCTCACTTTGGGGTATATATCCCAAGGAAATGAAATCACTATCTTGAAAAGATATGTATACCCCCATGTTCACTGCAACATTGTTTGTAAAAGCCTGGGCATGGAAACAATTTAAGTGTCTGTTCATGAATTAATGGATAGAGAAATAGACACACACACACACACACACACACACATAGAGACACACACACAGTGGAATATTATTCAGCTTAAAAGGAGAAAATCCTGCCATTTACAACGGTATGGATGAATCTTGAAAGCATTATGCTAAGTGAGATAAGTCAGGCAGAGAAAGTATTTGTCTCATTTACATGTGGAATCCAAAAAAAATGGAACTCAGAGAAACAGAGTAGTTTGATGGTTGCCATGGGCAGAAGGTGGTGGGGGAAATAGGTGAAGGTTGTCAAGATACACAAATTTGCAGTTATTAGAGCAATACTTTCTGGGGATGATAAGGAGCAGTATGGTGACTGTAGTTAACAATACTGTATCATGGGCTTGTAAGTTGCTAAGAGAGTATATCTTAAAAATTTTTACTCCAAAAAAATAGTAAATATATGAGTGATAGATGTGTTAACTAACCTAATTATAATCATTTTGTACTATACATGTATATCAAATGATCACGTTTATACCTTAAACCTACTTACATTATATGTCAGTTTTATCTCAGTAAAAAAAAGAAGAAATTGGGACAATCTCTGGAAAATGCAAAAGGCGGTTTGTGTGAATACATTGTAGGGAGTAAGATGTATTTTCAGTATTTTGTAAGTGTTCACTATTAAAGTTATTTGTATTATTAAAGGTTCTTTGTGTTGCATGTAGACATATTCTGGCTATTAAAATAGGAAGCAGTACAAAAAAAAAGATTTGTTGAAACACTGCTGTTGCTTTCAGAGTGCTTAGGAAAGGCTAGACGCTGGACAGCTGTTGAGAAGCCACTAGCAGAAATACAGAGATCCTTTATTCTAGGGCACTGCCATAATTATCGTCATTCTCCATGATTTCAGTCTGTTCCTACTGGCCACATAAATAATTCTGGGAGAATCTTTCTGGCTCAGGTGGGTCAGGTTATACAGGAGTTTGATCCTCTATGACCAAGTTGGCAAGTATGGTAACAATGGCCACTGGGCCCCACCTCTGTGTAATGGGTCCTTTTCCAGACTCTCCCATCCCTGACACTCTCCTATTCTATAAGAATGATGAATACTCTCTGGAACAGTAATAAGTTTGTTTCTTTGAAACATGGTTGGTTTTTAATTTACCTAGCCCAGGAGAGTGGGCTCAGATGTATTTGAAAGACTTTCCAAAAAGAATGTATGAAGCTTTTAACTGTGAAACTTCATACATTTTTATGGGTGAAGGGTTTGTTCTTTGGAGTCAGGTTCAAATTCCCTTTCTTTCTTTTCCTAGTTCTTTGACTTTGGACGTGTTACTTTATCTGGGCTGTAGCTTCCTTATTTTGAACCATTCTTTGGATGGCTAATAATAACTTCTGTATATTTTGTATTTGTTGGCATTAAATATGCCCAGGAAAGTTACTACTACTACCAATAAAAATCTTCTCAGTTACCTAGGATATGTGACCCCTAAGGAGACATATTTATTCTGACTTCTAGAGGCAAGAATGCAAAGTCAGGATGTTTAAAGTAAGTTGTGTTTGGTTGAGCCAGGTCCTGAATTCTGAGAACTTGCTTGGAGCTGCTTTTGGGGCCTCTGTTCTGGAGGACTCATGAAGCAGAACTGGAAAAGCAGGATTGGTTGCCCTTGGGTTATTCTGGAGCCTTGCGGGTGTGCCCTTAGAAACACAAGCCAGATAGAGGGAAACAATTACCAACTAGAGAAGGTTTAAGGATTTAAGAAAAATACAAAGAATTTTTAATCTTTAACATTTTAATGCCTTTGCACTTTAAAATGTGAGATGATTTATAATGAAATCAACTATAATGATATTGGATGAAATGAGCAACAACAACAAAAGTGAACCTGCAAGGTGTATGTGGCAAGAATCAGTGACAAGGATGAGGGAAGGAGGCGCATAGGTTAAACTCAGGGATAAAATGAGTCATCAGTTTTACTCTGAGTTTCTGTAGACAGGAAAAAAGAAGAACAGACCATGCTTCATAAATCTTAAAATGAGAAACGAAGGAGGAGTTTTTAGGTAAGGCAAGTTTTTTCTTTCTCTAGATTCAGCAAGAAACTTCTCCCATAAGGTATCATGGAGTGGATAGTGAGTAATGTCATGCCCAACTGCAGTTTTGCTCATCAGCAACATGAGGATTTCCTGTTAAATGTGTTTATCCCCACCCCCCACAACACCCCAGAATGTGTTTATTCCCAGGTTCCTCTCCTGGAATTTCTGACTCAGCAACTCTATAAACATGTCATCTAGTGGGTCCATAGTACATTTTTTCTTAATTCAAAATATGTAATTAGAAATTAAGAATTCGTGAAGTGCTTTCCCAATTTTTACTTCTTTGATCAAAATTTTTTTAATACAAGAAAAGAAATTCATACCTTAAGAGGTCTAGTGACTTAAGACACTAGGGGATTTGAATCCCTGTGATGTATTTCAAGTGATGCTGGACAATAGGAAAAAAGATTTTAAGTCTGTTAATATAAGGTAATTGTACTACTGTGATTGAGCAGAGGTTGGGAGGGTCTCAGATTAATTAAGTGTCCAGCTGTTGGATTAGTTGCTTTTGAGACCTTGCCCCTCTCTGTAAATCATCTGAGAATGTGTGTTGAAGTTCACCTTCTTTGTAAAACCCTTTTAGTTCCCACCCTTTCCTGCAAACATGTCTCTTACCTCCTTTCTCCAAAGCATGTCCAAGGCACTTCCATACATAACTCTATCATTTCCCTACACAGTCCTGGGGTACACTGCTAAGTGACAGCCTAGACTATCACCTTCTCAGTGGCTGGACATCATTATTTATCTTGAGAGTACTGGCAGAATCTGACCCATAGTAGGTATAGAGTAAATAAGCACTAAATGGATATGTTAGAAAGGGGCATATGTTATAGGAGAAAGATGGGATATTTAGATAGCTGTTTATCTGTCTGTCTTAATTTAGGAAATACTGAGAACTTTGGCCACATTTTATGTACTGAAGAAATAGGCACTGCGGTGAGTCATTTAATTCTAAGGTGGTGACTTGCTTTTGATTTGATGCCGCAATCATCATACATGTGCAGCCTTTAAAGCTACTTATTAAATGCACAGTCACCAGGGTTTAAAGAGATAACTCCTGATCAAACCATTCAAAATTTAATCTTTGCCTTAGAGGCTTCCTTCTCTCTAGCCCAGTTTTTTTAATATCCCTAAATTGAGCCATTCCTTCCTGTCAATAAGAGCATCTACAATTGGTTCATGAATCTATTCAAAGCTTTTTTCAGATGTAGTAAAGAAAAAAAAAAAAAGAATTCTGGCATTAAGATCTTGAACAAAGAAGTTCCCAAGAGTTTTAACATTAATAAGGAGTAAAGTGAACCTCCACAAGGTCACATAACCAAAAGCAGACAAGTTAGAATTTGAACTTCTTTCTTCTCTATGTCTTTCGGTCGTTCTACCCCTTCATGACACCTTCTCTGTTGGACCACCTCGTACACTGATTTGTTAGTGTAGCACTCTAAAGACTCAGGGTGTGGGTACCAATGGGTGGAGGCATGTACCAGTAGCCTGAATGAACCAGCTAAAGGTTGGGACACTGGCAACAAGAGGTAAGCTGTTCTCTGAAAAGATGGAAATGGAAAATGGAAACATAAGTGAGGTTATGAAGTTAAACATAACTTTTAGAAGTTTAGCTGGCTTTGGGGTGAGAATCAGATGTGTATGGGTTGGGCATTTCTTGATTTCAAAGCCCAAAACTGATTTCTGTCCTTAGAAGCTTATGGAAAAGAGTGGGCTAACTTCCTGGGTAATATGATAGTAACTGGCTAAGTTTACATTAATAACACCCAGGGTATAAAATGAAGACCATAGGGAAAAGAAGGCTTCCTAGATCAGATATGAAATAGAAGTTAGGAAAGGCCATGCTTCCTGGAGATGCATATAAGGTAACTGAATTAACCAAAGGGGTAGTGTTTTGTTTCCTTGGGCATCTGGAAGGCATGTGTAAGATCACATAGCTTACTCACTTTTTTCAACTGCCTCCTTCTACACTGTTCTTTGTTCTCCACTAGCACTGCTGCTAAGGGATAGAATGCACACCCTGGGATCAGGCTGCCTAAGTTCAAATCCTTTCCTCTTCTTTAACTTGGCCACGTTAGTAACTTGGTCACATTCTTAACTTATATGATTAAAAAAAAAGAATATCCTTTTTTCATAGTGATGCTAGAATGAAATCAGGTACTACGTATATAGCACTTAGCTTAATGCTTAAAACAGAGTATGTACTCAGTTCATGCTAGCTGCTGATAAAATAATTACATTCACAGCTATATCATTTCTGTTTTTATATTTCAATATCTGTTCTCAGGAGAGACTAGAATAAGGAAATAGTGGCTGTTTCTGAGCACTCAAATTATATTGTTTGTCATTGTGCCTTATTTGTGGTTTTGCTTTCCACAGTTCCAGTTACCCATAGTCAACTGAGGTCTGGAAGCAGATGATCCTTTTCCTGACATAATGTTAGAGCATTAGTAATAGCCTGATGCTGTGTCACAGTGAAGTGTCATTCAAGTCGCTTCATCTCATCATGGAGACATTTTATCGTCTCACATCATCATAAGAAGAGGAAAGGTGAGTACAGTACAATAAGATATTCTGAGAGAGACCACATTTTACATAGCTTTTATTACAGCATATTATTAAAATTCTTCTATTTTATTATTAGTTATCATTGTTAATCACTAGCTGTGCCTAATTTGTAAATTAAACTTTATTATAGGTATGTGTATATAGGAAAAAGCATGGTATATATGGGATTCGTACTGTTCACGGTGTCAGGCATCCACTGGCCTCTTGGAATTTATCCCTTACAGATAAGGGGGGACTACTATAAATCCAACTATGTGGGATTAGAGAGTTTGTTAGTATTTTCTCCTGGAATTAGGTTCAACAAATCTCAGTCTTCTCATGAGTAACTAACTGCACAATTACATGGGTCCTTCTACTCTAGTGCACACAGTCCCCTCATGTCATATGTGCCAGGCACACAAAGCAAGGAAGCAGAGTTGTGGTTAGGGCCAGGCTCTCTAACTCCCAGTGCTTACGTGTTTCACCCCACAGTTGTGCCTCCTCTCTTCAGATAATCTGATTAGGTCAAGGACTTTATGATGATTTAAAAAAAATGTATTTAAAATTAAGTTTAAGAAACTACAGTAGAAACAACAACAAAAAAATACACCTTTTCTGCTTATAGGTAGGCAGAGGGGTGCCCAAATTAATTAAATAAAATAAGACCCCCTTTTTTGTTCAGTATGCTATTATTTTAGTTGTAAATTATAAGTTAAAATCACCTGGGAAAGTCACTTTGCTGAATGTTCTCCTCGTTTATCATCAAATTCCATAAATCCTCTTGAAAAGAAAAAAAGAGAAAAAAATGAATTATGACTGAGATTGAATAAGAATGTTAGAATGATCATTAGGATGTCTTAAGTTGTTTGAGCCACAATTTTCTTCTGCAGATTTTCCTGTGTCATAAATAAATAAGATTTAAGACTTCCACAACAATTTGTAGTTGCAAGCTATTTATGCACAATTATCTCTTTTGAATCTGCCAACAAATCTATTCATTAGGTGCCCATTCATACACAAACTGTATAAGACAGATATTTTGGTATATTCTTTTTAGTAATATATCCCCAGTACCTGGCAAATAGTATAAATTAATGTAAGTTTGAATTAAATAAATAATAAATGAATGAATAATTTTTTTTCTTTTTATGTATGAAGAAACTTTTAAAGCTCAAAGAGATTAAACAACCTGTCTAAATCACATAGCAAAGTCTAAAACTGAGAGCTCTAGAGTCAGGAGTTAATACTAGAAGCACTATACTGTTCAAGGAAAGGGGTACACAGTAGCTACAGGAAAGGTAAAATGATTAAAATGTGGCCTGCGAGAAGTTTATAGTCTAGTGCAGAAAATAAACACAATCAGATACAAGTAATTTAAAATAGTGAACAAGTAATTTAAAACAATGAGGGGGAAAGAAAATTGATGTGAAGGTTATTCCAAAGCATTATGAAATCCAGAGTATGAATACCTGTGTTTTGTAATCATAGGGGTCTGTGATGTCTTCACAGAGCTTATCTTTGAATTGGACATTAGAAAATGATTAAACTTGCTAGGTGGACAAATCTACCTAGCAAGGCCTTGGGGGCAGAGAGAAGAGCCATGTGCAAAGATGTTGGGCATTATACAAACATGACCAGTTCTGAAACAAATCATTTGTTATTGGGGGCATCAGGTGTTTGACGTTAGGAGTGAGATACACGATTGAAAGATACATAAGCTTCAGGAAAGAACATTTAACATCAGCCAAATGCATTTGTTCTGATTTTGTAGGCTATGGAAATTCACAAAAGGGTTTCAAGCATGGCAGTAACACAACCCAACTTGTGTTTTTGTTATATAACTCTGAGAGTAAGGGAATAGTTTGAAGGGAGGCAGACAGAAACAGTGAACTAATCATAAATCTAATAAAAAGAGCTCAGGAAAGAAGTAATGAAGGACTCTACTAGGCCAACTAGCCAGTGGAGTTGAAGAAAAGCAATGATACAGGAAAAAAATTAGAGGTAGAATATTCTTCAATTCGAGGATGGTGGTAACGAGCAGGAAAGATCCAAGAAGACCCTGAGGTTTTTGGATTCTGGGTGGGTGGGGATGTGATTCCTGAAATAAGGAACATGGGAGGAGGAACAGGTTTGTGGGATGTTGGGTGTGGGTTTAGACCAGTTAAATTTCAGTTATTGGTGGAAAACCTAGGTGAAATTGTCTAGCAAGCAATTAATCATTTCAGTCTGAAGCTCAATAAAAAGAACACAATAGACATCTGATTCTGGAAGTCACTGGATCATAAGTCAAATAAAAAGAAGAAGAAAGAATGGCTAGACGTAGGGAAAGAGCCAGGAAAATGTCATGTCCTGGAAATTCAGCAGGTGAGGGGAAATTCACAAGGATTGGAGCCTTCTTGAGGGGTCAAAGAGATTAAGAATATGTATATTTTTCCAAACAATGGTGACCAGAATCCAGTCCACACAGCTCTAAAGTAATTCAGAATGGAGGAAGTGAGCTCTTCTATTCAGTGTCCTGAAAGTACATATCTAGCATTTATTATGTGCCTGACATAGTACTTGGGCATCAGATATATTGGAGTAAATAAACAAAATTCTCATCTTTATGAAGTTCCCTCATTCCTGTCATTCTCTCTAATCAAAGCTCATTTCATCTTTTAAGGCCCAGATTGCATCTCACCCTTGCTATAAATACTCCCCTAAGCATCCTGCTGTCACTCACAGCTCCATTCTCCAGAAATCACCTGTGTTGTTTTACTGACATTTATCTTAGCATATTAGTCATCACAGCATTTGGTATGTCATCTTACCATAAGGACTGCAAATCTTTGAGAAGGTTTTACATTTTAGATTTTTCCTTCACAATTTCTGTCCCAACTTTGGTATATACTAATGTACTTAGAAACACTTCTTGATGGTCTTCTCCCACTCCCCATCCCCATTATATTTATGGTCTTCCCTTGGACAGAGAAAGGACAGCTAGATTTTTCCCTTGAGCAAGGACTGCTGTGTCTTGCAACAAATATCCCTCAGGATTTCTCAGTCATATTGCAGTAATGGGTTTTAGATTTTATCTTTAAGATATCTTTCTTTAATTAATCAATTCAACAATTATTTGCTGAGTGTCTCATTCAGTCTATAAGGGACGTGTTAGAGCGATGAGCTAGATAGATCTGGTCTCTGATATAGCTACGTGACTACAAATAAATAAAAATATTATAATGACACTATGACAAGGTAAAGTAAGAGAGAAGAACGAGGGAATGAAAGAAGGTAGTGTAAGAGTGGTTATAGAACTGTTTTCTGAGGAGGTGACTTTTAGATGACCTGCAAGATAAAGCACTAGCCATGAAAGAAGGAAGGAGCATTTTAGGAAATGAAAGCAAGAGAAACTTTGATGGTTATAAGTTCCAGAAACAGAAAGAACATCGTTTACTTGGGAAAAAATGAGGAAAAGTGGAAATGGTTGAAGTCAAGGTGCCATTCCTGAACCCAGAGCTGACAGCAATTGTCTTGTATTTCAGATAATGAGTTTTCAGGGTTAACAGAGGTGGGGGGAAAGGGGCTATTTTATGTCTGGAGAATTCCCCAAGGAAGGAATAAAAACAAATATTATTGCTTCAACTCCTTGCATTGCTATTGTCGTGCTTTCTAACAGTATGTATTCAACTGGAGTGTAATGTGTACTTTGTACATAATGGGTGTTACTCTTGCTTCCTTGTCAGTTTCCTCCTTGTTTACATTATCACTGAAACTCAACAGTTGCAAAAGCCAACCACAATAGGAAAAATAACAATACAAAAATAAACACCTGTGAGTTTCAATAATTTGTGCATGTGGATGGTATGCAGAATCCTGCCCATCATGTGATATTGATTTAAGCAAATCAGAAATTACAACATGGCCCCTGATTACTTCTCTGTAGAAGTGTTCCTTAATCTGTTATTGGTCATAGACCCCATTGAGAATCAAAAAAAAGTCAGAAACATCCCCCCCCCAAATGCTAAGATGCACATTTACACAAAATGAATAAAAAGTTAAAGGATATGTGGACCTTTAAGTCAAGGCCATATAGTGTAGAGCATCTAATCAAGGGCTATCAAAATTGTTGGGATATCAGAATCACCAGCAAGCTTGTTAAGAAGCACACCCTTAACTTTGTCCTAGGAAGACGCAAGATGGGATGAAGGAAACTTCATTTTGTATAAATTATCCAGGAATTCTAGACCACGCTTCGTCAAACTGGGCTTTGGGGTCTATGAAGGAGAGAATTAGAGATAGGGGCTCAGTGAAGTGGGATTGAAAGCACCTAGAAATTCAGAACAAATTGGATCCTGGAGAGCTGAAAGTAGGAATTACTGTAGGTTGAGTAAGAACAGAGTGAAGTAAAGTTGAAAATCTGAGCTAGGTAGATCGGAGTAAGATGTGTTATGTGTTGGATACAGTGGCTTGGGAGCATGTAAAGAATTCTGGGAAGATTCTTGGTATATGCTCAGCCACTATGGCAGTTCCTCATGACCAACACTCATATGAGAGGTTTTCTAGATTGTCTCTGAAGAAATAATCAGCTACTCTCTTTGCTAACCCTCTTGAGTTTCTCAAACTAGGAAATAAAGGCAGGACTCATCACACCTCTCATTAGTGAACATATCACTACCCACCACCTTCACCAAAGAATTACAGTGCCTGTATTGGATGGGTCCTTTATTCTTTTAACTTTCCAGATGAGGAAACCGAGGCATTCAGGGAAGGAAGGCCTTGTTCAAGGTCACCCAGTCAAGTAGTACATGTGGGAAGACCAGAACCTGGCCTTCTGTTCCCTGGTCTGGTGCTCTTCCTCCTTTCTCCTTAGTCCTGAGATAAAAAAATACTTTATGGAACCACTTGTTGGCAATGTGCACACTCCAAAAGAGTTTAGGAAAATTCAGTCAGATGCAAATATAGCTTAAGGTAGGACAGTACTTTTCAACTCAAATAATATATTGTCATGCACAGTTCTGTTTCTTATTCATTTTAATACAATGTGGTTATTACCAACAGCAAACTGGACAAAAACAAAGTTTATCTCAGGGCTTACGTGCTCCTGGTCATGGAGCGGAGGATGAACTCCACTGCATTCTCAATGATCTCTGTGCCCAAGAGGTTTAGGAATTTGGGGAATTCTGGCTCTGGGTTTTTGTCCGAGCCATCTGGCTTGTCATCTGGTTTGTCATCTGAAAAACAGAACAGAATCTCAGGTGATTCTCAGCAATAAGAAAGGGAAGACTCTTTTCTTTGAAGGGGGCTCCTGGACCACTTTGTATCTCCTCTCACTAATTATACAGCCTGGTACCGTTATATTTATAGAACATTTAATGCCTTCCTGGGCAAAGCCTTCACATGCATCATCTCACTTATTCCTAAAAGCAACATATATCAATACTTAGGTAGACATGGATTTCCTTTCTGGATAGAGAAAATTGAAGCTCACGGAAGTTAAGTAACTTGTCCAGAGTAAAGCAGCTAGTAAATGCCAGTACCAGGATTGAAATATAGAATGTCCTCCCCCTTTTTAAAAAGATTTATTTATTGATTTTAGAGAGAGACAGGGTGTGCAAGTGAGTTGAGGGAGGGTGCGGAAGGAGAGAGAGTCTTTAGCAGACTCTGCACTGAGTGAGGAGCCAGATTCCATGAGCCTGAGATCATGACTTGAGCCAAAAATTAAGAATCAGACATTTAATGGACTGAGCCAGCCAGGTACCCCCAGAATGCCCATTTTAATGTCATTTTCTCCATGCAATCCCTGGCCTGTGGTAATGATAATAATGATGACAGAATAATGGGTAGCCTTTGTTGAGGATAGACCTATGACAGATGATCCACATGCATTATCACATCATTTTATTCTCACAGCAGCACTATGAAGTAGGCAAAACTATTATCTCAAGCTAAAGGTCAAGAAGGTAAAGTTGAGAGAACTTTAGGAGCTAATTCAAAGCACAGAGTTAGTGAGTGGCCAAAATAGAGTTCAGTCCCATGTCCTCCTGGCATTAAAATCTGGATCCAAAAGCACTCTCTGTTGAACTGCTTAGCCTTGTTCCCACCTTCCACCCCCATGGAAATCCTTTATTTCTTTATATTCTCTAAATTTTTCTACAACAAACATAGATTACTTATAAAATACAAATATCATCAGCAACAACAAAAATGAGCTGTAGTGGCCTTTGACAGAAAAAGTTATGCTCTCACCACAAGTGTGTCATAAGATTGAAAGTATATAATAAGGATGATGGCAAGGAGAAATTCTATCACTTGTACCTCATTTGATATTTCTGTAAATAATGACTTACAAATACCAGGTGATTTTACCCTTGTCCCTTTTTATGGGGTGTATAGTTCTTACCGCACTGGACTAAGAAACTGAAAAGATCAAGTGACTTGCAGGAGATTTCACAAATAGCAAGAGAGGATGCAATTCTAAATTTAGTCTTCTTACTCTTAACTTTTAGTCAAGTGCCCTTTGGAATGAGGACTAAGGATCCAGGGAGTGAGGCTGGGACGTGCAAGGTCCCTTGTTGGGGGGCGGGGGTTGGCTTTGCTTTGTAGTCTAAATTGTTCAAGAGATTAAAAGTAAGGGGGGGGGGCGCCTGGCTCAGTGGGTTAAAGCCTTTGCCTTCAGCTCAGGTCATGATCCCGGGGTCTTGGAATCAAGCCCCACATCCCACATCCGGCTCTTTGCTCAGCAGGGAGCCTGCTTCCTCCCCACCTCTCTGCCTGCCTCTCTGCTTACTTGTGATCTCTGTCTGTCAAATAAATAAATAAAATCTTAAAAAAAAAAAAAGTAAGGGAGGAGTGTCAGCAGCTTCATGTGGCCTCCTCCTTAGACTATGGTGCCTGGATAAAGTGGGACCTTTATCTTTCAGTTTTACTGTAGCCTCACAAGTAGTGTCACAGATTTAGTAAATAAAAATATAGGATACCCAAGTAAAATTAAATGTTGGATAAACAGCAAATAATTTTTTTTGGTGTAAGAATGACCATGCAATATTTAGGTCATATTTAAACTAAGAAATTACTCGTTGTTCATCTGAAATTAAAATTTAACTAGGTATCCTGTATTTCATTTGGTAACCCCACCGTAAGTTTTGACTCAAAAAGTCCCAACATCTAGACCCTGTTTCCCATGACTCTGAATGAGGGAGGTGTAACTAGCTTTTTGTGTGAAGACTGTCAAAAATTGCATTAGAAACCTTGCATCTATATTATATCCTAAAATAGAAACCCTTAGTAAAAAAAATGTGGCTTTCAATTCTGCAGGCATTTGTGGTTTACTATGCCACAACATAAGATTTGGTAGGAGCACCAGTCTAGGACCTTAACCAAAATCAGTATACTAATCACCAAGTATTTGTTCCTTTAGCTGTTAGTGTTTGCATTCAGCAAGTGTTTTTTGAGCCTACCATTATGTACATAGCATATGCTAAGAGTTAGGGTATGAACAAACATATATAGACATGATCCTTTTGTGGAGTGCAGGTCACCACAGTGACCAGAATTGCTGTGTTTTCATCAAGGGAAGAAGGAAGGAGAATGGAAATTTGTGATGTGCCTGTTGAGCAGGTACTGGGACACTTTTTACATGACATGCTTTTATCTTTAGTTCAGTGAAGATACTGTGGTTTTATAGGAGAGAAAACATGTGTTCGGAGAAATTAAATGACTCATGTAAAATCACACCTCTAGAATCTGGCTGAGCCAAGGTTTGAGCCTAAATTGCATTATCTACATGATATAATACTATCTTCAGGCAGTTTTCACCTGAAGACATTTACCAGGTACAAAACAGCAATTTCTTGCATGAAAAGTGGGTCCTTTTTCCTATGTTCCTCTATGCATACTTGCGTCGGCACATTAACTTTACTGACCTTTAATTTTAATATGATACTAAATGCTAGCTTTTCATTATACAAAGAGCCCTCGTTTGGAGTATGTGTAAAGATTGGATCTTTGGCTCCAGCCCTTGGACTGCAGCTATATTAAGAGGTTTTAGAATATGGAGGACCATATGTTTTGGAATCCTATATACCTGAGTTTGGTTCCTGTCCTCAGCAAAAAATCTACCACGTAACCTTGCACACAATGCTTAACCACTCTGTCTCAGTTACTCCATTGTATTATTGTCAGGATTGAGAGATATTTTATATATATTTCATTTATATCATATATGTGTTTCAATATAAATGCATATATATGTATATACCCATATCTATATATCCATATCATACACACATATACACATACACACGTGTGTTCATCTGAAACATCTGAAGTGTGTGTGTGTGTGTGTGTGTGTGTGTGTGTGTGTGTGTGTGTGTGTATACCACTTAATCACAGTACCAGGTCAAAGTAAACCCACAATAAATGCTTGCTGCATTACTCTGGATATGTATCCATAATAATGAAGATACACACACACACACACACACACACACACACATAATATATTCATAGTAATAGTAGCAAAACAATTTATAGTAGCTTTTTTCTCTAATGCTTTAAGAGATTGTGAAACTTTAAAAATGTGATTAAAATATTAAGGCATTTGAAAATGTTGAAAAACAGAAAAAAATATAAATAATAAAAATTAAGAAGTCTGACATACTAGAAACAAATTATCAAAGCCAATAGTTGAATATTTTTTCTTTTCAAATATACTGTGGACTAACCTTTATTTACATTAAGTACTTGGGTGAGTTTTTCAGTTAATGTTATCATAAAGTTCAGAAAAAATACATTACTGCTGATATTTGTATAGTGTTTATAGTTTACAAAGTGATTACAAAGGCATATTCATTTGACCTGGTGAAGTTGATTGTTATCACATTTTATAGATGAAGAAACTTGAGATTTGAAGCAGTGAACTGATTTAACCAGTTTCAGAGTTCATGAGAGACAGAGCTTTGGCCTGGTCCTTAGCATATAAATCTCATCTTTCACTTTACTGTGGTGGTGACTCTCGAGGAGTTGATGGACACAGTAGTGTCTGAGGCCATCTCTATAGCAGTTCTGTTAGGATATCTGCCTATATGTTCTGCTGGTGGACAGTGGGTGGCTGATGGTGTTGAGTTCTGCCAAGTTACAGTTAGAACATTTCAAAAGGCTCTGGTACTAAATTATTTCCACTGGCTGTGTTTTCTGACCTGTCCTTCTGAATAAAGACAAGTCAAGAGCTCTCCATCTTCTGCAGGCCAAAAATAAATTAATTAGGGAGACTCTTAAAGGTGCCTTGTGGTCCCCTATTTGCTTGGGACAGACATGAAAGAAGTAGGTGCTTAATCATAATGGTCAGACTCAAGGAATCTGGGGTCTTAGTCCCGGGTATGCCTCTTCTACCTGTGTCTTTGCCCAAGTGACTTTCCTTCTGCAAGCTTTGTTTGTTAACCTGCTAAGAGGGAAATGGATAAAAGTTTGAATGTTTATTTAAAAGGATTATTATAAGAATCAAGTGAGATAATACGTGATAACAATAACAGTTAATATTTATTGGTGCTTATTAAGGATCAGACTTTTGTCTCTTATTCAGTTTATTCCATTTTTGTGTTAACTTTATGAGAAAGTTAGCTGTTGATATTCCCTTTAACATGTGAGACCCAGAGAGGTGAAATAACATGCCTGAAGTCACATTCCTGATCAGTGGACAGCCAGGCCTAGGAGTCTTATTCCAGGGTATATATCCTTTACCTTTGAATATTATTAGTTAGAATGATTTAAAAAAAAAAATACCCCCCATCAAGAAATCTGTAATATAATAGTTTCACTGTCTTGCATCAATATATAAAAAAAAGATCATCCCAAACTTCATACATTCACTGAGGATAGAGGGTGCAACTGAAGCACATTAGACTAAAAATCTTTTTATTTTTGTTGGATCTGCCTCTTGGCCCTTAGTCCAGTGCTCTTTCTGCACTGCCCAAAGCCCCCTTCCTCTCTTTCCCCTTTATGTTCTGGATCAGCGCCACCACCTCCCTCCACTCCTGGCTGACTACCACACATTGCATGAGCTGCATTGAGGAGCACTTACCGGCCTGGCAAGTCAGGATGAGGGCAAGTAGTCCCAGGACAATTGTCAGCCGCAGCGCAGAGACAGCCATGCCTGCAGCACTGGGCATCGGTGCGGATCACCTGTTTGGATGCACCCAGAGACTTGCCCCATTTATAAGGCATTTATAGGTGACATCATCTGCAATGGAATTAGGTTGTTGCACAAGATATCTGCACAGTTTGCGCTTGGATTTCTACTAATGAAGCCTGCCCTATCTTTTAAACCAAAAGTTTTTCATATAGAGAAAGAAAAACCCTGTCAGTGTTGCTAATGTGTATTTTATAAACAGCACTGGAGTATCTCTTTTACAGGTAGTTCCAATGCTTGCATTGATGATTCGTTGGATATGAGGCAAAATTACCATGCAGGGCCAAGGAGCAGGTGATAAATCAGATTGGTGAGGTGTGCCTCCTCCCCTCCCTGTGTACTCTGCTTGTTTTTCCATGCTCTGAAGTCATTACTTGTCCCCATATGGCCATGCCCAGTCACACCCTCATGCCCTTAGCTCATGCTCTTTATTTTTCCCAGGATACTCTCCCCATCATCTCCCCTTAGAACCTTCCTCTTATTCCTCAGGTTCAGGTTCAAATGCCCCCTTCCCTGTGAAACCTTTATGATGATGATTCCACCCCACTCCAAACAATTGCTCTGTTGTCTGCCTTCTGCCATATTGTTTGAGAACAAAGTTCTTGAAGAGCTCTTTTCTCCTTTAGCTCATGGATCTGTTAAGGGCAGAGTGTTTTGTTTACTACTTAATCTTCAAGGAGCTTAGTATGGCTCTCCTAACTGTTCTCAGCTTTGACTTCCTATTCTTGGGAATCTTGTCCTGGTTCTTCCTGGAAGAGGTAGATGCTCCGCTATGTGCCTGATAAGTGTGTGTTTAAATGTCTCCACTAACACACTGTAGGTACCTTAAGGGCAAGACTGTCTTTTTCAGAGTTGAATACATGTTTCTCAAGCAAACATTAAAAAAAGAAAAGAAAAATAAATTTTTATAGTCATTAAAAAGGAATATTGGGGTTGAGATGCTACTATGTATCTCATGGGTAAAATATATTTCCTCTTGAATACAAACACTTAAGGGGATAAATTTTAGTTCAAGTCTATATGATATTGGTTATCCTGATAACTGCTATAAATTTAGTTAATTGGGATAAGGCTTTAGTTCCTAAACTTATAGATTGGCCAAACATACACACTGTGAGTATCAGAGGGCCCTGTTGTATTAATTGAGGTATGGAAACAGGAGACTTGTCTGGTGTCACGGAGCCAGGACATGGCTCTCTAACTCAGGTTAGTACTTCTAGATATGAAGCTGCACTTGAAAGCCATCAAGCACCTCTGCTTGGACCCTTCCAGGTCTTCTCTCCAACTCCAACCTATTTTCTTCTTCTCCTCCTCCTTCTCCTCCTCCTTCTTCCCCTCCCACACCCCTCTCCCTCCTCTTCCTATTCCTTCTTCGTCGTCGTCTCCCTCCTCTTCCTATTCCTTCTTCGTCGTCGTCGTCTTCATCGTTGTCTTCCTTTTCTTCGTCTCCTTCTTCTTTGTCTCCTTCTCCTCCTCCTCCTCCTCCTTGTTTTAAGAGAAAGTTGGGAAAAGGTTGAGAGGAGCAGAGGGAAAAAGAGAATCTTAAGTAGTCTCCATGTCCAGCACAGAGCCTGGTGTGGGGCTCAGTCTCAGAACCCTGAGATCATGACCTGAGCCAAAATCAAGAATCAGATGCTTAACCAACTAAGCTGCCCAGGTGCCCCCACGCCAATCTATCTTTTTAAGAAGACCCTGATCCTGTTACTCCTATACAAAGGGTTGTGATCTGGAGATAGTTGTCCATAGTAGGAAGCTTTCAATGAATTAGATTGATACCATCAGGGTCACTGTTTGGGAGAGCACTGTGCTTGTCCGTTGATCTTAGTGGGAAAATAACAGTCAAGTTTCCTCTTTTAGCCATGCCGTGGTCCCTGATTTGCATGGGAAAGGCCAATAGTACCTTCTTCTTTGCATGAGCTTTGAGCCTTCAGGGGACTCTAATTCACCATAAGAATGCTGTTCAGGCAAGCAAAGACTCTAATATTGCAGCCTGGGGGAGAGGCCCCTTGGCTTCTCAAAGATACCAGTTAAATGGGGCATGCAGACAAATTCCTGAATCTGCTTTCATTGGTCTGGTATCACGGAAGTAACACCACATTGAGGGGTCAGGATAGCTGGATTCTCTTCCTGTCAGTAGCACTGACTCATTGTACGACCCTGATTAAATACTCTCTAGCCCTGATGCTCAGTTTTCTGTGTTTACTTTATTTTTATCTGTTCTTTTCTGTTGGTTTATTCCTTTTAGCTTCAGATTTCAGTTAAAAATGCCTCTTTTCAGAGGAAAACTATAACTCTCTAATGTAACTCAGATCCCTTTATTATTATCTTTGGTATACTCTGTAGTCTTCCTTCTTAGCATTTAAATACTAATTTTTGTTTCATTATTCAACATCTTTCTTCCAGAAATGTTAAAATCCAGGATGGAAGGATTCTGGTCTTTGTTGTTTGCTGAGATAGCTCTGGTTTCCAAAATAGTGCATGTAGAAGATACAGAAAAAATATATACCAAATAAATGAATAATTTTGAGGAAAGAAGTGTGGACTTGTGTGATAGTTCTATCAGTTAATACCTGTGATGCTGCCAAATGACTGATGCCACCCTCTTGGGTTCCTCATCTGTAAAACTGGGCTATATTATAATTTCCTGCCTATTTGTCTACAGTATTTAAGGATATAAGAGAGAACAGATAGAATAACTGATAAGCTGTAAAGAATATTTATTTGTTTTCCCAGTTTTATTGAGAGATACTTGACATACATCACTATATCAGTTCAAGGCATAAAGCATGATGTTTTGATTTACATATATTGTGAAACGATTACTGTAATAGGTTTGGTTGTCCTAAATCTTCTCAAATAGATACAATGTAAAGAAAGGAAAAAGGATAAACATTTTCTCCTTGTGATACTCTTAGGATTTTTTTCTCTTAACAACTTTCCTATGAATCATATAAAGGGTGGTTAGAGTCCTATACTCTAGTAGCTCATAAATAGGAGTTTGTACCTTTTGACCGCCTTCCTCCAATTTCCCCTTTCCTCACCCTCTGCCTCTGGTAACTGTTAAGTCTGACCTCATTTCCTATGAGTTTGGTTTTTCATTGTTCTTTTTTAAAATTCCACATGTAAGTGAGATCATGCAATAGTTATATTTCTGACTTATTTGACTTAGCATAATGCCTTCAAGGTCCATCCATGTTGTTACAACTGGTCGGGTTTCCTTGTTCTTTTTTATGGCTTAATAGTATTCCACAGTGTGTGTGTGTGTGTGTGTGTGTGTGTGTGTGTAAAACAATCTCTTTATTCATTCATCCACTGATGGCCAGTTAGGTTGTTTCTGTGTCTTGGCTGTTGTAAATAAAGAGCCTTTAATAAGCTGTGACTTATCCCCCATTGGCATAAGCAAAGGAATTTGCCTTTAAGTGGAGGAGAAACTGAGATTATGAAAGATGGCTTTATCCAAGCTGAGAAGAGGAAGATAGGGACCTTCTCTTGAAATACCATTCTAGTGTGGTAAGAAGATATGAGAATGAAAGGAATGTGGGACTCTTTAATTCCTATGGACATTTGCATGCATAAATGATAGTCACTAGAGTTCTTGATACAGGAAAGAATTGCAGTCTGGGTTGAAATTTCACAGAAGGATTTTGATGTATGTGTTACTGGTTAAGCATGGGCTTTGGGATCAGACAGACGTGGGTTTAGTTTCAGATTTGCCACTTACAAGTTGTTTGACCTTGTCACCTTAGTAATATTTCCTAATCTTGTTATGCTTTGGATCCAATATCTACAAAATAGGAATAATGGTATCTCTCAGGGTTGTTACAAGTATTGGATGAGAAAATAAATACATACACTTAGCACAATGCCTTGAGCATGCTAAGTGAAAAATAAGTGGTAGACTAATCATTCTATTCCATTCTACCCTACCCTATCCTATTATTCTACCCTGTCCTATCCTGTTCTGTCCTATGCTCTTCTCTCTTGTCTTGTCCTATCATGTTCTACCTTGGGTTGTCTCAGAGGATGGGGTGACAGTTAGCAATGTAAGCAGCATTAGGGCTAATAATAGTAATAGGCTGATGTGGGTAACTCTGTCCAGGTATCACACTAGATACAGTGTGTCAGTGAAGCTGGTGGGAGGCTGCTATTATTATCCTACTTTATGTAAGGAATTCAAGCTTGGAGAAATTAAGTGATTTGTCCAGGCTTGCAAATCATGTATGAGACATAGGAAGGAATCAAACTCAAGGCTGTGTGATTTCAAAGTTTGCACTTTTAACTATTATATTATGTTGTACTGGTATGTGCTCTGGGTCACAGACTAGCAAAAAGCCTGGGTAAACAAAACTTGCACTCATTAGCCTGCTTGCTCACGGATCCTTCTGTGTCTGCTTTGTTTTTCCCTTTAGTCTGTAGGTTTCCCACTGACTTCTGGATGAAGATCTGACCCACCTTATTCACCTTTATTGTAGCTCAGTTTTTTTTTAATTAAAAAACAAATTTTTATTCATTTTGACAAAAATATCCATGTAACTTCTTTCACAAATAAATTTCTATCCCACTAATATTTTCAATACTTATCACACATGAATCTTAAAATTATACCTGAATATTCTGTGTGTGGGAAAAAGAGAGAATGAGTCATTTCTCAAATTGTCTGATAAAGAGGCACTCTAAGGTACCAACTTTTCTGTGTCACCCAGTTCAGCTTTATGTATTAATTTTCTCTCATGGAAAGCTTAAATGCCAGACACATTTTTAAAACGGACAAACACAATTGATCTTTTTATACTACAATCTTCTGAACCAGAGTTGATTGATGATTCCTTTGCCTTTAACTTGAGAGTTATTAGAGGTGTGGGATATGGAGTGTCTTAATCCTTGCAGAAAGTAAACCAGAGATAGGGTTATAGAGTAAAACACAAGATGTTCAATTAAATTTGAATTTCAGATAAACACTGAATAATTTTTTTCATATAAGTATGTCCCAAGTATTTCACGGGACAAACTTATACTAAAAAATATTTGTTGTTCCGCTGAAATTTAAATTTAACTGAGTGTCCTATACTTGTATCCACCCAGTCTTGGCAATCTTACAGGGGTAGGCACTCATGAGTGTTTTCTTGCATTTAACCCCAGATCAGAGAGTGACGACCAGGATAAGAGGGTCAAATAAATGATTAAAAGTTAGTACATGAGAAGTTAAAATCACATGTGGAAAGGGAAAGTTAGAAGTTATTAAGGGGCCCAGTTCCTCTTTAATATCATGTCTGGGACATTTATTTCCGCTGCATTCCTCATAAGGAAATCATTAGCCTCTCTCTTGTTCTTGGTTCACTCTAGCTAAAGTATTAGACCAGCCCTGGAAGGAATGCCTATGGCTTCAGGAAGGGCTCCTCTGGCCTTGGTGACAGTATGCTGAGGAGTGACCATAGTCATGGTCACCTTTCTGCATTGTACCTGATGTCTTAGTCAATCCTTATGCTACTGATAAATTTATTAATTTCTTAGTCAATGGGCATTTGTTGAGCTTGTGCCATTTGCCAGGTGCTCTGCTAGGCATGAGGGACAAGTAAATGTAAAACACTAGTCCCTGACCTTACCTTTGTTGAGGAGGCAAATATGTTACCAAATGATTACAATTTAAATATGAAGCATGCTAAGGGAGTTATGAACAGATTCCTGTGGGAGTATATCATGTAGTAGTTAACATTGTCTCAAGAGACAATCATCGAAGTATCGTTTGGGGCCTTGAAAAATGGGTCGGTGGGTGTTCACTATGCAAGCAAGTTGTGGAGAAGACACTTCATGTAGGAGAGATGACATCTACAAAAGCACAGAAGCATGGAAGAGTATAACATATTTCTAGGAATGAACCTTCAGACTCTTGAGTGTTACTAGAAGTGAACATTAAAGTGAGTGAACTGAATCTTGAAGTTTGCTTTAATTAATTGAACATGCCAAGAAGAAATAATAGAGAAAGAGAGGGAAGGACCAAGAAGAGGAAACAACACTGGGGGGAGTAAGAAATCACAAATTACTAAGTATTAAAGCTCATAGTTAGTTTTTCCTTTGTTTCTATGTCCCTATTATAATCTCAGATAACCACATGGCCATACATCCATTATAAGAGTTAGAAATGCAAATTTGGGGGGCTAATAACACATTATATGTTAATAAAAAATTAAAAATTAATAAAAGAAGTGCAAATTTTCTTTTTTTAAAAAAGATTTTATTTATTCATTTGAAAGAGAGAAAGAAGGAAAACATACATGGGGGGGAAGGGTCAGAAGAAGAAGCAGACTCCCCACTGAGCTGGGAGCCCCTTGAGGGGCTTGATCCCAGGACCCTGAGATCATGACCTGAACCAAAGGCTAACATTTAACTGACTGAGCCACCCAGGTACCCCTAGAAATGCAGATTTTGTTTAACTCTTTTTTCACTCTGGAGCCCATTTCTTCACAGAGTCCTAACAATTCTCCTGTTAAATAGCCTTCATATTTATCAAATTCTCTTCATTTCCACCAAAAGTGTCGTAGTTTGCAACTTTGTCTTGACTGTTAAAACAACAACAACTTGTCTTCCTGATGTATACCTCTCCTGTCACCTCGACATTGCTGTCATTTTTATGTTTCTAAACATGATTATGTTAATATCCTCTGTCATTTCCCTTCACTAAAAATTTCCATGACTCCTTACTGCATATGGATAAAACCCCTCATATTTTATTTTCAATCAGTAGTTTTACTTTATCTTAGTTATGGTATAGAATGAGTCTTAGAGCACAGATCTGCAGTCAGTTGGCCTGGATTTAATTTCTGACTTCATAAGGACTAGTATATACCTGGCAAGTACTGAAATGCTCATACTGATTGTTTATATCCAGTCCACTAAGGAGGATCAATCTCTGTACTTTCATTATTTTATTATATAATTATTTATTATATAATCTCTCTCCAGTTCCTAATAGTGACTAGAGAACTTTACTTCTCCGTCATGAATATGAAGATAACAAGAGTGTCAGCTTCATAAAATTTTTTATGAGCATAAATGAGATCATGCTGTAAAGAGGTTAGCACAATGTGTGTCTAATACATGTTACTCTTTGCATTATAACTTCCTACCACTCTTGAAGAACACAGCTTCCCCTCTTGCCTTACCAGGCATACCTCCAGACTATTAGTTATTCCATCATTCCATTAATTTTACTTGGAATATCCAACTCCCACCAATTCATCCTTCAAATATTGCATCCTTCAGAAAACGCTGTGACCACATCCCTGGACTAACCCATGGCAAAATTAATCACTTCTGCTGTGGACTCATTTGCACTTACCTCTATTACAGCATGCATTATTTTGAGTTGTAAGGTCATGTTTTATTTTCGATACCTTCATTAAGTTACAGGCTCATCAAGCATGAGCCATACTTTATTTATCCTCAGATAATCTTTGCCTACCTGGCAAGTAGACAATGCTGAATAAATGCAGTGGGTATTCAATGGATGCTAATTAAATGTGTAAATGGACAATTGGGGCTGGTGGCAGAGGATTCTAGATGCCCACTGGAATGAGAGCCAACACTCAGGCCAAGAGATGAGGTATAAATAGAAAGACACCTAAGAGTCCAGTGGCTTTTGTTTTTCTAGCAGCTAGAGCTGAGGATGGAGACAACATTCCAGAATTGGTACTTAGTTGGTAATGCCTCATTTTGGCACATGGGATAGAATGAAGGGAACTTTAAAAAAAATTAAGCATAAATTGATCACATAAAAATAGTAATTTTACCCTAAATTATAAAGACTCCAGCCTTAAATTCACAGTACAAATATTTCTATATCATTCATATATAATTTATCCATGCCAGATAAGAGTATAATAACACTTAAATCACAGGGTTTTTCTGGGATCACTGGGTTCAGGTTCTGTGTCAGATTCCATGCTCAGCAGGAGTCTGCTTTTTCCTCCCCCTGCTCTTATACTCTTGTGCTCTCTCTTTCTCTCTCTCCCTTCCCCAAAGAAATAAATAAAATCTTTTTTTAAGAAGTAGGTGAAAAGGAGGGGAAAAGAAATAATGGAGGGAATTAAAAAAAAATCTAGCAACATTGTGGGGTTTAATGCAATCATATCAATAATTGCATTAAATGTAAGCAATCTAAATACATCAATAAGGCAGAGATTGTCAGACTATACTATATACAGAAACTTATTTTAAATATGAAGACATAAGTAAGAATAAGTAAATGCAAAAATGTATATCATCAAACACTAATCAAAAAAAAAAAAAAAACTTGGGGGGCGCCTGGGTGGCTCAGTGGGTTAAGCCACTGCCTTCGGCTCAGGTCATGATCTCAGGGTCCTGGAATCGAGTCCCGCATCGGGCTCTTTGCTCAGCAGGGAGCCTGCTTCCGTCTCTCTCTCTCTCTGCCTGCCTCTCCATCTACTTGTGATCTCTCTCTGTCAAATAAAGAAATAAAATCTTTAAAAAAAAAAAAAACAACAACTTGGGGTTAAAAGAAACTAGAGATCAATCTACAGATTGCTAGAACAAATAGAAAATCAAGAAGGATACAGAAAACCTAAATACCATTATTAACCAAATTAACCTAAATTACATTATAAAATACTCTACATCAAACAATGAAATATCCTTTTTTTTTTTTTTTAAAGATTTTATTTATTTGACAGAGAGAGAGATCACAAGCAGAGAGAGAGAGAGAGAGAGAGGAGGAAGCAGGCTCCCTGCCTAGTAGAGAGCCCGATGTGGGACTCGATCCCAGAACCCTGAGATCAGGACCTGAGCTGAAGGCAGAGGCTTAACCCACTGAGCCACCCAGGCAGCCCCTCCTTTTTTTTTCTTTTGCAAAGGAAACATTATTCAAGATAGACTTTGCTGAATCATTCCCAAAGCCTTAATGCATTTAAGAAAATTAAAAAGAAGAAAGAAAAAAGAACAGAGAACAAAACAAAGAAAAAAGAACAAAGTTTGAGAAGTCGTTTTACCTGATTTCAAGACTTCTGTAAAGCTCATCAACTAAGACAGTATTGTACTGGAGAAAGGATAGACATATTGGTGAAACAGAGCAGAGTATAGAAATATATTCACACTTTTATGATCAACTGGTTTTCAACAAATGTCATTCAGTGGAGAAACAGTAGTCTTCTCAATATATGAGACAATTGGGCATCCACACTAAAAGAATAAATAAGTTTTCATCTATACCTTATTCAGTATCTTAATTAATTAAATTCAAAATATTTCAGAGAATTACATGTAAAAACATAAACTCTAAAATTTCTAGAAAAAATATAGAGAAAAGGCTTTATGTCCTTGGGTTAGATGAAGATTTCTTAGCTGTAACAACAGCAACATGATCCACATACACAAGACACTATAGATAAAAAACAAAGACAAACCAGACAGTAGGAGAAAACTCACCTATCTGTTGAAGGATTTATAGCCAGAATACATAAATTCTTTTCAAAACTAAGTAATAGGAAAATGACTTGATTGAAAGAAAAGGGCAAAAGATCTGAACATTTATTTCATCAAAGTAGGTATATGGTTGAAAAACACATAAAAAGATATATTTTGCACCATTTGTCATCAGAGAAATACAAATTAAAAACCACAATGAGGTGTCACTACCCACTTAATCGGAATCACTAAAATTAAAAAAGAAAAAGACAAAACTGATCATAGTAAGTGCTAGAGAGTACACAGATAAACTGGAACTCTCATGGGTTGCTGGGAGAATCAAGTGAAATAAATTTTATGTTCAAAAAATAAAACATACATGCCAGTTTATAGTGGCTTTACTGGTAATGACCCCAAAATGGAAATAATCCAATGTTCTTCAATCAGCAAATGGATAAACAAATGTGGTGCATCCACATAAAGAAGTACTTCTTACCAAGATCTATCACAAAGTGGTGATCATCAAGACAGTATGGTAACGGCACAAAAACAGGCACATAGATCAGTGGAACAGAATAGAGACCCCAGAAATGGACCCTCAACTCTGTGGTCAACTAATCTTTGACAAAGTAAGAAAAGAATGTCCAATGGAAAAAAGACAGTCTCTTCAACAAACAGTGTTGGGAAAATTGGACAGCCACATGCAGAAAGATGAAACTGGACCATTTCCTTACACCACACACGAAAACAGACTCAAAATGGATGAAGGACCTCAATGTGAGACAGGAATCCATTGAAGTCCTTGAGGAGAACACAGGCAGCAACCTCTTCAACCTCAGCCACAGCAACTTCTTCCTAGAAACATGGCCAAAGGCAAGGGAAGCAAGGGCAAAAATGAACTATTGGGACTTCAAGATCAAAAGCTTTTGCACAGCAAAGGAAACAGAACAAAACCAAAAGACAACTGACAGAATGGGAGAAGATATTTGCAAATGAAATATCAGATAAAGGGCTAGTATCCAAAAATCTATAAAGAACTTATCAAACTCAATATGCAAAGAACAAATAATCCAATCAAGAAATGGGCAGAAGACCTGAACAGACATCTCTGCAAAGAAGATATCCAAATGGCCAACAGACACACGAAAAAATGCTCTACATCTGTCGGAATCAGGGAAATACAAATAAAAACCACAATGAGATACCACCTCACACCTGTCAGAATGGCTAAAATTAACAAGTCAGGAAATGACAGATGTTGGTGAGGATGAGGAGAAAGGAGATCCCTCCTACATTGTTGGTGGGAATGCAAGCTGGTGCAGCCATTCTGGAAAACAGTATGGAGGTTCCTCAAAAAGTTGAAAATAGAGCTACCTTACTACTCAGCAGTTGCACTAGTATTTACCCCAAAGATATAAATGTAGTGATCCAAAGGGGCACCTGCACCCCAATGTTTATAGCAGCAATGTCCACAATAACCAAACTATGGAAAGAACCTAGATGTCCATCAACAGATGAATGGATAAAGATCACACACACACACACACACACACACACACACACACACACACACACACAATGGAATACTATTCAGCCATCAAAAAATGAAATCTTGCCATTTGCAACCACATGGATGGAACTAGAGGGCATTATGCTAAGTGAAACAAGTCTGAAAAAGACAATCATCATATGATCTCACTCATATGTGGAATTAAGAAACAAAACAGAGGCTCATCAAGGAAAAGGGGAAAAAATAAAAGAAGACAAAACCAGAGAGGAAGACAAACCATTTGTTTCCTTAATCATAGGAAACAAACTTGAGGGTTGCTGGAGGGGAGGGAAGTGGAAGAATGGGGTAACTGGGTGATGGACATTAAGGAGGGCAAGTGATGTAATGAGCACTGGGTATTATATAAGACTGATGAATCACAGACCTACCTATGAGCCCAACAATACATTATATGTTAATTAATTGAATTAAAATAGTTAAAAAAGAAGTCTATTTAGTATTAATAGGCTCAAACTCCTGATACATGGAACAGTGTGGATTAATTTCAAAGTATTATTATTATTATTATTATTTTTATTTGTTGTATGCTCCATGCCCAGTATAGAGCCCAACATGGGGCTTGAACTCATGACCCCGAGATCAAGACCTGAGTTGAGCTTAAGTCAGATCCTCAAAGGACTGAGCCACCCAAGTGCCCCTCATACACATTATTCTAAGTGAAACAAAATGCTGCATAGTGTGTAATTCTAATTTTATTTGTATGATGTTCTAAAAAAGGGAAATTTTTAGGGATAGGAGACAGATGTGGTCACTGAACAGGGAGGGAAGGGTTTCCTATAAATGGGTTAGAGGGAATTGTTCAGGATGATGGACACTTTATGCAATGAATATGCTTGTATCATGAAATTTTCTATTTGGCAAAAGACACAGAACTTGATATTTAGAAAGGTAAATTTAACATGATTTCACTCATATGGAATTTAAGAAACAAAACAAGCAAAGGGAAAAAAAAAGAGAGATTGGGAGGGCAAATGAAGAAACAGACTCTTAATAGAAAACAAACTGATGGTTACCAGAGGGAGGTGGATAGGAGGACGGGTGAAATAGGTGATGGGGGATTAAGGAGTACATTTGTTGTGATGAGCACCAGGTGTTGTAGGGAAGTGCTGAATCACTATATTATGCTCCTGTGACTAATATTATATTGTATGTTAACTGGATTTAAATTAACCACAAAAAATATTAAAAGGGTAAATTCAAACTGTATGTAAATTTTACTTTAGTATCTTAGTACATGTAAATTATACCCTAATAGGAAAAAGAAAAATAATTATAAGAGCCTTCTGGATGAAAAATAATTATATTAGTCTTGTAGTCAGAGTGGTTAGAATGTATAGTGAACTGGTGACTGACGTTTATATTCCAGCTCTGCTACTAACTTGCTGGGTGACTTGAGCACTTCTTTTTTCCCTTCCAGGGCCCAAATGTCTCCATTTTTCCAATGACATTGTTGAATGGAGTAATGACTAGAATGCCTCTAGCCTTGGCACTCTGTGATGACTAAAGAGGTCATCTCACTAGTTGCTTTTGTATTCACTTCATCTTTGAGACCAGGTGCTTTGGCTGAGGTCTGGGCTGGGCCCGTGTTCTGAGGCATTACCATACACAACAGGTGGGTGTGTGCTGTGGATATCTAGGGCTGGACTTAATGTGGCCACCACCCTTTATCCTTCATACCCTTCCTTCAGGAGACTTTTTATGGCTGAGCTGTGAATAACTGCCATCAACAGCTACCCAGACCTTCAGGATAAACAAAAGAAAACATTTGTCTTGCACCCTGATAGGCATCCTGCTCTTTCTCTCTTGAATAAATAACTCAATACTGTTTAGTAAGGATAATTCCCATTTCTAAGGCCCTCTCCCATGTGAGAACTCATGCATTCCTCATAATTACTCTACTTGAAATGTAGGTCAGGATGGGTATAATTATCCTCATTTTGTAAATTCTTAAAAACAAAGCAAAACAAACTAACAGCCACAGTGAGAAAATAAACTAAGGTGTTGGCATTTTAATTCCCTAATCTAACATCACTCCACTAGTAAGGGGCCAAGATTGGACTGGAATTTATAGAATTTATTAATTCTATCTGTTGTGAAAAACTGGTGATAAGAATACATTTTACTGGGTTCCAGTCTGAAATACGGACACCCAGTTACTTCTCCTATGCTTATTTATCCATTACTATATTTATTCGTTTATCAACAAATACTTTCTGACGTTGGAAAGAGGAGACTTTACATGAGATATGGGCCTGGGAGTCATTGCTGAAAGATAAAGCCTTTGGAATAGATGGGATAATTAAGGATAGTGGGAAGATTAGAAGAGAAGAGCACTTCACCAGAAGCTTGAGGAGCATCCACATTTAAGGGCCCCACAGAGCAAGAAGGGCCTGGAAGAGAAGCTTAGAAAAAGCTATCAGAAGGGAAGAAGGAAATAAGATATTTAGATGCTGTGTAAACCAAGTGAAGAGAGACTTTATCAAAGGGAGAGCTGTCTTTGTTGGAGACTGCTCAGAGATAGGGTTGTGATGTTTCATTAATCTCCTAGCGAGGAGCCTTTGGTCCCTTGCAGGAGGGGTGCTCATGTAGCAGTGGTGATAATACCTCCCTCTCTGGTGTCAGAGAGTCAAGAAAGTCAATTCCATGCCTCTTTCTCAAGGCTGGCTTCTTTATCTGTGAAACATGTATCCACAGCCTTCTTCACTTCAGAAGGATAGGAAATGCAAGGAACCTTAATATGAGGCAGAATATGATCATTATACTCATCACGTATGGAAGAGAAAGGGGGAAATCATATTCTGTTCTTGCTAGTTCTGCTGGTTCCATCTTAAATATCCTGTTACATTCATCACTGCATACTATAGAACTATTTAAAATTCAAAGTCTCACATGATTGGGAAGGCCAAAATGATTCTCGAAGGTCTCATTCAATTCATCAGCCACTTAGAACCTCATTCTTTATTTTTTTTAAAGAATTTATTTATTTATTTATTTATTTATTGAGACAGAGCTTGAGCAGGAGGAGGGGCAGAGGGAGAGAGAGAATCTTAAGCAGACTCTATGCCAAGCATGATGCAGGGCTTGATCTCAGGACCCCAAGATCACCTGAGCCAAAATCAAGAGTCAGATGCTCAACCCACTAAGCCACCCAGGCGCCCCTCATTCTGTTGTTCCAAGTACACATCCAGATTTTACAATTATACTTCTGAAGTTAGACAGTCCACTACCTCTTGGGATAACATAGTGGGTACTGCATAGCATAGACTCTGAAGTCAGACAGAACTCAGTTTGGATGCTGCTCAATAAGTGATATCTTGGGAAAGTTATTTGAACTCTCAAAATTTTAGTTTCTTATCTGCAAAATGGAGATTATAATACCTAGCTCTCAGACTCATCAAGAGACACAAATATAATGATGCATGGAGAACAAGTAGCACAACCTCTGGCACAGAGAACATGTCTTAAAAAGAGAGATGGGTGACTCAGTTGGTTAAGCCTCTGACCCTTGATTTAGGCTCAGGTTGTGATCTCAGGGTTGTGAGATTGAGCCCTGCATCTCTCTCTCTCTCAAACAAACAAACAAACAAAACAAAACAAAACAAAAACCCACTAACCTGCAAATGATTCAGAAGGGCTTTAGAAACATGACCTTTGAGGAAAGTTTGAAGAACTTAAGGTGCTCACCATAGAAGAGCTATTTAATGGGAAATGAGGAAGAGCTAATGAGGAAGTTGCAGCAAACCAGCGGAACACATAAACTGAGGTTGGTTTTATTAAAAAGTAGAGGAAGCATTTTACCTTCATCATCCCATCATCCAGTCTTGTATTGCTTAGCACCCAGTAAGATCCCCTTGTCCATGACTTCCTCACTGTGGGGGAAAATAGGAGCAGGAAGATCCTAGCAGCCTTCACCATAGAAGACTCCAGCAACCCATTGCACACAGCTTTGCCACTGAAAATCCCTGTAGTTTTTGTTGACATTGACCCCAGCCAGTGGAGCTGCATGGGGAGTATGAGCTGTTTTGCACCCCTCATCCCAGGCCAGAGCAGCCACTTCTCCCAGCCCCACTGGTTCCAGGGCTGTTGACCCACCTGCTCCATTCTGGCATATGACTGGGACCCTGGCTGTACACCTCTTCCATGTGCACCTGTGCTCTGGACCCTGGCACTGCTGCCCCTCCATGCATGCCTGTGTGCCAACCCCAGCTCCACAAATATGTGGAGACTAAAGAACATGCTCTTGAACAACTATTGAGTCAGAGGAAATCAAAGGGAATTTTACAAGTATCTTGATACAGAGAATGGATCAGTGGTTACCAGAGGGAAAGGAGTTGAGGGTGGGTATAAGGGCTTGTAGGGTGATGGATGATAAATAAACTTTTGGGGGTGATCACTTTGTTGTGTATACAGATGTCAGATTAGAATGTCATATACCTGAATATATGACAACAATTTAAAAAGTACCGTGAGACAAACAAAATGAAAACAGAACATACCAAATTTATGGGATACAGCACAAGCATTCTAAGAGGGAAGTTTTTAGTGATGGATACCTACACTAAGGAAGAAGAAAGATTTCAAATGAGCAACCTAATATTATACCTCAAGGAACTGCATAACTCAGAGGTAGCAGAAGGAAGGAAATAATAAAGATTAGAGCAGAAATAAATATAGAATAAAAATGGAAAAATCAATAAAACTGAGAGTTGTGGTTTTTTTGTAAAGATGAACAAAATTGAAAAACTCTTAGCTAGACTAAGAAGAAGAAAAGGGAAAATTCAAATAAGTAAAATCAAGAATGAAAAAGGAGACATTACAGTGGATAGCTAAGAAACAGAAAGGATCATAGGGAATATTATGAAGAATCACATACCAAAAACCTAGATAATCTAGAAGGAATGGATAAATTCCTAGAAACATATGACATACCAAAACTCCATCAAGGAGAAATTGACAACCTGAACAGACCAGTAACAAACATGGAGATGAAATCAGTAATCAGTAATCAAAACCCCTCGCCAGTTAAAAGCCCAGGACCAATCCTTGTTAAACTCAGGAAATCCAAGATGAGGAAACACTTCCAAGCTCATTTTACGAGACCAGCATCATCCCAATACTAAAACCAGACAAAGACACTACAAGGAAAGAAAACTAGAGGCTAATACCCATGATGAACATAGCAGAGAGGAGAATGACAGTCCTTCAAGTAGGAGGAAATGGGGAGATGTTGGTCAAGGTGTACAATGTTTCAGTTACACCAAGTGAAGTTTTAGTTACACCAAGTTCTGGAAATCTCATATCCAACACTGTAACTTGGTTAATGATACTGTACAGTGTACAAAATTTGCTGAGAGAGTAGATTTTAAGTGTTCTTATCACACACAAAAATGATGCTAACTATGTAAGGAGATGGATATGTTATATAGTTTGATTGTGGTGATTATTTTACAGTGTATTTGTATATCACGTCATTGTGTTGTATACCTTACACATATATAATTTTTAATTGTCAATTATACCTCATTAAAGTTGGAAAACAGGAGTGCCTGGGTGGCTCAGTCGGTTAAGAGTCTGTCTTCAATTCAGGTCATGATCTCAAGGTCCTGGAATCTAGACCTGTGTTGGGCTCTCTGCTTAGTGGGGAGTCAGCTCTCTGCTTAGTGGGGAGTCAGCTTCTCCCTTTCCCTCTCCCTCTCTCTCAAATAAATAAAAAAAAAAAATCTTTAAAGTTGGGGAAAAAAAACCAGTTGCACAAAAAGTAATAATTTCAAATTTTTAGGAAGAGACTCATGAGGAACTTAACACTATATATATATGTATATATATACACACACACACACACATACAATCATAAAAGGAGTATTAAAATTCTTGAACTGTGTGGCTGAATAGAATCTTTATTATTTTACTCCTACCCTCCAAACTACTTGTGTGACAAAACAAACACCTAAAAAAATTTTAAAACTCTTACTAAATAAGCGAACACAAAACTAAGAATTTCCCAACTAGAGATCTCTGGGTCAATTATGAAAATAACCAACTTGACATTTACATATTATAGCAACTTTTACTTCTGTTTTTAAAGTAAGTTTAAAACATGAAAAAAATGTACCATATTAAACTTGTGTAGAATCAGTCATGTTTTCATTGTTGGCTAGTAATGGTTAACAAGAATAAGATAATGAGAAAAATTAAGATTCTAAATGAATTTCTAGGGACTATGACAATGGCATCAATAAAAATGTTTCTCCACAAATAGTATAATCATTAGCAGATTAATAAAGCTTATTTTAATGAAGACAATATGAAAATAGTAAAACATATTCTTTTAAGAGTTACATGTTGTTTGTTTCCTATGGAACTCACTGTAATGGCCATTTTACTGAAAAAACCAGTAGCATTACGGGGTCTGGTTTAAGAAGAATCTAGTTATGTCATTCTCTTTCATCCTTTGCATCTTGATTTTTCTTTTTCCCTTAAAGACCTTCTTCTCCATCTTCTCTGTTCTCCTTGTGAACATAATCATCATAATATCCATCCTGAAATTATTTCATTGGCCATGAGAGATCTATTTCCTATTTTCCCTTTCCCAATTCTGAGCTTGCTTCATCTTGCCTTCATTCTCCTCTTCTTCTTCCTCCTCTTCCTCATATTCTCTGGATGGTCCAGCTCCGTCCTCCCCATTAGCTTGGTTATGGATATTTCCATACTCTTTCTCTTCCTCTTCAGAGTTGATGTTCATTATCCTGCTGACAAAATCCCTTTAAGTATGTTATGCTGTAGCCACTAAAAAATACTTTCTCAGATATTAGGATTATGATACCAGAGTTAAACAAGTCATGACTTTTCTATCTTTTTAATATTTTCCTGAATATCTACTGAACTGAGTACTTTGATTTTGATAACATTCAGATTGAAGTAGTTAGAGTTTGGTCATTTCTCTTTCAAAACTTCCAAGCCCCCAGAAATGATATTGACACTAAGGACTCTGGTCAATGAAGTTAGTTCCATTGCTGCCATACTTAGAAACCCTGGTTTTTAAAAATATCCATTCATGCTTTCAGTTTCCCAATGAATGACTAGCAATTATTGAAGACCAATTCGGTCACCCAGTCTTCATTTCCCCCTCTCTTCCTTAACTACCACAAATCTTGTTTCTCCTTCCTTCTCTCTCACACTATCTCCATTTCCAAAATTTGCAAATGATTTGGAAGTGAACAAAAAGAAATGCAAAAATACCACTCACCACCAGCAAAAAAGATACGAAGGTAAAGAACAGAAAAACAGATGAAATCCAAAGAAGTGGGATGCTAACATTACCTTCCCTCCTCTTTGCTCACACATTTACAGTTACTTTCCCTTCGACAGCTATTCAAGGTTTGAATGATTTTTTTAAAAAATATGATATAATCAGAACTATAATATAATCAGAAATATAATCAAAATAATCAGGTATTTTTGGAATATTAATCTGATGGTTGTGTTTGTAAATTGGGCTAGAAAGGTAAAAAAACAAGAAGCAAGAAATTAATTAGAAATTTACTTTATTAGCCAAGGAAAGAAAAAAATGAGAAACTAAACAGCAATGTTGTCACTGGGAAATAAACAAAGGATATAAGTACTAGTGGTGTCATAGAGTTAGAATTTGTTAGACCTGGCTTTGAGACTGGGTGACTAGCAGGAGGGTGATGGTGACTTTATCATGAGAAGGGAGCCAAGAAGGGAGCTCAGAGGGAAGATGCTGAGTGTAGTTGGGCACTTGAGATTGAAGGGCTGCTTCATCATCTAAGTCAGGGTTTCCTATAAGTAGATGGCCAGTGGAACTGGGTGAATGGGATTGAGACTAAGCCCCAAAGATAGGGTGTTATAGCCTTCAGCAGATAAAACATTTTTTAAAAACTACTGTATTTAAGAAGAGATACTTAGGAATGAGTCTGAGAAGAAACAGTAAGATAATGACCAGGGGAATCCTGAGGGCTAATACTCTAGAGGCTGAGAGGGACGAGAATTTAGATAAGTGAGAGCTGCCTACTCAGAGGGAGAGAAGAGTGTTAAGTTTTTATGCCAATGGCAAGAACACCGACAGAGGGTCTAACCTGTCGGTGAAGAGACATACTGCTTTTTCACAGATAGTAGTGTCATCCGGTTCTAGGGGAAGTGTGCAGGCACAAAATAGAAAAGTATACCCCCTTCCTTCCCCTCCTTTCATTTGACATTTGTTCCACCCTAGGTGAAAGAGTAGTTGGAAAGGAGCTTGGTCTGGTCTCTACAGAGAGGCAGAAGTGCATTGGATAGTGTCAGTGTGCCCTTCCTGAGACACCCTTCTGTTTTTCTCTACTCTGCTTTTTGCCCTTTGAGGCCGAGCTGGCTGGATTCTATCAGTGAACTCTTCTGCCTCCTGTCTCCTGTTGGTTTTGGCTCATGGTGATCTCCGGCGGGTTGTCACAGGGCAGTAGGAAAGTCCTATGGGGTATTTCTTCCCAGCTTCTCCATGGCACATCGTTATGCTTTGGCTGTGTCACTTTGTGATGCCTTCTCTGTAGTAGGGTTGGGAGGATTTTGGCCTGATGTTAGCTCAGAGTAATGATGTGAACATCAAAAATGGCCTAAGAGGGAGTGTTTTGTAATATCTAGGCTTAATATTTCTAACTTGACCAACTATGTTTTCCTTTTAAAACTCTGGCATTCTATGATTGGAAACTAGGGTTTTGCTATTCAACGTGTAGTCTGTGGAATAGCAGAATCAGTTTCCCTTGGGAACTTGTTAGAAATGCAGTCTACAGTTTTCAATCATACCCAGGTGATTTATACACAAGATTTGAGAAATACTAAGCTAGTATACCATCACAGTTACTTATTATCTCTGTGAACTTATGACATGTTACTATCCGCTTTCTAATGTCAAATTTCAAATTTCTAATCTTCCAATTTCTGAAAAATTATAATAACAATCATAGGGTTGTTGTAAAGAGTCAACAAGACAAAGTGATCCTGTACTGTTGTAGAACATTTTTTTTTAAACAAATACTTCTGGATATCTTCAATGTGCCACTCACTGTGCTAGATGCTCAGTAGTCAACAAAATAGGTTTCCTGGCCTCATGCAGCTCACATTGTTTTTGAGTCTTGTGGACCAAAGTTACTCCTGTTTTGGACTATGGCAGCATGTAGTTATAGGCCACAGATTGCAGTCCTGCTTGATTTCCACAGTTAAGTTAATTAATACTTCTAAAGCCTCACATAGTTATTTTTCTCTGTGTGTGTGTGTGTGTGTGTGTGGTGAGAATACTTAAAATCTACTCTCAGTAAATTGCAAGTATACAAAAACCATATTGTTAATGATAGTCATTGTACTGCACAGTAGATCCTCAGAACTTACTCATAACTCAGAAGTTTGTGTCCCTTGACATCTCCTCATTTTGGCATCCTCTAGCCCCCAGCAGCCACCACCGAACTCTCTGTTTTTGTGAAATTGGCAAGTGTGTATGTATATACTTAGATTCCACATAAAAATGGTACCATGTGGTATTTGTGTCACTCTGCCTGGCTTATTTCATTTAGCATAACGCCCTCCGGTTTTACCCATGTACTTGCAGATCAGTCCTCCTCCTTTGGAATGTAGTCTATAAGGCCTTAACAAGTTATTTCTGCTTTGTGAGCATTGCAAATGGGATCTTAGGAATACCAGACTACATTAACATATCTCAAAGTGTGCTTCATAGAACACTGAATGTGTGCACTTCTCCATGGAGGGGTAAAAAATATAAACGTGGCCAAATAAGTTGGGGAACGTATTTCTCTATTAGGAAGTCACAATACACCTTTACTCTATCAAAGGCTTCAAGAAGTACCAAGTAAAACACCCCTTTAATTTGGCATAATTCCACATTTCTGGCACTTATGTAAAGATTTCTCCCTTTCTTTTACTCCTTCATCCCTTCCTTTCCTTCCTTCCTTCTTTCTGTCATAGTAATTTGGGGAGATCTTAAATTGGCCCTCTAAGGACACTTATGGACATGATATTTGGTGGATCTTCTTAGAAAAGTCTGGAGGAAAAGAGGATTTTTGCCAGGGGCAGTCATCCATAGTGGGTGATCAGGATGACTCCCAGTGATTGTTTGATTTCCCAAGAGGAAACATTAAATTTTAATAAAAGGGCAGGGGATTAAGAGCACAGTCTTTAGGAGTCTCCTGACATTGAGCAAGTCTCTGGCCCTCAGTATCTGTGAGTATGAGAGGGTGTTTGACTTGGAAACGGTATTTTCCCCATTGAAAGCTGGGCTTCCTCTCAAAGTATGAGGAATGGAGAGTACTGTATTTGGCTTGAAGAGGGCCTACTAACTTAATTAAGTGACCAAACCTGTCCCACTTGCTTAGAATGTGTGTTCCTGAAATATGGCCACAATCCAGAAGGAAGCAAGCCCAAAACTTGTCTCGACAGGTATTTGGAGATTGTTTCTTCTCCTACAAAAAGTTCTCAAGCTTTTGATGTGAAGAAAGGCATTTATTCTCATTTTCTAGAGTTTACTTACCTGTATACCAAGAAATAGAAACTGTGTGCACACATATTTCCTGGTTTAGTGCTGGGGGGGAAGGAAGGTAGATAGTAACACACCAGCAATTTTAAACAAGGGGTTTAACAGATAAGAGGTAGTAGACTCAGAGAAAAGTTTACTGAGGCAATGGAGGAAAGCCTTCTGATCACATTCGGGTCAGAAGAGAAGTCCTTCTGACCACCTAGATTCAAGGCAGAAATAGGTATGGGGACAACAGAGAAGTTCCACGTATCTGGGGATACAAAGCAGTTTTGAAGAACCTGGACTCTGAGGAAGACAAATTCAGATCCAAACCTGTTGAAGGAGGTTACTGAGAGGATGTGATCACCAGTTGACTCATGAGCTGGACCCAGGCAATTAGAGGCTCCTCATCCCCCACCCTCCCCACCCCCATTCTTGGAATGTACGTTCCACCCACTGTCCACACTAAGTGTCATTTTCAAAGACATAGCCTTGAGACAGTAATGTGTTGTTGAGACCATCTGGACTGGATACATGACAGGATCCTATTCAAAACCTCTGTATAAATGTTTAAGATTCTGTCAGATGGATGCAGAGATCTGCTTGTCTTGCCACTATCCGAGACAAGGCTTGTGTGTAAGTTCCCTTGTTTATTAAACCTGCCACCTACCAATCTAGAGTGGCCTGCCTCTTTTAGAGTCACACATATTTTGATAATTCACCAAGAGATGTCGAGGCAAGATGGTGCTGTGAGAAAAGAATCTGTCTGACCTGTGTTCAAATCCTAGTGCTACTACTTGTCAGTTTGGGAGATACTTTAACCTCTCTGAAAACTTGCAAGGTTATGAAGATTAAATGGATGACAAATCTATGTACCTATTACTAGTATCTACCTTATATAAGCCTTCAGTAATAATAGCAGTTATCATTGTTAATATAGAATACTGGAGTTCTTAAGTACAAACATGAAAAAAAGAGAAAGACAAATACCATATGATTTCACTTATATGTGAAATCTAAAAAAACAAAACAAAGGAACAAACAAACAAAACACAGAATCAGACCTTCAAGTACAGGGAATTGATGGTTGCCAGTGGGGAAGGGGTGAGGGGGGAATGGGCAGTATGAGTAATGAGGAGTGAGAGATAAAGGCATCCAGTTATGGAATGCGTAAGCAACAGGGCTTAAAGGTACAGCTCAGGGAATACAGTCAGTGGTACTGTAATAGTGTCCTATGGGGACAGATGGCAGCTATACTTGTGGTGAGCATGGCATAATGTGTAGACTTAGTAAATCACTGTGTTGCTTACCTGAAACTATTGTAACAGTGTGTGTTTACTATACCTCAATAAAAAATGAATACAAACAGATGAAGTCAATAAACTTCAGAGTGTAAAAATGACTTATCCAAAGTTATAGAAAGGGAAGGACTAGAACCAAGTCCTCCAGGCTCTAAGCCAAATGCTTCTTACCTCTACATACTCTGCCATCTCCAAGAGGTAATTACATGAAGCACATACTTCATGGAGTGCAGACAGTGGAGAAGTGTGATGACAAATCCTATGGAGCCCACGGGACTTGCAGTCGGAAATTAAAGTTAAAATCTGGCTCTGCCACATACTGACTTTGTGATCTTGTGAAAGGCATTGCAAGTTCTATGAACCTCCTTTCCCTCATCTTGTAAAATGGTGATAATGACCCTTGCTTGCTTTCCAGGAATAATGTTGTCAAGTTCAAATGAGTTGAAAGTGAAGTTTAAAACTGTAAGGAACAGCAGGTGCATTAGGGATTCGTATTTATATTACATACTTAAAAGTGGCAAGGTAGCCCAATTTGCTTAATATTGGTTCATCAGTATCACAGAAATGATTTATTTGACAGGTCTGCTTGTAGGTGAGGAGAAGCAAACAGGGTAAGAATTGCTCATTCCAGCAAGGTGGACATGTGTGTGAGTGCTTCGGATGCGTGTCGCTATAACCAGAATAAACCTGAGAGCTACCGCTAACTGGAGTTCTCTGTGCAGTCATCTTCAAAGAAACCAAGTGTGATGTCTGACAGTGATTCACATCCTGCCTTGAGTCCCTTGGCAGATATCAACAAGGATGTAATTCCTGCTCAGTTCTTCCACGTCTCCCTTTGCCCTGTCTCTCATCTTCCCATCTCTCACACTCTCTACCCACCCCATGACTTTATCTTAAACCTCCACTATCCATCCTCCATGGAATGTACCTGGGTAAAAAACACAAAACCAAGCTTTAGTGATCTCCATGTTTCTTTTCTCTTATCCTTCGCCTCTATATTTTATGCTTTTAATGGACTAAATATTTGCCTTTCTGATGAAATTTCTCTCACTTTTCCATCCATCTCTCTTCTCATTTGCCAGTTCTCTGTCAAAAATGGGCCAGAAGCAGAACTGCAGCATTTTGAATCTATTTTTTGAAGGTGGGGAGGGATTGAGGTCTAGTGAAAAGCCCAGAACAAGGCAGAATTTTCTTTAATACATTGGGGAAGGAAAAAACATAACGAACACTTACAAATTAATATACCTGTAAATTTATTATAGAGATATTATATATCTCTTCGAAGAAATGACTAAATTAGCAACGTGGATACGAGGATGTGAAATTTGTGTGATGGGACCAGATATAGGGAAGTTAGTTGTGGGGAGTTGCTTATGTTTTGGTTCACACTCATGAAAGTTTTTCACTCATATTTTCTTCAGGCATTTAAGTGTCGCTCTTGTGCCCTAATTTGTGCTACTGACCAAACCTCCTATCTATTCTCCTTGTTATTATTAGTTTACTTTTTTTTTTTTTTAATTTTATTTTTTTTAAACATATAATATCTTTTTTTCCCCAAGGGGACCAGGTCTGTGAATCGCCAGGTTTACACACCTCACAGCACTCCCCATAGCACATACCCTCCCCAATGTCCATAATCCCACCCCCCCAACCCCCTCCCCCCATTAACCCTCAGTTTGTTTTGTGAGATTAAGAGTCACTTATGGTTTGTCTCCCTTAAGATCTACTCTCTTGGCAAGTTTCAAATACGCAGTGTAGTATCATTAACCAGAGTCACCCTGCTCTGTGTTACATCCCTATGACTTCTGTGCTCTCCCTAAAAACTAGCTTGAAGTATTGCTTTTGAAGGAAAATGCCTCCATTAGAAATGCTGACTCACCCCCATGGGGCCTCATTTTGAATTGCTTATCTGATTGCTTGAGAGGGTTTAGCAGAAAAAGCCACTGTCTACTGCTGAGCACCACCTTGTGGGTAATTAATGAGCTATGATGGCATAACCGGCATGTTGCAATAGTGTCTGGGTCAGAATTCTTGGATTAGAATTCTTGCTCTGCTACCTACTAGCTGTGTGACTCTGGACAAACTCCTTAATCTGTGTCTTCCCTTCCTCTGCAGAGGGAGATAATCTACCAATGCTGTGGTGCCTGGTATTATAGTAAGCACACAGAGCTCCTAATCTGACATCCTCATAGCTAGCAGTTTGGGAGCATTGGTCAAATAAGACCAGATTTCTAGATAAGGGCAATCATAATGACTAGTATCAATAGTATTATTAATAAGATAATAATGGCTCCTATTTACTGAACGCCTACCAGGGACAGATGCTATGCTGCATTCTTTGTGTGTGTGTGTGTGTGTGTGTGTGTGTGTGTGTGTGTGCTGCATTCTTTACATGAATAATTTCATTCAGTCCTCACAATACTCCTTTGTACTGAATACTTTTATTATGCCCAGTTCATATGTGAGGGACCTGAGACTCTGAGATAACTGATTTTTCCTGAGCTACACATCCAACAAAGGCAGCGTTGAAATCAAATCCAGGTTCGACATTTACCATGTCATTTTAACTGCTCTAAGCTTCTTGTGAGAGAACTGAGCAAGGAAATTATATTTTTTAGGGAGAAGACAGTGTGTGTATGTATGCAGGTGCATGGGTATTTGAGCGTGTGTGTGTGTGTGTGTGTTACACACAAGAGGAGCAGGAGGAAGGAGAATGGTGGAGCTGTGGTCATTGTCTTCAACCTGCTATATAGCTGTCATAGGGGAAGGGATACCATGTTTTTTCCAAATGATCCCAGATGTTATAATATTTTGGGTGAATAGATTTCTGCTCAATTACACAGACTAATTTTCTAATAGCCAAGATTGTTCAAATATGAAATTATCTGCCTTTGGAGATAATAAAGTCTCCATTATTAGAGGTTTTTTTTAAGCAGAGTCTGCTGATATTTGGAAAAGATAGTGTAGGGATTGTGTTTGAGAAGGACCACTGAAGTATTTTCTAATCTTACAAGTCATTGTTTGTATAATCAACTTCAAAAGTCATGGCAGAAGTGACCCTTCAGCTGGCTTTCTTTTGCGGTTCTTGCAGGTGTGAGGCTCCGCGAGCAGCAAGGGCTCCTGAGCCGTCCTGTACAAGGCGGTGCGGGAATTCCTGCCTGACAACCCCTGCAAGCCCAGCTAGGTTTTGGAGCCGGTGGATCTACAGATCAGCTCGAACAACTTCGACCCTTAGGAAGACAAATGCTTCTCGGGCACAGTCAGACTTAAGTTCACTCCCATACCCCAAGCTCCCCATATGTTTTTCGGGGACCAGCAGGACTGTGATGAGGCTGAGTCTGTGGTTATTCCCCACGTGGACATTCAGGCACTGAAGATACTCAACAAGAAGAAAAAAAGTCGAGAAGCTGGCCAAGAAGTATGATGCCTTTTTGGCCTCAGAATTTCTGATCAAGCAGATCCCACAAACGCTGGGCCCCAGGCCTCAATAAGGCTGGCAAGCTCCCTTCCTTACTGACCCACAATGAGAACATGGTGGCCAAAGCAGATGGAATGAAGTCTACCATCAAATTCCAGATGAAGAAGGTGCTGTGTTTGGCAGTGGCCATTGGCCAGTGCAGATGATAGGTGATGAGCTTGTGTGCAATATCCACTTAGCTGTCAGTTTCCTGGTGTCATTACTCAAGGAGAATTGGCAGAATGTCTAGGCTTTACACATCAAGAGCACCATGAGCAAGCCCCAGCACCTGTACTAAGGCACAGCTTAATAAACCCTAGTGCTACAAAAAAAAAAAAAAGATCCTTCTGCTGGCTTTGTGCATTAGACTGTATACTTTTGATTACTACAACTTGTAGAATAAAAACTGGTTTAAGAAAAAAGTTCATTATAAAGATAAGGAGTTACCTCAAGAAGGCCATAAGCAGGAGGAAGAGAACTGAAACTAGAGTCTGAAATACTGTATTTTCTCTCTCCATCCTGAATTTATGCTCCTGCACACAGGTTATCCTTCTTTCTTCTCCATTTCTCTGCAGAATAGCTTTCTCTCTGTTTTTCTGTCCACTTGGTAGGCAGTAGATACCCATTTGAGTGTTTCTGAGATGACATGTCTCTGATGAGACAGATCTTGACAAAGAAAAAGATCTTACTTTTGGTTTCAATTCTTAATTTTTTTTGGTGATGCATTTTTTTATCACTTTATTTTATTTCATCATGATAAGTGTACTCTTTTATCCCCATCCCTTATTTCCTTCATCCCCCTCACCCATCTTCCCTCTAGTTACTATCAGTTTGTTCTTTAAAGATTTTATTTATTTATTTGACAGACAGAGATCACAAGCAGGCAGAGAGGCAGAGAGAGAGAGAGGAGGAAGCAGGCTCCCCGCTGAGCAGAGAGCCCGATGCGGCGCTCAATCCCAGAACCCTGGGATCATGACCTGAGCCGAAGGCAGAGACTTTAACCCACTGAGCCACCCAGGCACCCCTTATTTTTGTTTATGGTGTATGAAAGTGGTCCAGTTTCATTCTTTTCCTTGTTGCTGTCCAGTTTTCCCAACACCATATGTTGAAGGGACTGCCTTTTTCCCATTGTATATTAATTCCTTCTTTGTCAAAGACAAATTTTTTAATGAAGTAAAGTTCAAATAACATAAAATTACCCATTTTAGATTATACGATTCTATGGCCTTTAGTACTTTCACAATGTTGTGAAATCATCACCTCTATTTAGTCCCAAAATATTTTTATCACCTCCAAAGTAGACCCTTTACCCATGAAGAAGTCAATTCCTATCCCTCTGCCCCCACGCCCTGACAATCACTAATCTGCTTTCCGTCTGTGTATTTACACATTCTCCATGTTTTATATAAATGGAATAATACAATATATGACCTTTTGTGCTGGCTTCTTTCACTTAGCAAAATGTTTTTTACTGTTGTAATGTGTTTCAGTATTCCATTTCTTTTTATGGCTAAATAATTTCCATTGTATGAATATACCACAGTTTGTTGATCCATTCCTCTGTTGACAGACATTTAGGTTGTTTCTGTTTTTTGGCTCTTATGACTAGTGCTACAAGTTTTGTGTGGATACTCATTTCAGATTCTTTCAAGCATATCTTAGGGATGGGATTGCTGGGTTATATGGTAAAATTCTATGTGTTACAATCTGAGGACCCCCCCCCAAACTGTTTTCCACAATGGCTGTACCATTTTACAATCCTACCAGCAACATACGAGACCTCTAATTTCTCTCTTTGCCAAAACTTGCTATTTTCTTTCTTTTTTAAAAAAAAGTATAATGACCCTAGTAAGTCAAATCATAGTGAAAATGTTATCTCAGTGCTTGTGATTTATATTTCCCAAATGACTAAAGAAATCAGATGCAATTTCTCTTCCAGTTTTATTGAGATATAATGGACATACATCATTGTATAAGTTTAAGATATACAGCATAATAGGTTCAATTTACATCTATAGTGAAATGATTACCACTATAACTTTAGTTAGCATCCATCATCTCACATAGATAACAATAAAAAGAAAGCAAAAAAAAAAAAGAAGAAGAAGAAGAAGACAGAAAGGAGATTTTTCCTTGTGATGAGAACTCTTTGATTTACCTTCTTAGCACTTTCCCCGCGTCTCATATGGCAGTGCTGGCCCTCAGTCATGTTGTATGTTGTTGCATTTCTAGTACTTACCTCATAACTAGAAATTTGTACCTTTTGACCACTTTCTTCCAGTTCCTTTCCTCTATCCCCATCTCACCTTTGGTAAACACAAATGTGATCCCCCTTTTCCTAGGAGTTTAATTGTTTTTTGAGTTTAGATTTTTTTTTTCTAGACTTCACATATATGAAAGATCATACTGTGTTTGTCTTTTTCTGACTTATTTCATGTAGCATAAAGCCCTCAAGATCTATCTGTGTTGCTGCAGATGGCGTGATTTTTCTCATTTTTACGGCTAATAATATTCCATTAGTATATATGCCACCACTTCTTTATCCATTCATCCATCAGTTCCCCTTAGATTGCTTTCATTTGTTGGCTATTGTAAATAATACTGCTGTGGACATGGAAGGGCAGGTATGTTTCAAGTTGGTGTTTTTGTTCCCTTAGGAAATATTCCCAGAAGTGGGATTGCTGGATCATAAGGTAGTCCTTTTAAACAATTTTTAAGGATACTCCATACCGTTTTCCATAGTGGCTGCATTGCCACCAAGAGTCAGCAACTTTTGAATGTACCTGACATCCATTTGTACTTGATTAATGTATTTCTTTGGAGAAATACCTATTTAAATTCACTGCCCATTTAAAAAAAAACTGTGTATCTTTTTGTTATTGAGTGTAACTGTTCTTTATATTTTCTGGATAATAGTCCCTTATCAGATAAAGTTGATCTCATTATTTATAGATTCCTTATTTGTGAATTTGTCTACCTGCTAAAATTTATTTATCACTCAAAAATCAGTATGGTTTTGTCATCATTTGAAGGCATGTAGAACAGTGAAAAATTTAGTTGCTAGAGACACACATTCTCAGCTGAGGTAGAATATAGTGTCACTCTACCTTCTTTTTCCAGCTGTCACACAGAGATGACCAGAGGATGGAGACAGCCCGGCAGTGCAATATAATACAAGAAGTCCAGCTCTGGGGCCTGTTGGATGGGTTTGAATCCCAGTGCTGGCATCCGTTAGTAGTATGCTCTCAGGTAAGTTGTATAACTCTTCTGAACCTTGGTTTCTGTCATGTAAAATTAAAAAAAAAAAAAAGAATGCCCAGATGAATTGTTTTTAGGATTGAAAACTATAACTTATGTGATTATGCCCCTCCTCTCTATAGATCCCTGGTCTATATATATTCCTAGAAGCAATGTTTCAGTTTTTGCTAATTCAGTGGTTGTAGTGACTTTTAGAATGTAACACAAATAACGAGAATAGACTGTATGATTTACAAATATTGTCTCCTATTTATTAGGTTTTGTCATTCATTTCATAATGTGCTTTGATACATAAAAGTTTTTAATTTTGATGAAGTCCAAATTGTCTGTTCTCTCTTTTGTGGCTTAGATCTCCAGTTCTAACATTTGAGGAGAAGTGGATTTGCTTAGTTCCATCATAGATGAAGCAATTATGCTTAAGTGTATTCCCATTTGTTGATAACTGGCTACAGAGGTGCTTAGGAGAGAAGGTAAATTGTTTATCCAGACTTAGCTGATGAAGGGCAGTTGAGAATCCATCTGATACCTGATATTAGAACATGTAATCAATCCCTGCTCAATAGAGCCCTGCTCTAATTATGCAGAGAAGGGATCATTATGGTGAACTAAAGAAACACCTAACAGTGATCAACTTTCTCAAAAAATGGGTAGCATTTAGAAAAAGAGGAGAAGGGAAGTAGTTTTCTTTGTAGAACATTCTTATTTGGAGAAGTTGTATTCAGTTAGAGCAGCTCTGTATAAGTGATGACAAACCCTTATCACCACCTCAACTTCTTCGTTCCCTGTATTTTACTCCACTGCCTTGGGCCTTAATAGAGGTCCCTAACACTTAGTGGGGTTGGCTGTTGTGATCACTAATTATGGACACAAGAGGGCGCCAAAAGTTCTCTGTTCCTCTGGTTCTTTAGGCCCAGGCGTAGGAAATTATGTTACTTTCCATTATTGCTGTTTGTATTTGCAGAAAAGAATTTAGCCTACAAAATTCAGGGAAATCGGAATAGACCTAACGAAAATACAGCCTAATATACAAATCTTTAGATTTCAAGATTGACTGAAGTCCAGTCCCAGAAGTTGTTGATTGGGCACCATTTTAAATGAATGTAGTAGAACTTCAAAGCTAGAAAGAACATTTGAAACTACCTTTCCTTTTCTCCCTCCTTGCTCCCTTTCCCCTCTCTCTTTTTCTCCTTTCTCTCTGGCAGTCCTTCCAGTTTGGAAAACAAAACAAACTATAAGCAGAGTTGTTCTTCCTAATATATGATTTTTATATAAAATACACATAAATTTCATGCGCAGAAATGTTTTTCTGATCAAAGTACATAAAAAGATGAATTTGAAAACCACTCTAATGTTCTACTCTACTCACCGTTGGAAAAATAAATCAAGAGAGAAAAAAATAATTGTTCAAGGTCCCAGAGACATTATTGGCAAAGTCAGCTGCAGGCTCCTGTGCTTTTCACTACATCATTTTACAAACATACCCATCCATGCTTTGTTGCCCTCTGGTCTGGGGTTTCTCAAGTGAGGCTCACCTGTGGGGACTCAAGATTTGCTCTGTCACTAGACTTACTACTGTATAATACATTAAAAGAAAAGTTTTCCTAGTCTTGTTATGAGTCTTGGATGTTTTGGCCACCTGTGTGCTCTTTGAGTTGTAGGGAGAAGCTGTGGATTACCTTAAATTGGCCACAGGTATTTTTTCTGAGCTTGCAGCTATCACATAGACAGGTGTAGTAGAAATCTGCACACGTGTTGCAGGGTACAAACATCCTTTGCTTTAGGAGTGTGGTGCCAGGAACAAAGGATTGGAAAAGTTTCTAATGGATTTTGGACTTGATTGGAATTCCTGGTTGGAATGAGGCAGCCTATTTAGGAAAGTCACAAGTCAGGAGAGACACACAAAAACTTGGGCATATCTAAAAGAAGGTCCAAGATAATAAAAAGTGGGAAACATCATGACTATGAAGAAGAGTAGAAGAAACTGGGTGTATTAGCTCAGAAAACTCAGGTGCCAAAATTATTATCTTCAAGTACACGAACAACTAATCCGAGAGGAGCTTACCTGCTCCATGAGTCCAGAACTAGAACCTCTGGGTGGAGTTTGCTGGGACTTAGAGTTGGGCTTACTAGTCAGAGCTAATGATGCCCTGGACGTCATAGAGACCTGGACATCAGAGAGACGTGGGTATGGTTCCTGGCTCCATCCCTTTTGCCTGTATGACCCTGGGAACTGTGGTTATGAAGAGGAGCAATATTTTGCCATATTGTGTAGGCATATTATTTCCCACATGCCCCTCTACATCACACTCTCACTGCCAGCCTAAACTGCCTAGAGTTTAAAGTAAAGACTAAGAGAGTAGTTTGAGAAAAAGGGTTTTGAGTACCCAGATACTTTAGAATCAAAGGCAAGAATGTCTGGAAGGAATTAGAACTAAAGTGTATATAAAGTGTAAGTGTATACTGAAAGGAATTAGAAAGCATGCCAGGCTGAGTGCATGTCTGCCCTCTCAATACTAGATTAAAGTTTGGAAACAGAGTAGGAGTCGCACTGGACCACCCCCTAAGACCACATAAAAATCCCATGGGCTAGAGGTTCAGCTGTGGAGGAAAAATAATGTCAAGAGAGGAGGTTGGCAAGCGCAGCCTGCCTGGGACTCAATATGCCAGAGGAACCAGGACAGGGCAGTGGAATCAGCGCCAAGACTCATCAACTACCAAGAGGGAAACATAATCTATCACAAGGTGGGAGCCAAATCCTTAATGCAGGTCATGGGATCACATTAGGCAATTGCACCAGTGTTGTAAATCAGCCATGCCATAGAGCTGTATTATCTATCATCATTACCTCATTATGAAGACCTCTACCGAAATGCCAGCAGAATGCTCTTCTCTTCCCTATAAGAGGATCAACTCTTTGAGGCCCATATTTTGCTCAGCTCCATCCATCTTGCCCTGTATGGAAAAAGCTTTTGTTTGCTTGGTAGGTTCTAAGGCCCAGTTGAAATGCCAGGAGGTCTCCTGAATACCGAAAGGAAGAAGGCTTATATGGAAGAGCAGCCTCATTTCTGGGTCTTAGTAGGAAAATAGAACTGGCATGAGAGGTTCATCCATTCTTCTACCCTCCCCATCCAGTTACAGTTAACTTGTCTAGGTCTTTTTTTCTGTTATAGATTTTAACATTAATAATCATTTTATAAGTTTGTTCCAAGATTAAATATGATAGTGCATAAAAATATTTAATATTTAAAATATTAGCATATTGATTATCTTAGAATATGCTAACTAGATGGAAGCTGTTATTATTACTCAAGAGATAATGAGATCATAATCCCCTTTAGGTATTCTTGTGAAACTGAATGACTGCTTGGTGTTTATGTGGTAAAGGTTAGACTTTCTGAATGTGATAGTAGTGAGTGATTTGTCAGTTTAGATTCAGTATTTTTCAACCGAATCTGCATGGGCTCCTATAGGCTGGCTGTATCAGAATAAACTGGATAACTTTTTTAAAAAAGATTTTATTTTTAAGTAGTGTCTACACTCAGTGTGGGGCTCGAACTCACAGCCCTGAGACTGAGAGTCATATGCTTTACCAACTGAACCAGCCAGGTGCTCCAACCTGGGATAACTTTTAAAAAATACTTAAGTCTGGGCCTAAATCCAACTACATGCATAGATCTAGAAAAGGGTTCAAGATCCTGTGTTGCTAACAAGCTGCTTCCTTCTGGAAGCTCTAGGGAAGAATCTATTTCCTTGGCTTTTCCAGCTTCCACCACAGTCCTTGGTTCACAGCCCTACATTGCTTCAGCCTCTGTTTCTGTTGTCACATCTCCCTTCTGACATCTCCCTTCGGACTCTACTCCCCTTCTGATCTCCTACTATCCTCTTATGAGGACCTTAGTGATTACATTGGACCAACCAGGAAAATCCAGGGAAATCTTTTTATCTCAATCTTTTATCTCACATCTGCAAAGTCCTCTTTGCCATAAAAAGTAACACATTCACAGATTCTGGGGATTAGAATGTGGACATCCTTGGAGGCCATTATTCTGTCATTGGTGGTAACCAGTTGTTGTTATTGTTATTGTTGTTTTAGACTGTCGATTATATTACACAGAGAAATCCTTAGATGATTTCATTGATTCCCACCTAAATCCATATGTGAGAGGTTTTCTCTTGTACACCACCAACCCTCTCAGTGCCCATTTCATTGGTATACAAGTATTCTGGGAAGCTGATGAGTTGACAATTCTAGGGTAAGATGAATGGAACAGAACAAGCTTAAGGGTGAAGATATAAATGTTGTCACCCTTGCTAGATGATCAGTGGGCTAGTTACTGACTTCTGTCAAAGAGAGAACCTCATGAGAGCCTCTCAGTACGGGCAGCATGAGACTTTATGTGTGAAGGCAGTAGCCTCTGTCCCTGGGCCTTGGCTACAGGAAATGTACACTCAGATGGACATTGGGCATTCCCTGGATGTTGACTCAGTACTGTCCTCCTGGTTCCTCTGGCTATGTCCCCTCATTCTTTGTCCACCTTATCTCTAAGTCTCTCCCATCTCTTTCTTCTCAGCCTTGGAAGTCCATCCTTTATCTCAAAGATGGGAAATTTTTATCATTCAAATCATTATTGTATTATATATTCTTTCAACATCTCGTGTCAGAACACGTAGGTTGCTAAAGTTGGAAGCCAACAATTGACTCTCTTTGTTTTCTTTCCTGCTGTCTGTTCATCTCTAAGACAATGATTAACAACACTTAACTGACTAAATGAGGGAAAGAACAAAGAGTAAAGAAAATTCTGGACACAAAAAGCATATTAATTAGCTCTTTAAGATATTATTCATCTTCATGATGTTTAAGATTCATGTTGTTTAAAATCCAAAGACACAACTTCACCAGCTAGTGCCTGTTCTACTATACCACACCCGTTTTGAGTTGTCTTCCCTTCACTAATTTGTTCAGTAACTTCGAGACCTTGGACTTCCAAAGTGACAGTGGCATAGTACACTTCCACCAATACACCTCCCACAGTTACTAAATATCAACTCCCACTGTGTGACAAGGGCATCCTGCTCCCAGCTCCTGGGAAAGGTTGACTGTTGAGAACTCTGCACCACCCTGGGTTCAGCTGCCACTCTGTCTTTCCACAATTTCAGCCAACTCTCTCTCTGACTCAGCCCTCTGTCTGCAAAGCCAGGCAAGGACTTGTAGAAAGCATCTCCTACTCCTTCTCTTCTCCCAGGGAAAACAGGATTAGCATTCAGTACACTGAACACAGGGCAGCTCCCTTTTAGTTTGTTTGTCTGGTATTAAAAGAGGATGGGAACTAGCTTAACATCTGAAATGAGTTCCTTCCCACAGATACCTGCCCACCCTCTAATACCCAGGTACACATCAAGAATGTGGACTCTACTTGGCAGTTCAACTGGTCCAGCTTCCTTAATGCAAGTGGCTGCTTGTCTAGCTCTGTCTCACCCTTCCAGCTCTTCTCTTCTCAGTTTATAGTGAAAAGTTCAAAGAAGCAGCTCAGATTAGTATGTAAGTTGCTGTGTTTGCATCAGAAAAAATATGGATTGAGTCCCAGTTTTGCTGCTTAGTAATTATGTGACCTTGGGCAAGTTATTTAACTTCCTAAAACTTCTATTGCTCCTCTATAAAGCAAGACTGAAGGCACCCTCATCACTGGATTGCTGTAAGGATTAAATAAAATAGGTAAAGCACTTAGTGGCCTGCCTTGCACACATTGCTCCCAAATGGTAGTCCTTGTTATATTCTGTTTTATTTTATAAAAATGCACTGAGTCATTGTTATGAAAAATACCATGCTTGTACTGGGGAAGTAAGTAAAGAGGAGACATGGTCCCTGTCTTCAAGGCATACCTTGGACTAATGGGAGAGATAGGAAATACCAAAGTAAGTAAAGGGAAGGGATGAAGCAAGATAAAGTTAGAGGGAAAGAACTCAGTGAACATGAAGCTGGAACTTCACCGCCTGGAGGAGAGTCCCAAGAGAAAACACATTGCAGAAGTGTGGGAAAGGCCACCTTGATTTGATGTCCCATCTTGTGGGCAAAATCTTTCCCCATATCCCTGTGTGTGAGACTCTTCTATTCAATAGTGCTACATCAAGACCATGAACATATATGCCTCTGTTATCCTATATTTAGGAAAATTAACCATGGGCTGGAGCTACAGTTAGGAGACTCTAGAAAAATGAAGAAATGTCTCTTTCTTTCTAGTCCACTTGTACTTCCTTTACAACACTGTGATTGTTGTTTCACAATTAAAAAACTGAGATTTTTTTTTCTAGTTGTTCAGTCACAGAAAATTTCCTGGGCAGGTTTTAGCTATCTCTAAAACTTGGAATGAAAATTAACTGAAGTGTAAGTATGCCAGGCTGAGTGCATGTCTGCCCTCTCAACACTAGATAAAGCATGCAGATTCTCTGAATGCCTTACCGGATAGTCATTGCGCGTGTGGGCTAAGTAGTACATGGGGAGGTAGTTGGGTTATTCTTCAGCCTCACTAGTATAAAAGTTGCAAAATTCTCCTGTTCCCCTAATGTCACAAGAAGGCAGTGGAGTATTATTAGAATCAGGGCACCTATACAAATCTTCCTTGGTTTATGACGGGGTTAATAAATATTAAAGTCAAAAATACATTTAATACACTTAACCTTCCTTAGCTTAGCCTAGCTAAGTCAAAATAGCCAAGTCAAAAATACATTTAATACACTTAACCTACCTAGCTTAGCCTAGCCCACCTTAAACATGCTTAGAACACTTTCATTAGCCTATAGTTGGGCAAAATCATCTAACGCAAAGCCTGTTTCAAAATAAAATGCTGAATATCTCATATAATTTATTGAATACTCTACTAAAAGTGAAAAACTGAATGACTGTATGGATACAGAACAGTTGTAATTATATCAGTTGTCTACCCTAGTGATTGTGTGGCTCACTACCACTGCCTACCATCTTGAATATCATACCACATATCACTGGCCCAGGAAAAGATCCAAATTCAAAATCTGAAGTATGGTTTATACTGGAAGCATATTGCTCTCTCACCATCAAAAAGTAAAAAAATCATAGGTTAAACCATCTTAAGTTGGGGATTGTCTATATTTTAGTGATAGCTCAGCTGTGACAATTGTATGTAAAATCAGGCAAATTTTCTTAATTGCTACCTCAATAAGCAAAGTAGACAAGTAATCCTTGCCTGCCGCTCTGTAGGACACAAATGGAATTTTCTTTGAAGAATCTGATACTTCCTGTTATAAAATGGTAAGAAATTATAACTTCGGTTTGGACCACTGTACCTGGTTATTATGAAGATCAGACAATACAAAAGAAAACATTCTGGCAACTTAGTCTTCAAGGCTAGTTTTAAATGTCTGAGAAGATCAGATATATTCCCTCTAAGTTTTCACCAGATTGGTCATTTCCTGTTGCTCCATCTTCATAGGACAGGGTTTCTTGCTCTCTGTAGATCCTCTGAAGCTAGTCAGTCTAGGCTGGTGAATGGCTTTTAATCATCCACAACATCTATACAGAACATTCATCAGTCTCAGATATTCCAGTTCTAGTAGGGAGACAGTAGGAAAAGGTGTGACTTCCAGGATTTGAGTCTCTCAGAATTAGGCATTTTATAAACAGGTTAACCACGTGTCAGTGTACTTAAGTCATTCCAATGCCTCCTGCTTGCTCTTGGAATAAAATCTAGACTTGTTAGTGAAGACTGCCAGCATTCACATGCTCTGGCCCTGGCCTACCTTGAGCAACCTGCATTCTGATATAGTCATATGGCCTTTCTATTCTTCATATATGCTAAACGCATTCTTGCCCTGGGGCTTTTGTTCTTATCTTCCCTCCTCCTATAATGAATGCTCTTCCCCTAAACCTTTGCATGGCTGACTGTCATGCCTTCATCTTCATTCCTTTCTCTACCCACAGCTAACTTCCTTAAAGAGGACTTTCCCAGTGATGCTGTCTAAGGTTCCCTCCTTAGCCCCCATCACCATCTCCTTCATTTGTAGCTCTTATCACAATCTGCAATTGAATTATGCATTGTTTCATTCCCTTGTTTACTGTGTACTTTCTCAATAGAATGAAACCTGTTCTCCCAGTTTGATATTCCAAATACTTAACAAATAATATCACATGGCACTAATCAATTGGAGTTGATACTGGCCAAAGTCTTGGATTAGGGTCTAGGAAACCCCTCTTTCTGTCCTTTAACCCTTAAATTGCTGACATGTGAGAAGTCTAGAAGTCCTGAGGGAGGAGTTAGAGTAAATAAGGCAATACATGTGAAGTAGGGGACTCAAGGAAATGGTTAGTCATGTTACTATGAAAATATTTCCGTATTTTATTTTATTTTTTTAAGATTTTATTTGTTTATTTGAGAGATTGAGAAAGTGCAAGGGAGTCCAAGTCAGGGGAGGGACTGAGGGAGATGGGATAGAGACTCTTAAGCAGATTCTACACTGAGCACGAAGCCTGGCACGAGGCTCAATCCCACAACCCTGAGATCATGACTGGAGCCTATACCAAGAGTCGGCCCCTTAACCAGCTAAGCCACCCAGGTGCCCTAAAAATATTTCAGTATTTTAGCAATCAGTAAGCCACTGGTTTGTAGTGGTTAGATACCATTTATTTTAGGATTTCAGGACCTAGAACAGTGACTGGAACATAGCAGTCCCTCACACGGTGAATTACTTGAGTATCATCAAGTCCACCTACCACTTTCTCCAACTTGATGTTTTCTAGAAGAGTCGTAAGTGGCCCGGGTTTATGGGTTATTGAAGGGGTAAGTACTGGTATATTTAGGCCATGGATTTTGGTTTAGTAACTAATATTTGTAACTCTTCATAGTTTACAAAATCTATATGTCAGTTATCTCATTTTGTCTTCACAACTATCTTGAGAGGGTAGCAGGACAAGAATTATTCATTTCTGAGTTGAGTAAACTCAGGTGTCTCCAAGTCAATTGATGGCTAAAGAGTGGGCAGAGCTGGTAAATAGCTCATGTCTTCTGGGCTGGGATTATGTTCTTTCCACTAGCTTGTATATTCTGTCCCCAGCTGGATGGGTCTGAGCCCGAGCATGAAAGCAGCCAATGGATATACACGTAAAGATTCTGACTTCCACACGTAGAAGTGTGTATGCCTTTATACGACAACTGTGGCTGGGTTACAAGATAGGGGATTTCAAGCAGGATTGACCAACCTATGAGGGAGGATCTCGAGAGCCCTAGAAACCCTGTCCAGGAGTTTGGAAGAGCAGTTAATGACCAATCTGGATAAGCCTTAATAGAAATATAGTTGATCTCTTCAGACACTTCAAAACCAGTTTTGAAGACAAGATTGCCCAGACTTCTTCCCAACAAGTTCACAAGGCAGAGTTAATACCAACAGTGAAAAATAATTGCAAAAATAAGGGGTTTTGTTTTTGGATTTTTTTTGTTTCCAATGTAGTTAATATACAATATATTAGTTTCAGGTGTATGGTATAGTGATTCAACAATTCTACCCATTGTTCAGTGCTCATCATGATAAATGTACTAAAAATATACATTTAAAAATGAGCAGTAATGTAGATTAAGGCAGTATTTACCAAAATATAATACATACAGAATGGTGCTAAGAAATAGTTTTTACTTAGAACATGGTTGAATACTTTGAATACTTTGATCTGTTAAGAATTTATTTTAATACATATGAGAGAAAATATATAACTAATAGGCAAATTTTATGATTTCATATATTTAAGAAGTGGTTAAAATAAGTATTTTTTAAAAAATGAAACAACATTACTTGAGAAATTTTTTAAGATTTTATTTATTTATTTATTTATTTATTTTGGAGAGAGAGAAATAGAGAGAGCAGGAGGAGGAGTAGAGGGAGAAGGACTAGCAGACTAAGTACAGAGCCCAACGTGGGGCTCAGTCCCACAACCCCAAGATCACGACCTGAGTTGGATGCCCAACTGATTAAGCCACCCAGGTGCCCCTAAAGAGAAATTTTAAGTGCATTATAGTAAAGATGATTCTCAGACATAATGCAAATAAAGTGATAGACGAATGAATAAAATCTGTGAAAATTGTATTCCTTGAAGCTAGCTCTATCACTTTGCCTGACCTTGAACACATTCTTTAACATTTCCTCACCTGTTTAATAATTATTATTAATAATAATAACCAAGGATTCAATGGTTAAGTGCACAGAAAGTATTCAGCCCAGTTTGATACATGGAACTCAACAAATTCTAGCTACGATTTTCACATTTTATCAACAACAGTGAGAATTGTTGAACCATGGAAAGCTGTGAAGCAGAAAGCTCCTCATCATTGGAGGTGTGTAAACAGGACTAGGTGGATATCTGTCAGGGATGCTGCAGAGGGTATTCCTACATGGGTGGGAGCTCAGTTAGAACTTTGAGGTGATTCCAGCTAGGAGATTTCTGTAATTCTGCTTTTTGGTGAATTCCAGGATGCTGGAAAGACTTAGAACTAGAGTTTTTCTCCTACATCTCGGAGGACCTTTAAGTTGCTACTCATGAGGACTCAAAGAGCCATTGCTCTCTGAGCACCATTGTTGGCTGTGACACCCAGGCTTGACTTTCCATCACCCACATCACTGTCAAGAACTGTCTGAGAACCACACAGCTATTGTCCCATAGTTCTTGCCCAACCAGGAAAAACGCCTGTTCTGTCCTCACAACCGTGGGAAAGACTAGAAGGGCTTCTCATGGGTACAAAGAGGATCCATCCTGTCTAACTCTCAACTGGAATCTGGCCTATTCCTAGTAGTGGCTGCTGACAGGCATCAGATCCACCTGGGGAGCTCTAGCTATGGGAAACCTTTCTTTAAACAAGCCAAAATATGTCTGTCTATAGCTTTCACCCACATGCCCTAGTTTCATCTCCTTTAACCACAAAGAACAAGTCTCCCCATTGCCTCCCATGGGAATCTTGCAGAAGATTGCAGACTAATGGAGTGTTTGTGCTGTGGTTGTTCATTTCCTTGTCATTCTCCATTGTTCCCACAGATGGATTGTTTCTGGAGAGCAACTTCTAGTACCCTCCTCTTCCTCATCATTGATATCATGTTCTAATACAGTACATCTCTGCCCCTTTGAAGGCTAGAGATTATAGAATCTGGGCCCCCTTTTCATCATAAAGAGTGTTGCTCTCAGTAACATTCAGTTACACAAGGGATCCAGTAAATGTATTTATGTGAAGCCATTAGTAATAGATCATGGCATGTTTGGTGTTCTTTAGAGCTCTGGCCCCCCAGGGTTAGCCACTATCCCAGTTTCCAATACCAGGACTTTCTTTTTCCTGTTTTTGAACTTTAATTAAGTAGATTCATATGCTCTTTTTGGGTTTGGCTTCTTTTGCTGTACATTTCTATACATTGTTTTGATAGTCTTGCATATAATAGTACTTTGTTCTCATTGCTATATTAGTATTTCATTTTATCTGTGTTCTATTTTGAGACTATATAAATTTCCATTGTAAAGATATACTGTAATTTATTTTTTTGGTCCCTTATTAATGGGTACCTACACTCTTTCCAAGCTTTGATATACAAACAGTGCTGCAATGGACATCATTGAACTTATGTTATTTTTTGTATATGCAAGTATACAAAGTTCCTAAAAGTACACCTACTGGGTTAACAGGTATAGATTTTTGTAATGTTGAAGAATATTTACAAATTACCCTCTATATAGGATGTACTCTTTACATTCCCAGCAAATTATTTGAGAGACTATTTTCTTAAAATTTTAAAGCTTGGAGCTTGTAGAGTCAGAAATCACATTGTATAACCCACTTATTGTACAACACATGAGAGAAATGAAGACCGTCAAGGCAAAAAGACTTGCACAAAGCCATAGAAAAAGTTAGTTATAATTTTCAAATTCTGAAGGAGGCTTAGGTGCTGGTCTCACATATCAGAGAAAACCAACAAAACATCAAACACCCTGTTCTGCTGTTGGCATCCTGCCTCTCTTTCCCCTCCTCTTTCCCAAATGCCATCATTTTCTTTTTTCAAAGATTTTAGTTACTCATTTATTTGAGAGGGAAAGAGACACAGAGGGAGAACATGTGCTTGAGCACGTGTGAGAGTTGGGCAGAAGGGGAGAAAGAGGGACAAGCAGACTCTGAGCTAAGTCAGATGGGGGCTTCATATGGGGCTCTATCTCATGACCAAGAGATCATGACCCTGAGATCATGACCTGAGCCAAAATCAAGAGTTAGACGCTTAACTGGCTGAGCCACCCAGGTGCCCCATCCCCATCTGCCTTCAAAGACAAGCACAAAAATGCCCAGCCACACACACCAGGACCATCCACCTAAGAGATCTCCTACAGTTCCACTGCCCTAGTTTCCATCAGCAGACTGAGGATTCTACTATCTAATTCTTTTTTTTTTTTAAGATTTTATTTATTTATTTGACAGACAGAGATCACAAGTAGACAGAGCAGGAGGCAGAGAGAGAGGGAGAAGCAGGCTCCCCATCAAGCAGAGAGCTCAATGCAAGGCTCCTTCCCAGGACCCCACTCCGGGATCATGTCTTGAGCTGAAGGCAGAGGCTCAACCCATTGAGCCACCAGGCACCACTCTACTATCTAATTCTAATGTCAGTTCTCTCCTGAGTTCAGGATTTTGCACAGTGGCATCTTGGATATCTATGCATGAATATCTTTTTTTTAAATAATTTCTTATTTTTTATTAACATATAATGTATTATTAGCCCCAGGGGTACAGGTCTGTGAATTGCCAGGTTTACACACTTCATAGCACTCACCATAGCACATACCTTCCCCAATGTCCATAACCCCACCACCCTCCCCCTACCCCTCTACCCCAGGCAACCCTCAGTTTCTTTTTGTGAGATAAAGAGTCTCTTATGGTTTGTCTCCCTCCTGATCCCATCTTGTTTCATTTATTCTTTTCCTACCCCCCACCCACTCACATTGCCTCTCAACTTCCTCATATCAGGGAGATCATATGATAATTGTCTTTCTCTGACTGACTTACTTCGCTCAGCATAATACCCTCTAGTTCCATCCACATCGTCGCAAATGGCAAGATTTCATTTCTTTTGATGGCTATGCATGAATATCTTAAGGGTGTTTCAATCTCACCATGCTCAAAACTGAACCCATCCACTTTTTTTTTTTTTAACTTCAGCATGGTGAACTTTATTTATTTATTTATTTTAGATTTCTTTTTTTTTTTAATTTAATTTCTTTTCAGTGTAACAGAATTTATTGTTTATGCACCACACCCCAGTGCTCCATGCAATCCGTGCCCTCCATAATACCCACCACCAGGCTCCCCCAACCTCCCACCCCCCGCCCCTTCGAAACCCTCAGATTGTTTTCAGAGTCCATAGTCTCTCATGGTTCATCTCCCTCTTCTGTCGATTCCCCCATCTCCACAGTGAAGATAGTAATAGGATGTACTTTACAGGATTGTTATGAAGATTACATGAATGAATATGTTCATAAAGCACTTAGAATAGTAACTGATGGATTTACTATGTAGCTATTATTGGTGAGTATAGGACAGCAAATAAATAAAATACGCTGAATGGTGATATGGGGAGAAAAATGAAGTTGGAGAGGTTGGTAAATGCTGCTAGGGACAGAAGAATGACACAGGGCAATTTTGGAAAAATGATACATTCCTCAGAGTTTTCTTCTTGCAGGAAACAAATGTCTGAGGAAATTCCAGGCAAACCATAGAGGATATATATAAACCATTATGGCCAGTTGGTCATTAATGAGTGTTTTTCAAGTTGTTCAAGATTTTCAGCATGAGAAGACTTCTGCCTGCCGACTAAAATCACTTCTAGGTCCTGGATTCATGTCTCTGGACTCCTCAGAGGGAGTGAGTTCATGGTGGGGTTACTTTCCAAGGAATCAGGAATTGCATTTGTATATGGCAATAGCCTGTGTCCTCAGGGGCTACAGCAAGTCAAGTGTCAGCTTGCATCAGAGAAGGGTCCTGTGAACCTGGGAGGCTGATTGATTAGACTTGACACACTGCTGTCCCCCTCAGAGTGCCATCTCCAGAACACTGCTGGTTCACAAATCTACATGAAGTCCTGTTCGGGATTATTGCTGATTGTCCCATTCATATGAGTTATGGAATCAGAAAAGGTACAGGCAGCAAATAACTCTTGATTTCAGAAGGAAAATGCCTTTCATCCTTCCATCTCTTTCACTTAGAAAAGGAAGGTGACAAATCAGAGTGCTCCAGTGTAAAAGCCCAAAACCATCCTGGGCAAAGTGCTGGCTTGATGGGTTCAGCCCTGGGGCTACAGAGAAGGTAAAGAGATCTGCCTTTTTGGATTAACTGCTTCAGTCACGCAGACCCTGCATTTGCTGACTTGGCATCGAGGGCAAGGAGCGAGTCAACCCATTTTACTTTGGACTGTGTCCAGGCAGTTCCCTGGGAAGGAAAGAACTTAGGGGACAATTTAAGGACTCCACCCAGATAAAAGCATTCTGGCGTAATACAATGAGTGGAAGATTTCCAGCTGGGGGAATGTTCAGCTCCACAGATGACCAATATCAGCAACTACCCAGTGAAAAGAAGAGATGAGGAAAGAATTCATGAGACATCTGAAGGGAGGTGGTGGGAAGTGATGCAGAGAGCCCCAGGCTTTGGAGCTTGAGCCAAGATTCAATTCCTCACTCTTCCCTCTATGAGCTTCTGATTTCAGGTTCTTGTGTACTTATGGGAGGCCACACCTCCTTTGCAGATTTGCACGTTGTGAGGTTGATGTGAGCCTCAAGCGAAAACTAAAGTGTCTGTGAACTATAAAAAGCCACAGTTTGGTTAGAATAATAAGGCCTCCTCTGAATTATATCAGACTACCAGTACTGTTTGTGGAATTGACATGGCTGTCTTGATCACAGCACTGTAAGTGAAACTTGAAAGACACTGTGAGAAAACACGTGTAGGCGTGGAATTGCATCATGTGTAAATATGGTGCGTGTATGTGTATGCATGTGTGTATGCATTTGCACTGTTTCAGTGCTATATTCGTGCTCCAGTATTAATTAAATTTTGATGGAATGGGATCGGTGTAATGTGGGACAAAGGTTCAGAGCAAGGGCTTTGAAGTCAGAAGTACGGGTCTTCCAACTCCAGCTTATAGCCCTGGTGACAAAATTACTTAATTTCCTGAGCTTTACTTTCATTACTTGCCAAATGGTGATAGTAACACATATACTTTATAGGGTGGATATGAGAATTAAATCTGATAAAAATATGCAACATTTAGCAAATACTGAGAATGATAAAAGATTCCAGTAAATGCCACTTATGGTCACTGTCATGAATGTTATTACTGTTAATAATAAAATCCACTTGATGACTATGTGTGAGTGAATGGAGACTCTTGCCTGAGTCACAGTGCCTGCAGTGGGACAGGCGAGCAGAGATGGTTCCTGTGTGAGGAAGGAACATCCTTTCTGGGAGTCTGTACCTTCCTGGTTTATGGTGGAAGTCTCCACAGTCAGACCCATGGTTTGATTCTCTATTCTTTTTCTCCATAACTTCTTCTAGAAATGGAAGAAACCTATGTGTTCTGGGAATTATGAAGGAGAAAAGTGAAGGAATAAAAAAATGTTTATAGCCTCTTCTGAAATCATTCAGGGAATTAAGCAAGTTAAATAGAGAGACCAGTAAGAACATGAGAGTACTGATCCCGTTGAGGGGAAAGAGGAGAAATGACAGATGGGCACAATTGGGACAATTGAGGGCTTGTCCTTAGGACTGAGGAGATGGAAAACTCAGAAGAACGTAGTGGATAACAGAATTGACCTTAACTGGGTCAATTCTGTTACAGGCAAAACTGGGTTCAAATTCCGTTTTTATCACAAAACATTGTGTAGTCAGGCAAGTTACTTGAACTCTCTGTAGAAGACAGAGTGGAAATAAAAATAATACTTTTTTTCCCTGAGGTGAAATTATACGTGTAAAGTGCTTGGCAAAGTGATACTTCTACTGCTTCTAGTGGCTAAGTACCAGAAACTTTTCTTTTGGAAATTTGTTTGATTTTATTCCCTAACATTAACTTATCTATTTAACATAGACAAATGAAGATGTTCATTTTGGAAACGCTACTCTGCTTTACATATTAAGATCATCAAAGAAAAATGTTCAGGTCCAAGTGGGGACACAGTTGTAAATGAGGGTAGGAGTAGGGTTTACCTGATCTTGGGCACAGAAGTGGTGGCAGATAGAGAGAGAGAGAAACCTTACAGGAAAGGGAGAATTTGAGTCTACTGAGTCAAGTCTGTTAGAACTGCTGTACCTCTTCTGGGGATTATGGTCCTGACATACATCACTTTTAAAATCTTACAAGTAGGGCACTTGGGTGCCTCAGTCGGTTAGGTGTCTGCCTTCGGCTCAGGTCGTCCCGGGATTGAGCCCGAGGTGGGCTTCCTACTCAGCAGGGAGCCTACTTCTCCCTCTCCCTCTGCTACTCCCCTTGCTTGTGCTCGCTCTGTCAATTAAATAAATAAAATCTTTAAAAGCATAAAATCTTGTAAATATTTACAGTCTAACGTAACTATATAAATTGTTGCCCAATCAATTACCTTTCTCTTTCTGTTTTTTGTTTTTTTTTTTTTCCACGATTATTAAATAGCTGCTTGTTCTCAGTGTTGGAAGATTTTGGAGTACTAACAGTTCCTGATGTTGGAAGAAAGATGAGAACTCTGATTTCTGTCCTCAAATAACTATAACACAAAGCAGCATGTGATAAGAAACCTAAGAAAAAAAAGTTTTATGAGGAAGGGTAGCCAAGAGCTAGAATTTGAACTATAGAGCTCTTTTAATAGTTGATGGTAATCACATTTCAGAAGGAGACAGTGGAAAGATACTTAAAGACTGGTACATGATTTGGTATGGAGGGGTTGGTTCTCGGGAATGATTCTAGAATTCATACCTGGTCAAGATGTCAGCACATTGAAGTACACGGGAGTCCAGACTGCTTTGTTTCAGTGCCAGCTTTGCTTCTTAACTCGCTTACGTGGCCAATGGCAAGTAACATAATGTCTTTGTGTGTCAGTTTCTGCCTCTATAAAATGGAATCATAATAATATTAATAACTTTCAGAATGGCCAGAAGGATAGATTAGGTAATCAGTGTCACATTATTAGCACAGGGCCTGGCACACTGTAAGCCCTCACTAGTGTAAATAGTTATTATTTAATCAAAATCATTCTGAATAATTTTTAAGGAGACAACAAGAGAAGGTTTTATGTTTGTATTAAGATTTGTTTTGAGGCTTACACCAATTTCTTCCAATTTGGATGACAAAAGCTTGGTCAGAAGACATAATGGTGAAGGGATCCTTTAGGATATAATTCCTTCTAAAGATCTGACTTGAATCTCTATTTTTTCTCTGCATAAAGCATATATAATACTGATGCTTGTATATCCGTGGTCCTCTGAACTAACAGTTATACTGTAATATATGATGTTAACAAGGAAGGCAATAGTATTCCCCTGCTAATAACTCAGCCAGTGGTGTACACTCTTTGGTCCTATTTGGGTCAACCTGCGATTCTTCTAAGCCTGATTAAATGGTCTTTTTTTGAATTAGTGTTTCTAGTCAATTTAATAACCATTCCTCCCTTTTAAATACATTTAATTAACATACTTTCTTCTAAGTAAGACATTCAAAATAAAACTATTTTAATATTTACTGTTGTTTATGAAGGTATTAGCTAATATTTTTGAATCCATGCTGAATTGGATAGCAAACCAAGTTGGAGAGCCTTATGTTTTAAGGGCTGGATTTTAACTGGCTCTGGACCTCAGGGCCTCCCAATTCCAAGGGTCGCATACCTCCAGAGGATGACATCCATGGTGCCTGCAGTAGTTCTTACTGGCAGGTTGTCAAATCTCTTGTGCCTTGGTTCCTCCCCCCGCCCCCCCCCCCGCCGAAATCCATCCACATTACAAGGTTTTTGTAAAGTTCATTTCAGTTATGTAGATAAAATATATGACACATGACTTGGCACATAGTAAGGCGTAAGTGGGGGCTGTAACGATTGCATTCATGATCACTGTCTACCTTAAACCTTACAGCAAACATCCAAACTTGATGGCTAGTAACATGTCTGCTTTATGAAGCAGGAGGCATGGCACTGTAAAAAATAATTGTTTTTCAAAGCACAAACACAGTGTGCCTCTAGGGTGAGAGATTTTGCCATAACATTAAATATTATAATAATATGATTTTTACAAAATTAAATTATACATTTAATTTTTTTAAAATTGTGGTTTTTCTTCATTTAAATAAACGGTATTCTTTGCCATTGTGTGAACGTATGCAGAAACTAAGCGTCAAAATAGCTGAGTGTCTGTTTTACCACTTTAGCCACTGAAATTTTGGTGAGAATGTGCTACCATCTTCACATTCCTGAGAACTGAGAACCCTTGGGCAGGTTGACTCCCGAGACACGTCACTTTGAGTGTGGCTTTCTTTAATGACACCAAATGTTAACAATACAAGGACTGACTGTGAGAGTCCCCCTCCCAGAAAAAATGTGGAAATACACACAGGGAAACTATTTCCTTAGTCACTAGACTTTTTGATGGAAAGCATTAGTACTTTGTGGGTTAAAGGATGCATTTATTGCTGAGTGTTACTCTGAAAGGTACTTATAATTGCAGTGAAGGAATTTGTAATATTTAGCAATGGTGGGACTAGAGTGACTCATGAGTGAGAGAGGGAGAGCCAAGAAAAAATAAACAATTTATAAAATGTTGGACAGGTCAACTGTACATTAGAGTGTTTTCTTCACATAATTTCAATTTTGTGTTTTCCATTAAATAAGAAGGCTGCCTTTTAATTGTGTGTTATTTCATCAATTTGAATACTCTTTTAGTAATTATTTTATGGGAAAAGGTTTATTAAGCACTGACTATATAACATGCACTCTTCTTAGGCCTTGGGACACATTGTAAAATGAAACAGGACATAATTCCTGCTCTGACAATCAATCAGGGAAGACAGATAAAAGATAAATTTTAGATAAAGGGTGCACAGAGAGAGCTTATTTTGTCTGGTAGGTCTTGGAGGACCTAGCAAAAATTCACTACACTCTAAAGCAGGTCTGGTTCTGTGCATTCATTCATTTATTCGCCCATCCTTTCCTGAAGCAATGTGTATTGTTTTCCTCCAGTTAGGTGTGCTGTGTTCTAGGCTTTAAGGATTTAGGAAGGAACAAGAACTCTCTAAGACAAGGGAATAAATAAATAAACAGGTAAACAAATGTGTAAGATTATCTCAGGTACTGGTGAAGGGTAAGAAGGAGGAAGAGAAAATTGAAACAGGATGGTATGTTAGGGGCTGATCTGGGAAGGTCTCTCTGAAGAGATGACACTTTAGATGACCTTTTCCAGCTGAGGCCAGAAGAGAATAACAATCATGATCTCCTCTGGACAATAGCTGTATCAAACAAAATAATAATTTCCAAGGTAACAGGTATCTTGGTACCTTGGTATCAAGGTATCATGCTATCATGCTAGCATGATAAAGCAGTGAGGGCAGATGAATTAGAAGTTTTACTTATTCTAACTACACAAATAGTGGTAATGGAGAAAATCTTGGAAATACTTGCAGGATATGTGGAAGATGGTTTTTTTGTTTTGTTTTGTTTTGTTTTTTTTACAGATTTTATTTATGTGTTCAAGAGAGAGATAGCAAGAGAGAGCATGAACAGGGGATTGGGGGGAACGGGGGCAGAGGGAGAGTAGCAGGCTCCTTGCTGAGCAGGGAGCCCAAGGCTGGGCTTGATCCCAGGACTCTGGGATCATGATCTGAGCTGAAGGCAGACGCTTAACGGACTGAGCCACCCAGGCATCCCTGGATAGATGGTTTTTGACCAGAAGTTCATTAATCCTGTCACAGTTTGGTTATAAAAAGGAAGCATGACCTCATTTTATTGTCATATCCTGGGAAATCTGGAATATGTGGATTATACATAGCTGTGAGCATTTTTATTCAACATACAAAGACTACTTATGCTGTAATAATTGCTAACACTTACTGAACATTAACTATGTGTCACTGTCCCCTCTAAGTGCTTACATATGCTAACTCATGTAACACTCATGGCATCTCCATGAGGGAGCTACTATTATGAAGCAGAGAGGAGTTAGAGAATTTGCCCAAGTTCATAGCAGATGTTGAAGAGTCAAGCCCAGGCAGTTCAGAGCTGGGGCTCTCACTCATTTTGCAAACTTGTTTTTTATGCCACAACTATGATTCTTCTCATCAGCCACTAGGTAAGTCCCAGGGCGGTGTTCATCATGTGATGAAGAGTTCATTGTGAGGGAAAGAGAAAGAACAATGAGGGGCAGAGAGAGACAAAGAGAATGAGAGAGAGCTAGCAAATGTGTGGGTAGGTGGCACCACCAGATTTAATCCTCTGAAAAAAATCTGAAGAAGAAAAAGAATGATTTTTCAAGTATTAGTCCACATGTAGTCCCTGTTTCTCTCAAGTCTCAAAGCAAACAAACGGTATTTTTAGCCCTATTTTTAAAATGAAGAAATTAAGCTCAGAAAAGTTCAGCAACTTGGGTCTGCCTTATGCCTAAATCTACATTTTTCCGGTACTGCTCCCTAAGGGTGTTTGTAAAAAAAAAAAAGAAGAAGAAAAGAAAAGCAAAAATAAAGCCATTATTTGACCTGTTGTCTAGTCCTAGTTTGATAATGCTGTGATAGGATTTCATATCCAAAGAGAAATTGAAGGGAGCTTTTTATTAAAGACTGTAAAACTGGGGGTGCCTGGGTGGCTCAGTGGATTAAAGCCTCTGCCTTCAGCTCAGGTCATGATTCCAGAGTCCTGGGATGGAGCCCTGCATCGGGCTCTCAGCTCAGCAGGGAGCCTGCTTCCCCACCCCCCTGCCTACTTGTGATTTCTCCCTCTGTCATCCCGGCACTGTTAAAAAAAAAGATATAGCCCTCTAAATGACCGTTTTACTAATGTATCCTTCCTTTAATATTGTAAAGTTTATGCTAGTGCTTTTTCCTTGATTAGAATCAATAATTATGGTCTATATTGCTGGTCATATTTCAGGAACTGGGCTTGACTAATTTAGGTGTGCTTCTAATTTCTAAATTAGATATAAAGAGTTTTTAAAAAAATATTTATTTATTTGACAGAGAGAGTGATCACAAATAGGCAGAGAGGCAGGCAGAGAGAGAAGGAGGAAGCAGGCTCCCTGCTGAGCAGAGCCTGATTCAGGGCTCCATTCTAGGACCCTGAGATCATGACCTGAGCTGAAGGCAGAGGCTTTAACCCACTTAGCCACCCAGGCGCCCTGATATAAAAACTTTTATATAATTGATTTTCTTCTATTTATTTTCTTCTTGTGTGATTTTATTTTACTTTTGTTCTGAGTAGTTCTATGACCAGATTCTATAAATTCCAGTATTTAGGATTTAAACTTGAAGTGTTTTAAGTATTTTTCAGTGGTTTGCTTCTGTCACAAGTTTCTGTTTCATCTGCAATAGATTCCTTTTGCAGCATTAATATAAAACTTTATTTTTGTTTCTGATCATTCTTTAAATAACTGTATTTTGTTTTACATATTCCTTTCATTCATAATTTTGTGTATATTTTCAAATTATTATAACTTTAATTATTATATATTATAAAATAAGCCTCCGAAACTTGCCTGCTATGCTTTGTTTAATTTATCTTTTTTCTTTTTGTCTGAAGTTGTTATTGGCAACCCTTTTCTTTTGCTTAAGCATGGTTTGTTTTCATTTATTCTCAGCCTTTCAAATCAATATGTTAATTAACTAATTAGTAATTTTATTTTAGAAATGTCTCTTAAAAGCAGTATTGATAATTTTTTTTTGAGATGCACTTGGAGACTCTCTGCCTTTAATTAGGGAAGTTCAGATCAAATATGTTTACTGAAAAATTTTTCATAATTTGACCTTTTTTTTGTATATTTAATTTATTTATATTTATTGTTTCTTTACTTGCTTATTAGTACATGGAGTATCTTTAATTTGATTTCACATTTAAAATTGCGAGGAAAAAGGCTCTTTTTCTATGACATCAGTTATTTCCTAATACGATTTGAGACATTGTCAACTGTAAACTTGTTGATTCATACTTATCTAAAATAAGTTTTTTACTTACTTTTACAGAAAAAAAAAAAGACCATCCATATTGGCTTTTGTTTTGTTTTATTTTCTTTAATCTGAAGAAGGAAACCCTGTGTTTGCTTATTTTTTTGTTGGTCATTATGAATTAAACTTCTTTAAAACATATTAATTTAGAATAATCATTAGCTTTAACTCTTTACATTTGTAAGTAAGGTTTTATTTTATTTTTTTCTCTAATGCTTGTTGATTTCTTTGATCGCCATAAGTTTTTTTACTTTTAATATTTTGTGTTAAGCCTGTATTAGTTTTCTATCACTGAGTAATAAATTAACACCAACTTAGTGCCTTAAAATAACACAGATTAATTTTCTCACAGTTTCTGTGGGTCAGGAGTCCAGGCATGGCTTAGATGGATTCTGTGTTAAGAGTCTCACCGGCCTGAGATCAAGATGTCTTTTGATGTGGAACTCCTAGCTGAGGTTCTGGGTTTTCTTCTGAAGGCACTGGTTATTGACAGAATTTAGTTTCCTGCAGCTATTGAACCGAGGCTCTTGACTCCTAGATGTGACCTTTCATTACCTCAGCAATGGCCTTTTTTAAATCCGGAGTTTGACTCTTTAAGATCTGGAGGAGTGTGCATGCTCCTGCTTCAAATCTGTCTTACCTTCTGGGGCGCCTGGGTGGCTCAGTGGGTTAAGCCTCTGCCTTCAGCTCAGGTCATGATCTCAGGGTCCTGGGATCAAGTCCCACATCGGGCTACCTGCTCTGCAGGGAGCCTGCTTCCTCCTCTCTCTCTCTCTGCCTCTCTGCCCACTTGTGATCTCTCTCTGTCAAATAAATAAAATCTTAAAAAAAAAATCTGTCTCACCTTCTGATTCTGATCTCTCTAGACCCTGTTTCAAGGGCTCACCTGATTAGGTCAGGCCCACCCAGGATATCTGCCTTTAATTAACTACAAGTTAATAGAGACCTTAATTACACCAGCAAAATCCTTTTACTTTGTCCTATACCATAGCCTGATATTCGTGGTGGTTTCCTGTCATATTTTTAGGACCTCCAACACTCAGCGTCACTGACACAATATGTGTAATAGGGGATGACAATCTTGGGGGACTTAGAATTCTGTCTACCACAAGATCTAATTTAAATCCTCTCAGTTTTATGTGGCCTTTGAAGAAATATTTTTAGAGACGTACTTGAGGATTTCTTTCCATATGAGTATCTTTCCTGGTATTTGAAAAAAAAAAATCTGTGATACGTTCTTTTTCTTTAAGTTTGTGAAAGTGTCATATATATAGATAAATGTAGAAGAAAAATGTATGATATGGGTAAATTTGTAATGAAATGTGTATTCTAAAACATCTAATTTTAATACCTGTTATCATTATAAATTAACATAACATTATAAAAAATTAATTTGCCTTGAATTGTTTATACTTTTTGGGTCGATAATCCCACTTTTATTAATGATCTACCTTAGGAAAATGAAGACAAGGAGAAACCCTTCTGTACAAAAATGTTTACTTTAATACTTCATTATAGTAAATGTGTGAACAAGTTACAAGTTGGGGAAATGTTAAGGCACTTAGAGTGAACTCCATAGATATATATTGTATGATAAACATAAATACCGTAAGTGGGGGGTGGCACCTGGCTGGTTCAGTCAGTAAAGCGTATGGCTCTAGATCTTGGGGTCATGAGTTCAAGCCCTGCATTGGGTGTAGAGATTGCTTAAATAAACTTAAAAAAATATATAAAAACTATAAATACCATAAGAGTACAAAAGATATATACAGAATATGTGAGATATAGAATGTAAAATTATAGGTACACTATGACTACAACTATGTGAAATAGGAAGTGGTAACTGCAGGACTAGAATAATTTGTGGAATCACTTCTTGGCCTTTTGGCTAAGATCAAGTGTAGAATAATTTGTGGAAAAGCTCTTGATGAAACAGGTTAACATATCAGGTATATATATATATATTTTTTTTTTTAAAGATTTTATTTATTTATTTGACAGAGAGAGATCACAAGTAGGCAGAGAGGCAGGCAGAGAGAGAGGGAAGCAGGCTCCCTGCTGAGCAGACAGCCCGATGTGGGGCTCGATCCCAGGACCCTGGGATCATGACCTGAGCCGAAAGCAGAGGCTTTAACCCACTGAGCCACCCAGGCGCCCCTCAGGTATATATTTTTAAATAATTAAGTCTACCAATAGGTTTATACAATGTATAAAACAAAATTAAGTCTGATTCTCAAGTGTCTGGAAAAGAGTAGGTGTGGACCTCCTTGACTTCTGATTCCCTTTCATCTGAAATCTGCTGAGCCTTTACTAAGTGAAGGGTGAAATCTTCCTCTGCCATTGATGAGAACTAAGTGAATTATAGTGGGAGTAGACAGACCTGGCCCTTCCCTCATGATGATGACTAATTGACAAACCGTCTTGATGGGGTGTGACCTAGGGCTGACCCTTGATGACTGCGGATAGATAAAATACAGAATGCTCACTTTTACTTGCTTTTCTATGAGGTTTCATATGGGACTGGTCTATTGTGAGCAAGAAGGAATTACTAGATCCTTTTAATAAATATATCAGTACTGAAGCTACCTGAGATGATAGTTTAGTTATAAAGTCAATTCTCTCATCCTGGGCAGAAACCCCTTATAGTGCCTGTGTGAGAGATATCTCCATCTTGCCCCTGCCATATGTAATGTATACTCGTTACCACTGAGTGTAGCCTGTGTTTTTGATTTCAAAAAACAAAACAAAACAAAACAAAACAAAACTTCTTTGACCACAGACCACTTTTCATGGAAGAGATCCTAATAGATTGTCCTCTGAAACACAATTTGTGAAAGACTGAATCATAAATAATCTTTTAGGGGTGCCTGGGTGGCTCAGTGGGTTAAAGCCTCTGCCTTCAGCTCAGGTCACGATCCCAGGGTCCTGGGATCAAGCCCCGCATAGGGCTCTCTGCTCAGTGGGGAGACTGCTTCCCCCACCCCCGCTCTCTCTGCCTACTTGTGATCTGTCTGTCAAATAAATAAATAAAATCTTTAAAAATAAATAAATAAATAAATAAATAATCCTTTAATCCTCATATAAAGAGTCATGTCAAATAAAGAAATTTGAGATGTGTAAGAGAGATTATATTTGTTTTTCAAGGTCCCAAGGGGGTTAAAAACTAGAATAAAAGAATAAAACTATAGTGAGTTAGGTAACTATGTAAAAAGATGGCTTTATTCTAAAAGTCAAGCTTCCCTTCACTAACAGTTCTCCAACATGGATTTAATGATCATTTGTTGTGAATACTATGAAGAAGATTCAAGAGTTAGACAGGAACTTAGAAGAGTTAGGAAGATTTGTGATTTTCAGCCCTGTATGAGCATCAAAATCTTCTGAGAAGTTTATTTATAAAAGAGAGGGGAAAAAAGGAAGGAAGGGGGCAAAAAAACCAAAAAACAACAACAACAAAAAACAACTGGGCCCCATCTAAGCCCTACTGAATTGGAGTATCTGTGTTTGGAGCCTAGAAATTTGAATTTTGAATAAGCTGCTTGGTGATTCTTTTCTATACAGTTAAGAGACTAGCAAATGAAAACAAATGAACCAGATGGCTTTTTAAGGATACTCGCACCCGTAAAAATCCGTTTCCATGGTACAAACAGTATGGCAAATTAGGCAATTAGGAATGCTGAGCAAGTGACATTGCTTGTCATTTGAGAATCAGAGAGCAGAGACCTTGTTTCTGAGATCTTCCAGTGCAGGAGCAATGGGACTGGTTTGTGCTACTGAATTCATTATTCTGAAAGCGAGATGGGAGTGATGAGAGCTAGGGAAGGAGGAGGTGACCTGGGAGGGCAGCTTTGGAAGCTGACTTCTCCACCCATGTACAATCCCTTCCTTGCTGTACAAAACGAAGATTTTGATTGCTTGCATGTGTGGCTGTTGCCTCATGGAGTTTAATGAGGTTCATCCCGTGTAGAGAAGCTGCAGGACTTCTCGGATGGTTGTTACAGGGAGTGGCTTCTTGATCACGGCGATCCATTAATCTGCCAGCAAGGGTCTGGCCGGGTGTGTCTTTACTGCCCAAGTTCTGACTGGTTTTGCCCAAACCAAGGGAGTGACCTCTCATAGTGTTTGCCCCAAGTTGCGGTCAGTTTTAACAGCAAATCTTAGTTCTGCCTAGTATTATATAGAGATCTAGGAAAAGAAGCAGCCCCTCATTCATAGAAGAGTGCGCTTAGACACTGGTTCTGGAGGTGACTAGGAAACATGGATACCCCTCCTAGAAATCCCAGGCTCTTCACCCAGCTGTGTATGAGATCACTGTTCGCCAGGGATGCCTGAAATCTGGGCAGCTGGAAGGTATTTGCCAGATCCATTCTTCTTACTCATTTATCTGTATTTGTCAAGTGTAACTCTGTGCCGTTGGCTACACTATGGGCACTAATATAAAGTTATAGGTGAAAACAGTCAGTAGTTAACCATCTGGTTAAATTTCCATACTTGCTCTGAACGGGAATTAGCTAGCTTCTCTGGGTAATCATCATTAACATAATAGTAACTAACATTTATGGACTTGGCACCTATGTGTTGAAAACATTTCCATGGCATGTTCCTAGTAAGGTATTATTATTGCATCCATTTCCCGGATGAGAAAATGGAGACACATAGATAAGGGCACTGGATCAAGATACATAGCCTCCACTCATCATGAGGGTGGGCATGAAAAGGCAGAGATTCAGGATTCCTTCATCACATCCTCTGAGCTTGGGTGTTGCTTGCTCTTGATCTCTGGGTTAGGGGCTGAATTAGGCCAGGCTCTGTTAGTACTGCATTAATACAGTCCAGTCTCCACCTCAGGGAGGATCTTTCTGAGGAACAGGGATTATATTCAGGCCCAGAGTAAAAGAAGAGAAATGAGATCAACAGTAGCTGGCTTTGGAATCTCAGGGGAACAAATAGTCTCAAGAGAGGAAGGAAGAGTCTTAAGTTTGGAGAAGGTTGCAGGCTGTCCTTTGGGTGGATCAGAGGGTGAGGTTCTTTTTATGAAACTCTTAAACTGTAAGGAGTCAACAGGACGTCTAAATCTGACTTCCTGGGTTCAGAGGGTCAGCTGGACCTAACCCCAGTGGGTCAAGGAAACTAGCCAAACCGGAAGAGCAGGGTCCTGGCCAAGTAGCTCAGATTTAGTTAAGTTTTGTTCCTGTAATACTGAAAAAGCTTTGTGGATGTGATTTATTTTAATGAGATTTAGGTGTAATGCAACAGAGTTGAGGTTCCTCCAGTTTGTAAACTCTGAACTGTTTTATGGAGATACAGTATCTCATAATGTAAATCATTATTTTGATTTTAAAAAGGATTCACTTGGGGCGCCTGGGTGGCTCAGTTGATTGAATCTCTGACTCTTGATTTCAGCTCTGGTCATGATCTCAGGGTCCTGTGATTGAACCCTGTGTCAGCCTGTCTGTGCTCAGTGCACAGTCTGCTTGTCCCTCTCCTTCTGCTCCTCCTGAGCTTGCAGTCTCTCTCTTTCTCTCAAATAAATAAATAAATAAAATCTTAAAAAAAAAAAAAAGATTCTGTGTTCTTAAATTACTAACTTTTTAAGTGCTCCTTCCAAGCAGATTTACCACATTCTTAATTACGGATTATGTGTTTATCTTCAAGCCAAGGATGGTATTGCCTCTCTTTACAGCTCCATTCAAATATTTACTGAATACTGGTTTTGTTTTCATTTTGTTTTGTTTTGTTTTTTTAATTTGAGAGAGAGAGAGAGAGAGCACAAGCAGGGGAAGGGGCAAAGGGAGAGGGAGAAGCAGGCTCCTCACTGAGCAGGGAGCCCAATGCGGGGCTGGATCCTGGGATGCTGGGATGAGCTGAGGTGAAGGCAGGAGCTTAACTGACTGAACCACCCAGGTGCCCTTTACTGAGTACTATTTAAAAACAAAGTTGGAATCATTATACTCTATATGTATATATTTGAATTATTTTTCTCCCTGAACATTTTTAAGAATATTCCAGAACATTATGTCAGTGAAAAATGTATTACCCATTTTATTTTGAAAGGATGAGTGATGTTCTGTTACACAGATAAACTGTGATTACTTAACCATTTCTCTCTTACAATAACTAAGTTTTCACTCTTTCATTTTACCATTTGCATATATAACAGTGAAAAAAATCAGGAACAATCTGAATGCTAACACTGTTTTGAATACGTTTAACCATAAATCTTTCCAATAAGATATTATACTGGGTCAAATATTGATACTTAAAATTTTCTTGTTGTATAACCTCTAACTAATTTGCAAGATGGTTGTATTAATTTTAATTAGTGACTGGGAAAGTTACTTAACCTTTCTGTGCTTCACCTTCTTTGTCTCTAATAGAGGAATAACATGAGTACCTATTTCATAGGTTTGAGTTGTCATATAGAAGGTACTTGGAACAGTGGATGAATAGTATTGAGAATGGCACATTCTGTACAATTGTTTGCTATTTTGATTATGCTCCTACCAACATTAATGTCATCTTTCTGTGGCAAGTCTGACAGCTTTTCCTTTTATTACATAAAAATGCTATTTTAATAGATGAATGTTACCCCCTTTTTATTTGCACTTTTTTTTTTTTTAAGATTTTATTTATTTATCTGACAGAGAAAGAGACACAGGGAGCAAACCAGGGAGCGGGAGGTGCAGGGAGAGCCAGAGGGAGTAGGGAGTAGGGAGCCTGATGTGGGGCTTAATTCGGGGCTCGATGTGGGGCTAGATCCCAGGACCCTGGGAGCATGACTTGGAGCCGAAGGCAGTTGCTTAACTGACTAAGCCACCCAGACGCCCCAGTTTGTACTTCTTTGGTTACTAGTAAAGTTTGACGTGTTATTTTGTATTTGTGTAGCTGCTTGTATTTCTTTTGTCTGGATTTTATTCCTGCTTTAACTAGAGTCTCACTGTTTCTCCAGTTACTTTTATGACATCTTTTTATGGTGATCTTTGTTGCCATTTATGTTACGGATATGTTTCCGGTTTGTAAGATACCCTGTGCTTAGCACTAGTGGTTTTTTGTTGTGGTGGTGGTTGTTTTGTTTTGGTTTTTTAAGATTTTATTTATTTGTCAGAGTGCGCGCACAAGCAGGGGGAGCAGCAGGCAGAGGGGAACCAGGCTTCCCCCTGAGCCGGGTGCATGATGCAGGACTCCATCCCAGGACCCTGAGATCATTACCTGAGCCGAAGGCAGACACTTAACCAACTGAGCCACCCAGGTATCCCTGCACTAGTTATTTTTGAGTGTAGATCAGAGAAGACTGGGAAGGTTTGAGGGAAGAAGTCACACTTGGGCAGCTAGCTGGGCAGAAATGAGTGGACTTTGTAGATATAGGGGTAGTGACAATGACTGTGGAGAAAACATCCTGCACCAGGGATTAGAGACTACAGTTTTATTCCAGATTTTGTCCTTTGGACAAGCCAGTTAATATCTCTGAACTCAAATATACTTATCTATAAAATGGGCTCATATGAATGATTGCAGAGTATCCATCAGAGTCAAATGAGTCCTCATATGTTCAGCTTTTGCATTAACTAAACAAAGTGAACGTATGGCTACTTTTTCTTTTCATTTTTGGCATCTACAATTGTCAGAAGAAAGTCAGTTTTTTATTTAGAGTCTGTTGTGCTTGCTCAGGATGGGCTTCCTATTCCTCCTGACCCAGTTAGCTTCTTATCCAGATATCAGCTCAGCTGACCATTGGAACCTACCGCTCACTACCTGCACCTTCTCCCCATACATGCAAGCTGCTTGATGAGGTCAGATCCCATCTTGTTCCCTTACAGCACAGGTCCCTCTTCCTTGTAGCATTCCACACCTTAACAGTTTCACATTTATTTAGGTGACTACTTGATAAGTGCCCATTTCTCCCTCTATAGACTGCAAAGCCCATAAGGGCAGAGACCAGGTGTCTTTTGCTTACCATTGTTTTTTTTTTTTTTTTTTTTTAAGATTTTATTTATTTATTTGACAGACAGAGATCACAAGTAGGCAAGAGAGGCAGGCAGGGAGAGAGGGGATGCTTACCATAGTTTTCTGCCTGTTTACTATGCCTGAGTAGGACTTTCGTTCATATTTCTCTAGTGAGTAGAGGGACAGTTGAATATGCATAAAAGTACTTCAGAGAGTACAACAATGTAAGGAACATGTAAGAAAGGGATCTGTCAGGCTACAGTACTGATGAGGGGACAAGCATGTCTGCATCAGAGAGTAGTGTGTAGAGGTTAGCCATGGGAGATGGGACTGGGAAGGGGGACTGGGTTTGATCATGGGGAGCCCTGGACACCAGATAGAAGAGTTTTCCTGAATGAGTCATGCAGTGAGGAACCAGTGAAGAATTCTGAGCAGGTGTGGCATAAAGAAGACTTGTGTAAATAAGATAAAAAGTGCCTGTCAGTAGAGAAAATATTAAATAAAATATTAAATAAAATATTAAATAAAAGAAATGAAAGATTTTATATTAAATGCCTTTCATATTCTCTGATTTTAAAAAACCATGATTAATTAGAAAATTTAAAAATTCTTAATTTTAAAAATTGCAATTTTATGTTTTCTCTGTGGTTTTAAATGCCATTAATATAGAATGCAAAATTGGGAATTTGGGACATGGCATACCTGATTACACTGAAAATTTTGGCTTTAAGAACTAAAAGTAAATAGTGAAAGCATCACATGTTTGTAAAACAGAACAGAATTTCTATTGAAATATAATGCAATTAAACTTTACTATATCTATGAAAACAGTAATTTTGATGTAGTTGTTTAAATAAAATTTAAATAACCTGAAAATTATGTGAAACAAGAGAAAGATTTACACTTGAAGTTTCTGTAAAAATAATTGTCCAAGGGGTGCCTGGGTGGCTCAGTTAAGCGTCTGCCTTCAGCTCAGGTCATGATCTCAGGATCCTGGGATGGAGCCCCCGCAGTGGGCTCCCTGCTCAGTGGGGCTGGTGGGGGTATCTGCTTCCTATTTCTCCCTGTCCCTCTCCCCACCTCCTGCTCATGCTCTCTTGTTCTCTCTCTCTCTCTCTCTCTCTTTCTCAAATAAATAAGATCTTAAAAAAAAATTAGTAATCAACATCTGGTCATTTTCCCTCGGTAACTCTTTTTTGATTTGATTATATTTTGTTTTGACATATTATGATTTTTAGAACATTACTAATTGCCTTTGGAAAATTGCAATCCTATAGTATTAAGTTAATGGCTATTTGCGTGTATGTCAAGGACTCTGAGAAATGGGAACATTACGATGTGGGTGGTCATCACAAATGCTGCTTGTCAGTTATCTTTGGTTCTATATTTCTTAGCACTTGTAGGATTGGGTTTCTTGGCCCCCTGTGATTGAGTGGGACCATATGCATTACTTCATCCGGGTAAAGAGTTATGAGTAGAAATGAGCTTTGTCCCTTGCAGGCTGAGCCTTTCATTGCAAGACCCTCCCGAGTGTCCTGCCCTGGCATCACCTGGCAGCATGTGATATTGTGAGTGCTCTTAGCCGGGGTCCTTGAGTCATAAAAATAAGCAGAGTTCCTAACCTACAATGAACGTGTAATATATTAAGAAATGACCTTTGCAATTCAAAGGAACTGAGATTTTTAAAGATTGTTTGCTATGTAGCATAACCTACCATACCCTCATTCGTACATTTGTGTCACATATAATCTATAAAATGAGAATGCTAGTAACAGGTGTGTGAAACAAGGTCTAACTTTGGCATGAGTCAAAAAGAATTTTAAAAAGAGTTTGTCTGTATTTACAGGTATTTTTTTTAAAATTATTTATTTATTTATTTGACAGACAGAGATCACAAGTAGGCAGAGAGGCAGGCAGAGAGAGAGGAAGGGAAGCAGGCTTCCCGCCGAGCAGAGAGCCGGATGCGGGGCTCGATCCCAGGACCCTGGGACCACGACCTGAGCTGAAGGCAGAGGCTTTAACCCTCTGAGCCACCCAGGTGCCCCTTTACAGGTATTTTTTGACAGCCAAAAAAATTTAGGATCCTCTTGATCCTCTGTAAAAAATTTAAATTTTTTTTTTGAAATAGAAGCAGGTCATTTAAAAAGTTTTAATAACTTGATTGAAGTATAATTGATAGACAATAACCTGCACAAATTTAGAGTGAACAGTTTGATACATTTGACATATGCATATAGCCTCAAGACCTTCATCACAATCAAAACAATGAACAATTTCCCTAACTCAAACTTTTCTTTAAGCCCTTTTCAACTCTTTTCTACCACTTCCATCTCCCTCATCTGAGTACTGATCTACTCTCCATCACCATGTAGTAATTTGCATTTTCTTTAATTTTATATAAGATCATGCAATATCTAATCTTTTGTTTAATTTCTTGGCTTCAGCATGATTGTTTTGAGAGTCACTATATTGATGCATGTGTGAATAGATAATTTCTTTTTATCATTGAGTAGTATTTTTTTGTTGTATGGACATAACACTATGTGTTTATTTGGTCATCTATTAATGGCCATTTGAATTTATTTCAGTATTTGGCTATTATGATAAATGTGCTTTAAGAATTCTGGTACAAGTCTTTATATAAAATATGCTTTCATTTCTCTTGTGTAAATACCTAAGAGCAGGATGACTAGAATGAATAGTAGGTGTAAGCTTAACTTTTTATTTTTATTTATTTTTTTATTTAATTTTATTTTTTTCAGTGTTCCAAGATTCATTGTTTATGGACCACACCCAGTGCTCCATGTAATACATGCCCTCCTTAATACCCACCATCATCAGGTTCACCCATCCCCCCCCCCCGCCTCCCTCCCCTCCAAAATCATCAGTTTGGCTTAACTTTGTGTGTGTGTCTGTGTGTGTGTGTGTGTGTGTGTGTGTGTGTGTGTGTGTGTATTATATTATTTATTGGTGATTACTGATTGTATTACTTTTTATTAATAGTAATGTCACTATCATGAATCTTGGCTTAACTTTTTTTTTTTTTTTAAAGATTTTATTTATTTGACAGAGATCACAAGTAGGCAGAGAGGCAGGCAGAGAGAGAGGAAGGGAAACAGGCTCCCCGCTGAGCAGAGAGCCCGATGCGGGGCTAGATCCTAGGACCCTGAGATCATGACCTGAGCCGAAGGCAGAGGCTTCAACCCACTGAGCCACCCAGGCGCCCCTTGGCTTAACTTTTTAAAGGAACTCCTAAACTATTTTTCCAAAGTGGTTGCAATGCTACTAGCTGTTTATGAGAGTTCTAATCCCTTCACAGCTTCTCCAACACTCAGGATGGTCAGTCTTTTTAATTATAGCCATTCTGTTAGGTGTGTAATAACATCTAATTTTGGCTGTACTTTTCATTTCCCTAGTTGCTAATAACGTCAAGTATCTTTTCATGTGTTTATGTACCATTTGTTTGTTTCTGGTCAAAGATCTGTTTAAATCTTTGCCCATTTTTCAGTTTGGCTTGGAATTCTGTTCTTATTATTGAGTTTTGAGACTTCTTTACAAAGAGGTGAAAGAAAATCTGGGGAGGGAAGGAAATGTTCATTATGTTGATGGTTTCCTATATGTATACATATGTATACCTATGTCTAAAAGTATGAAATTGTACATTTTAAATATTTAGGGTATGGCAGTTGTATCTTAAAAGAAAGAAGGGGGCTGTTCATATTTGTAATCTCACATATTTATAATACACAAGGAAATTTAATTCAAATAAGTTATATACATTGTACATTTAAAATGGTTGAGTGATATACACACATTTTCAGGTTGCGACCTACCCATGTCATTCTGACTATTGCAATCTATAACATAGTTAAATTTGTCAATTTTATTGCTTATAAAAATTCGTTAGTACTGAAAAAGTACTTATTTGTTAAGTCTACCAATTAAAATACTTTAAAGAGAAATTAAATTTATAAATGTAGTTTTGAAAGTTTTAGGGTATTTAATTACCTAAGCTTTAAAAAGGTAACAGATATTTTTCAGACACTTAAAATGATTTTAAAAATTTGGTTAATTTAAAATGTTTTGTGAATGGAACAACAAGATTTGCAAACGAATTTAGTTACTTAAAAGGAAAGCTCTAAGCTTTTGCTGCCTAAGGCAATTTTAACTTTGATCTGGAGAGATAAGCTGTTAACACCGTGGTTTATACAGCAGACCTCAAGGTGCTACAAATGAAGGTTTCGTGACAGAACAAACAAGCTCAGGACTTGCGGTATTGACCAGGAAAACCACAAAGCTAATAGCGCCAGAGGCGTTTTTCCCCTCACTTCTCACTGTGTCCATCTCCTTCAATGATCGCTTATAAGGATGGTGAACAATTACACTGTCACTATAAAGTTTACAGCAAGCTGCACGTGAAGATGTAAATATATTGTATATACACTAACTGTGGCCTCCAGGCCCGTCAGCTCTGTAGAATATGACAGTGCCTTATGGTAGTAATGGCTGAGGCGCTGGAGTTTAAAGTCTCAGCTAAAAACGTCCTTGATATATAATGTAACACTTTTATAAATCGTATTTTTTTTTTACCAGATAAATTCACAATACCTTCTAAATTCGTACTGCTGGGACCCTTTCCAAGCAGTTCTTGGGATTTTCCTCTTCTGGGCTACATCCTGGTCCACCTTCCTCTCCCTTTCCTCTCCCTTTCCTATGGGTGCCTCTCTTGGCAAAAAGGTGATCTCAGAGAAGTATTTAGGTTCTAGCTGCATGAAAGCAAGTCTGTAACCTTGATATTTTGAAACTGGATGAGGGAATTGGTTTTTATCCCTGGCTGCTGAGCACTGATTTTCTTCCTCTCAGCAAAGTGGTTTAAAAATATACAGTGGAAAAAAGACAGTCTCTTCAATAAATGGTGCTGGGAAAATTGGACAGCTATGTATAGAAGAATGAAACTCGACCATTCTCTTACACCACACACAAAGATAAACTCGAAATGGATAAAAGACCTCAACATGAGGCAGGAATCTATCAAAATCCCAGAGGAGAACACAAGCAATAACCTCTTCAACATTGGCCACAGCAACTTTTCTCCAAAGCAAAGAAAACAAAAGTGAAAATGAACTTTTGGGACTTCATCAAGATCAAAAGTTTCTGCACAGCAAAGGAAACAGTCAACAAAACGAAGAGGAAACCCAAGGAAGATATTCACAAATGACAGTACAGACTAAGGGCTGATATCCAAAATCTATAAAGAACTCTTCAAACTCAACACACACAAAACAGATAATTATATGAAAAAATGGGCAGAAGACATGAGCAGAAATTCTCCAAAGAAGACATACAAATACCTAACAGACACATGAAAAAAGGTTCATCAACATTAGCCATCAGGGAGATTCAAATCAAAACCACATTGAGATACCACCTTACACCAGTTAGAATGGCCAAAATTAACAAGACAGTAAGCAACAAGTGTTGGAGAGGATGTGAAGAAAGGGGAACCCTCTTACACTGTTGGTGGGAATGCAAGTTGGTGCAGCCACTTTGGAAAACAGTGTGGAGATTCCTTAAGAAATTAAAAGTAGAGCTTCCCTATGACCCTGCAATTGCACTACTGGGTATTTACCCCAAAGATACAGATGTAGTGAAAAGAAGGGCCATCTGTACCCCAGTGTTCATAGCAGCAATGGCCACAGTCACCAAACTGTGGAAAGAGCCAAGATGCCCTTCAACGGATGAATGGATAAAGAAGATATGGTCCATATATACAATGGAGCATTATGCCTCCATCAGAAAGGATGAATACCCAACTTTTGTATCAACATGGACGGGACTGGAAGAGATTGTGCTGAGTGAAATAAGTTAAGCAGAGAGTCAGTTATAATCAGATTTCACTACTTGTGGAGCATAAGGAATAACATGGAGGACATTGTGAGATGGAGAGGAGAAGTTAGTTGGGGGAAATCGGAGGGAGAGACAAACCATGAGAGACTGTCATTTCTGAGAAACAAACTGAGGGTTTTGGAGAGGAGGAGTGTGGTGAGTTGGGTGAGCCTGGTGGGGTATTATGGAGGGCACGTATTGCATGGAGCACTGAGTGTGGTGCATAAACAATGAATTTTGGAACACTGAAAAAAAATAAAATAAATTTTAGCTAAAAATAAAGTAATTGATCAAGGATACAATTCTTATTTTAAAATTCTAAATGTTTCTAAATCATAGAAACTCTAAACAGTTGTGCGACGTAAAGTAAATTGCGGGGGCAGTTTTAGTTTAACAACAAAAAACACTGCTTGAGGTCTAAGGCTAAGAGGCTCTCCCTACCTGGACATCATTTCCTTCATCTGTGCAAAGAGGTGCCTAAGGACAGATTTAGCACCAGCATTGCTTGACCCTGATGAAGAAAACATAGTTGCATGGAGGGCAGAGGGGCACCTAGAAGTTTTATATGCATTTGGAGATTCTCAAGTTGGTGCAAAGCAAAATGGAGTAGAGTATTGAGATTTGAGTTGAACTAGAAGACCGCAGAAAACAAAGATTTTGATTCTGAACAACCTTCTGAATCTGAAGGCTATTCATTAGAGGAAGCAGATTACCCTCTGGTTATGTAAATTGTTTTGTTTTTGCTCTAAGCTACCAAAACTAAGACCTGGTAAGGTCAGATTTCACCAAAAAGTCTTTAGCTTTTTGAGTAAGACCCCCAAAGGCACAGGAAGAATTATAGTGAAGCTTACTTACTCCATCTCCTCAACAAATCTAGACTTGACCTAGACACAAGTCTTGCCATACTTTTTTGTAAAGGGTTTTAAGTGAGTGTTTTTGGCTTTGCTGATTGCAGCTATTCAGTTTTGCCATTATGACACTAAAGCTACCACTGGCAATACCTTAATGAATAAGTGACTGTGTTCCAATAAAACTTTATTTACAAACCCAGACAGCAGTCCAGATTTGACCCATGGGCCGTAGTTTGATGATCTCAGTGAGTCAGAAGAGGATTGGTGTAAAAATCAGTTTGTTGGTGGTCTGATCTTAATCCCGTTCTCAGCCAAGTGTGTGACATTAGGAAGTCCCCTTTCCTTCTCTAGAATTCATAGTTAGTGTTGAATGAACGTTTCTTATGTTACCATAATTTTATGAGCCTCATCTGTTTAATGCTCATAGCTTCACAAAGCCAGTGATATTATTAGCTTAGAGCATAGCTAGTGAGTTTCAGAGTGACAGTTTAAGCCAGGTCTGTGTATCTCTAAAGCTCGTATTCTCATTATAACCAAACTGTCTGCTAGTGAAGTGGTGAACTTGAATTTAATATTCCCTAATTGCTCTTCTGTAGTTGATACTTGGTTTTTGGTGGAAATAAAAGAGTTCTCTGTAGGATTGACTTTTTCCGTTCTGATACTTGGGACTTTTCTAAAAGAGTTGCTGAGTTTCTTTTGTTTTGCTTGTTAGGTATAAGCTCTTTGCATTTGGTCAGCCACTGGAATGACACTTTAAGGAAACCCTGATATGTTCCTACCAAAAAATAAGGTTAACCAAACTTCCCCACCTTCTACAGGATACCTTGCCTATAATTGGCTGCCTCTTCCTAGCAGCAACACTTGGGCTTTAACTAAGAATTCTTGCGTCTCATTTTTTAAGAAACCTCATTGCATTTTTTATATTCCTAAGCTAACGAGAGATAGGGCACAGACATTCATTAAGGCAGCTACTCCAAAGCCATCTAGGAGGCCATGCCTAATTTTTCTACCCAGGACATGTAGGCAGTCAGTGTTTATTAGCAGGACAATACAAATGTGAAATGCTCTAATTAGCCTGCACTCATTTAAAACAAATTTTCCCATGAAATATCTTTAGAAATCAGATTAAGTATAGGTCTAGAGAGGAAAAGCAAAGGCTTTAGAACTTGAGTAATATATTGAGCAATAGTAGGCACTCAGGAAATGACAGGATTAATTTTCTTGGCCATTGCTGTTAGGTTTTAATTTAAAGAAAACTATGTGTGATGAGATTACTGATTTATGTAAGATTTATAAAGCCAGCTAGAAAATAATTTGCAAGGTTACATTACTGTGTATGTGGTACAATGTTTTTTTAATCTATTTTGCCTTTAGATTAACCAAAATATTTTGATATTTAACTGAAATTTCTATTAGAAAAAAAGCAGTGCTCTAAATTTTTCCCCATTCTTTTGGAAATCGAGGGCTTGGAGGGAATGGATGCCAGAAAGTCAGTGATACAGAAGGTGAAATCGAAAGATAATGTAAAAGTAGGGCCAAGGGAAAAGGAGGAGAGTTGTGTTTAAGATAAAGATAATTCTTCTAGAATCTAACAGAGGAGAGAGATGCAAATGAGAAAAGAAACCAAAAGTTCCCAGAACATTCACGGAAACTGTTAAAATGCAGGAGAGAAATGTAGGACAAAAAGAGAAGCTGAGAAGGTAGGAGAATGCCGAGGAGAAAGGGAGATGGGGAGATCAGAACAGGGCATAGAGGAGAGCTTGGGTGGCTCTGTTGGTTAAATGTTGACTCTTGATCTCAGCTGAGGACTTGATCTCAGGGTTGTGAGTTCAAGCCCCATGTTGGGCTCCATGCTGGTCATGGATCCTACTTAAAACACATGCGCACACACATGAAATGAGAAGCTGCTACAGAGTGAAAAATGAGGGCTAACAAAGAGCCAGCGCTCAGAAGGACATGGGCAGGTGAGAGAACAATCACAGAGATAGCTAGTGTGGAGAAAGAAGAACCTCAAGGAAAGAAGGAAAGGGGTGGAGGTGGAATGTGAGAGCAGGTTACAGGTGGCCCTCCCCAACTGCCTCAGCTTAAATTTCTCCCTCCCACATGCTTCCACACTTCCTCTTCCTTCTCCTCTTCAGTTTCAAACCTGACACCAAAAGGGAGCAAACTGGTGAGACACATGAAAGTAGGGCAGAAAGGCTTCAGGAGGAAGGCAGTAGTCATTATGTCTCATGACCTTCTCCAGATTGGCAAATGAGTTTCAGTTTAAATGCCAGCTTTAATTGATGACAGTGCCCAGGCATTGAGGAGTCTCCTGGGCTTAGCAGAAAAGGGTACGGAGGGCAAACATGGAAGCTTCTCATGCCCTTGATAATAGGCAGTGGTGTATCTGAACAAGTATTTGTCATTTTTGGAGTTAGACCCCGAAATACACTGACGATCTTGTCTCTTAAGATACTGGTTTTGTCTTTTTTTCCCTGAAGTTCTTTTCTGGTTTGATAATGATTTTCCCAATTCTTTATTCCCACCTCTAAACATAAATAAGTTCAAAGTTCTGTTTTTCAAGCATCTTGTCTCCCGAGGTCTTCTTAACTATTGTCATTTATCACAGTCATTTAGCAAACATTGAGCCTTTGCTAGATGTCAAGACACCTGGTTGGAAATAGGATTTAAAAAATTGTAAGATGGAGTTCCTGCACCTAAGAAACTATACACGGTCTGGCCAGTAATAGGGCAATTATAATAGTGCCTCAGGAGTGAAAAGCTTGATGTGTTTTGGGACGGCATAAGTTGGACATCTCATCTAGCCTTGTAGAATGAGGATCAGAGGGCAATGAATGTCAGAAAGAAAGTAGGACAAAAATTGAAACTTGGAAGATTCCTATGAGTAGAGTCAAAGAAAGAAGAGAAGGAAAATTGAGTTCTATTGGCAAAAGAATCATGACTGATTGGGAAACAGAAAGTAGTTCAGCATGGTTGAAAAGAAGAGGCAGAGTGTGTTCAAATGATGTGTGATGTGGAGCACTGATGTGTTGGTAAATGTGTTAAAAAAAAAAAACAAAACCAAAACCCTCATTTGTAACTTTTGTTAATCTCTATGGTGTAATTATTCCCACCATGGCCAAATTCAAGCTACTGATGGTTTATCAATGGAGTTGAAAAATTCCTGCCTATTTAACAATCCTTTCCCAAAGGCCAAAAAGAACTGGCTCTAGAATAGCAGGAATAAGAAGTAGCCAGATCAAAATGGACCTCCCAGTCCTGGACTTTATCCCAAAGGCTCTGAAAGGTATTGATTCAATCTGAAAGTGGCATAATCAGACCTTTCCTTTAGGTAGATTATGCCACCCACTCTGTCTGGGGAGGGGCAAGGACAAGGCTGGAAGCAGCCTCTTACCTGCCTTCTGGAGCTTAAACCTTAACTCTCCTCCTTCTGTTTCTGTGAATTTGAACAAATCATTCTGTGGTCTCTTGTGTTTGTTCATCAAGAAAGTATTGATAATACTACACAGGTTGCATTGTTGTTGTTGTTGTTGTTGTTTGGAGCAGAAAGAGATTCTATGGAAACACTTTTTAAATGTAAAATTATTAATTCATCCTTCCTTGACTTTCCTCAGTCCCATCCCTTTCTCTTGCTCTTTCTACCTATTGTCCCCATAATCTTCTTTTCTGTCTCTGAGTGGTACAGAGAGCATTAAATTGAAAGCAAGTAATACATTTGTTCTTCCTTAATATGCTAATAAATAGTTCATCCCCTCAAATAACCACCATAATTTCTAAATAGCAAGGAGTATTAATATTTCAAGTAATGTAATTTGTAAGTATGATTTCTGTTGGTGACAAAGTCAGAATATTTCTTGTATTAAAATATATGCTCAATTTTAGTTTCAGATTAGTGAAAGCATTTAAAAATACTTTAAATGATCAGTAAATGTCATAAACCATAAAGACTAAAACCATAAAGGTGAAAAAACTCCTGTAGAAACAAATTTAAGCTTCATGTGTAAGGTCTGGGAAGGTTAGATTACATAAACTTTAGAGATTTTTTTACATTCCTTAGATTTTATGATCTGTGATTGTAGAGGATGAACTATATCAACATTCCTCAGCCAAGGCAGTGTTGGTAGTGCCATTGTTGATAGCAGATAGTGCTTGTTGACCTGACTCTCTGCTAAGGACTATGGTAAGGGCTTGACATCGATCATTTTATTAATCTTTCTGACAAATTGTGGGTAGGCAGTACTATATTTATATTTTGCCAGTGGTAAAAGTAAATTACTGAAAGAATTTTTAAGCTACTAAAAATCTTACACATTTAGAAGTTGGGTGGTAAACCCACGTGCTTTTGACTCCAAAGTCTGTGTTTTGAACCATTTTATTAGTGTTTCCTGTACTCTAATCATTCTCATACTATTTATGTGAATTTTTATCATACCACCTATACTACTTTTGCTTAATATTTCTCTTTAAATTGAATGATCTTAAAAGAAAAAATCATATCACCATTGTATTTGGAAAGCTTATATAACTTGGCATAAATAGAAGGCAATCGTAAGAATATAAATGGAATGAAATGAAACAAAACTGCCCACTCTCAGTTTCTTAAAAACAGATCAAGTCACAGAGATTCTAAAGTTACAGTAACACCATCCTGAGACTTTCTCTTTGAAATAAGCAAAAATATTTTTTAAATTGTTAATGGAACTCTGTTTCAATGGAAAAAATGTGATTGAACATTACATTGAACATTGATTACAAATTGAGCATTGATTGATTACAAATCAACTAAGTCTTCTTGTAGGTGACAAGGGTACGAAGTCCCAAACTTTGGGAACCACTGCTCTGTACCACCACAGGGCCATGGGCTAAGGTTCCTGGTGTAGAAAACACGAAGCAGCTATAATAATACTTGATCACTGTCCTAAGGAAGCAGAGACTAGGAGGCATAAGCATTTATCAGATGTAGTGGAGTAACACAGGAGTATTTCACTGGGACCTGCCTCTGCCATTTACTGCCTGGTTTTATCACCTATAAAAATCAAGGAGATTTATGGGGCGCCTGGGTGGCTCAGTGGGTTAAAGCCTCTGCCTTCGGCTCAGGTCATGATCTCAGGGTCCTGGGATTGAGCCCCACATCGGGCTCTCTGCTCAGTGGGAAGCCTGCTTCCTCCTCTCTCTGCCTGACTCTCTGCCTACTTGTGATTTCTCTCTGTCAAATAAATAAATAAAATCTTAAAAAAAAAAATCAAGGAAATTTAAAATATATTAGGGTCCCTTCTACCTCTGTGACTTTAATTTAGGAAATGTTATTGAACTTGTTACTTTTTGTAGCCACACTTAAATAAAATTAAGAGGAACATCTCTTTATGTGTTATATTCAGTTTTGCTCCTGAAAGAATTTAAGGATGGTGGGAAATGATAAGAAACTATTTTCAAGGACACTGAAACAGAGAAATGAGAAGTGATATTATGTTTCCTTGCATTGATACAGGTTTCTTTGCTCAGAGCTAGAAATCCCCAGAGCATTTGGTTGAGCTGCTTTCCTGAGGGGATCTTGGGATCATCCTTGTGAAGGACAGGTTAGCTCACCAGAAGCTAACAGTAAAGAAACTGGTGCCCAGAGATCAGACGTGACCTCTTCAAAGTCACAGAGTAAACTGGAGTCAGGAAGGAGGGGAAAAGCTCCGGAATTCTCAGGTATCAGCAGATACTTCCACCCATGGTATAATTTTGAGATTGTTGTATAAAGCTTACACCTTACAGTTTCTAACCAATGGGTTTTCCTATCTATTCAACGAAGTCTTCTAGGTGAAATAACCTCCAGAAGGTCCTTGTTCATGTGCACTTATTAGTAAGATTTTCACCTTTCCCCCATAATGATGTCTTAAATACTAGCGGGCAGAGTAGCTTAGCAATGCATGTTAATGGGTAGTAGGAAAAAAATGCAATGAAGTGCACAATTCATCTCCATCTGAAAGATACTGATTCAGTGTCTGGATGGAGCTAAAGAATTTGCATTTTCAGCAAGCATCCCAGGTGATTTTGCTGTAAATAGACCATGGACCACATTTCAAGGTTGAAACCTTAAAAAGTACAGCCTTGGAGACATAAGAGTCTGAGCTCCATTCTTTCATCTCTTATTGTTTATATACCTGGGTCAAATTGCTTAACCTCCTCTGAGTTTCAGTTTCCTCATCTATGAAATGGTCATGATAATAATAATAATAGTAATAATACCTGCCTCAGGGGCTTTTTGATGATTAAATAAGATTATATTTGTAAAGTGGCTAAGTACTTAACACAAGGGATCATGTTTATTATTTATTTTTAACTATTTAAGCTTTGGCTTCCATTTTTAATGATCAGAATATTCTGGACAGGATGTTCTCTGGATAGAGGTTTGTCTGTCATAGCTTCAGCAGACATATGTTGTAGTTGGCTGTCAGGTCTTATTAGAGCTGCCCTTGGGAAACTAGCCCTGCTACCTATGTATGTCTTCATGCAATTCCGTTTTTCTGCTGGTGTGAATGTCTATAATACCTAGGGTATTAAGCCCCTTCTACATAACAGAATTAACATTAGTTCCTACTCTGCTGCTGCTAAGCTGGAAGTATGCATACGTTTATTTCTTGTACTGATTTATGATTTCTCATCATATATGTGTGTGTGTGTATATATATATATATATATAGCTATTTGTTAACCCTGATCTCATGTGTTGTACCATCCTCCCATTCTACTTTATATAGGCTAGAAAGAAAAATATTGCATATAGTAATTTACATGTCTGTCTCCACCCTTTACCCACAATGCACACACCTTAAAGAATTTATGTTGGTATACTCACTGTCTAGAATAGCGCTCAGCATGTAGCACTTGCTCAGTGACTGTTTTTTAAATTGATTAATGAACTTTGTAAATGAATTTACTAGAAATAATATGCGGTTATTGTAATTTTTGGATCCTTTACAAATGATCATTTTCTGTCATTCAAGTTAATAGGCCACCGAGTTCCATACATTTTATTGTCATTCTAAAAGGTTAGGCATTGGCTTCAATTTAAAAGAAATTGATAAAGCCAGTGCTATCATCCAACTTTAAGACTTCCAGTGAAACATTCCTTCTTGTGGGTCCTATTCCTACACTGTAGATATGTCCATGTTTTAGCCTCCAGAGACCAGTGTTGTTTCCCTACTTGGCAGAATTCCACCCTCCTCCTAACAGAAGACTGATTTTGTTCTCTGCTCATCTTTGCATGTAGCCTTGTGCCTCTGGGAAGCTGACCTGACCCACAGCTCCAGGCCCAGCCTGGCATGAAGGAAATACCATTCCTCTTGCTAGTACTTAGCCTCAGGAATGACCTGAACTCAATACAGGCTGATGGTGTCAGTCCTGGGCTCCGGGAAAAGGTTCGTCTCTCCTAACGGATGCCTGGAGGAGAGATGGTCTTTCTCCTTGGGCTGCATGCCTGGCGCTGCTGCCTGCCGGCTGGCCCCTGCACCAGGCTGATGCAAGCTGTGGTGCCGAGTCACCCAGTCCTGAAGCCTGCCCCACCTCTGGACTTCCTGTTATGTGAAATACTGACTCCCTTTCTGATTCAGATTTTCCCATTGAGACAGGAGACTCCTTTCGAACACGCCACTTTGCAGACCGTGTGAACATAGTGGTTCTCAAGTTCCTGTGGTGAGGAGGGGTTCCTAGGGTGTTGCCAGCTGCTAAGGGGTCTGTATGCACAGTAGGTATTGTTGGACTGAGTAAATGAAGACACAGTTTCTGATTCATGAAGTCTTAAAAATTATTTGATAACTTAAAAACAGGGTGCTCTGAGAACACCAAAGAGTAACAAAACAATAGCAATTCCCTCCGGGGGAATAAAATTTATGTCTCAGGAAGAGTCCTCAGTTAATAGTCTGGACTTCTCCAGTCCCTATACAGGGTCCTCAAACAAAATACTTAACAAACTTTAGGTACTTGTTTGTAAAATGAGAAAAATACATCCCTGCTTTGTCTTCCTTGCAGTGTTCAGAGAGGATGAGATGAGATACAACAAATAAAAGGGCATTGAAAAA